>NC_142784.1:6858998-7167634 GCF_988280905.1 Pimephales promelas | reverse complement strand
GTCCAGCTGTGAACCCTCACCTGCTCTGCCTACCTGAGTTTTGAGAAGAGCCAGCTATACGGCTGAAACTTCACCTTCCTTCAGCTGGCTGGAGGCCGTTTTAACTTAATTTATTCAATAAAGACTCTGTGATTTTCTCTAACTGACTTGGCCTCTGTGTCCTCTGTGGTGTTGGCTCCTCGCGGTGGCACGTGTGTCGGAGGGGGTTGGGACGGCCGGTCATCCGGCGTCCGGCCTCCCCGGTGACACATTCAGTGCATGCTGGAAGTTTTGTGCTAGATGAAATTATAATGTTTTCCAAAAGATTGTGTCTACAGGGGTTTAGTTCAAAAAGTTTCTTATAAGTGGTTTTAATCCTAAATTTATCAACATATCTAATAAATTTAAGCATGCTTAAATTTTCTCTGCCAACATATTATGTAATTTTAATCGGAAACTCTAAGGTTGTTTATATGTAATACACTTAGATGATATAGTGATGAACAAGAAGTGGCTAATACCAAGTTATCATGGATATCGGATTGTTGTTATGTTAGTGTTAACCCATTTATGAAGTTTTCCTGGGGTGTTATGAATCATTCCACAGCAGTGTGCTGGCCCAGCGGAGTGCAGTGGACCACAGTTTCAGGACAGCTGAGGAAATGACTAACAGTCTTAAATTAGAGCTGTGCTTTCACGTCTGGCTCCACTTACTGTAGCTACTCCACACAGTCTCATTTTCTGTCCTTGAGTCAGCATGTGTTTGTGTTTGTATATCATTTGTGCTATGTTTTGCACTGGAATAGATCTCTGATATGCAGTTGTGTCTGAGAAAGTATTGTAAGTTTCTTGACCAACAATAAATAAACATTTCTCAACATGTGTCCACATCTCGTTACAAGTGAAATATGTATTTTTGTTTGCCTGACCCTGTGCTTCCTCGTTCATATTCACATAACTATGTGTTTCTGCACCCTTGTTGAAGGAAGTGCCCTTACACTCATAGGCTCTGTGAACCCACACATCTCTATGTAGACCCCAAAAGCGGCCTTCACTGTCCTTTAGTAACATGGCTGGCTTGAATCTCATAAGGGATGCCTCACTGTAGCAATTAAAGTCTTCAGATTGTATTACAATGTTTTTTATGCTTATATATATTAATATATTAGTTTAGGTCCATTATGCCATCATATTAATGTTTTAGAGCCCCCACCCAATCCTAAATTGAATGCTCTTCAACAATATAAAACCTACAATAGGCATACACACACACACACACACACACACACACACACATATATATATATATATATATATATATATATATTACAGTAACAATATTTTTTTTACATTATTATATGGATATTTATGAGCAAGTAACCATTTTTTTAACAGTGTAAAAAATGTGTCATGTAGCCTCTTTTTTGCATCACAGTAATGAGAACGGGGAAAGGAAAATGTACCTAATTGTCATGAAAATGTTACTATGCAATAAATGACTGTTACAACAAATGAATGAATCCACAAAAAGATCATTCCAGAACATGTTCTAAGACACCCACTCATAAGTTCACTTACGCATACATACGACACAAAATGTTTGTGCGGACAGTTCAAAGGACAGCCTGGGAATAGAAAGGAATGTGCCGTCCAGTGAGTGGGGGATTGAGTAGTAGCCCAAGAAAGGAGGAGAAAAGGACAGGAAATGGATGGAAAAATAATGAGCTTACAAAATAAATAAAAGCTGTCTCAGCAGTTAAAACACAAACTGAAACTTATCAGTGCAGTTTTTCAGACACAGCGAGACTAATAGAAACAGAAGAAATGTCTCTAAGTAGGGAACGAGACAATGCTGCTGGACCCTCCAGGTGTGATGATTGCCTGAAGCCTGTATAGAATCATATATTATCACCCACTGAACAGCTCAAAAACATGTCCTTGGATCACAACTTTTACAACAAAATTAACAACTTTATTCGACTTTCTTCCTTTTCTTCCTTCTGGGCCTGAGACAAGAGTTCAAGAGATTTCCAATGACGCATGCGCGAGCACTACGTTCTTCTTCTACTACTTCTTGTTCAGTTCTCGCACATGCGTCGTGGAAATATCTTGAACTCTCGTATCAGGCCCAGAAGCAAAGGAATAGTCGATTAAAGTCGTTTTTTGGGGGGGTTTTTCCGCACAAAAAGTATTCTCATCACTTGATAAATATAGTTGAGTTTTAATCCCTTATAGTTTTTAGTTTAAAGGGGACATATCATGCAAAATCCACTTTTTTAGCCCTTAAATGCATTTGGTTTTATATGTGGAGTGTTTATAAGTACAGAAAAGATTAAATTATTCTCTTCAGGTGCTTCGTTTATATCTTTATATTCTGTTTTGGTCATTTTTCAACCTGTTCAGATTTTTCTGTTCTCTATGACGTTTTTTGAGCAAGTGCGTCACCGTATTTGCACCGGAACTGATAAGGACATTGACTACCGGTCCAACACTTCGAGCAATCCGCCATTATTATTTCTCGCTCCGATTTTGTAGTCCGAGCTCAGTGATGCAGAAGTTACGAGAGGGCAAGTCAAAATGTTCGGTTGTTGGATGTACGTTAGTGACCTGAAGCACTTCAAGGATTCCCACTTCAACAACCTCCACCAGTATAAAGAAGGGTTTGCCGATTGACTTTGTCTGAATGAGGGGTAAATTCCTTCTACTGTATCTTTGGAGACGACGAACAGAGCATTTCGATAAGCTGTAAATATCGTTAATAAAAATAAAGTACTTTCTTAAAACACATGGTGGTCATGGTTTAGCAGTACCTTTGTCTTTCTTTGTTTTTGTTGTGAAGTAACGTTACACGTTTGCAGTATTATTGTTCTTGAGTTTCATCAATGGTCATTTAGCTGCGTTGTTTTCTGATGCTTTTCTAAACGTATCATATTGTCAATACAGATTTTTTTGTGGTAAGATTAGACCGTAGTCATTTATCTTGTCAGTGTGCTTGTTTTAACAAGAAAAATAGTCGACTTTCACTAATAACACAAAACAGTTAACTCACATACCAATATATCCATATGAAAAGTTGTTCTGCAGGTTCGTCGTCGTCTTTATCAACTCGCTCGCTCTGGCTCCAATATGTAAGGCTTGATGGACAAGTCTTCTGTTGTTGACATTTTATTAACGTGTGAATAAAAATGTTCTTTGAAGGTATCGTATATAATCGTATATCTCTAATCAAACTACAATAATGGCCGAACGTGGGGAGTTAAACTGGCCGTGAACTCATCGACCTGGAGAGCGGGCGGGGTGTGACTCATCTCCTTTTTATTTAAAGGGGAAGCATTGAAACCGGTCGCTCAAAGACGCACATCAGAAAAGGGGTAGAAAAGGGGCCTGTGGAGCTATAATAATGAGGAATTCAGACCCAATCATTGCAGTTATGTTTTATATAGACCACAACGGTATGATTTATATGTAAAAATGAATGATTTAAAAGCATGATATGTACCCTTTAAATATAGTTTTAATCCCTTAGACCACATACACCTCTCAAATTTACTAAAAAAATATCTTAATTTGCGTTCCAAAGATGAACGAAGGTCTTACGGGGTTGGTACAGCATGGGGGTGAGTAATTAATGACATAATTTTCATTTTTGGGTGAACTATCCCTTTAAGGCTGATACGACACCATATTTATACAAAGATTTTGTGGTTCAGATAAGGTCCAGTTCTGGTTTATTTCTTCGCTCTTGGCTGACATGTGGCATTGCTATGGCCTGCTTGCGAGATCTGGGCCACCCAAAGCCGTCATTCTAAGTGTGGTGAGGTGGCAAGGTAGTATAGAGTTAGAATCTTACCTAGAAGGTGAGGCATTTTTTTATGATTGTTTTATTGAGGACAGGGGTTTTTGGAATTTATTTGATCAGTGTTCTTACAATGAGTTTTTATTTCAGGTATGGCCTCATATTGCTAGCTGCTGTTTCAGGTGGCTGATTGATATACTTGTTAAGCTTGTGTGTATGAAAATTAATAGAATCTGAAAGAATTCAGTTTACTGATATTCTAGTCTATATCTCCTCCCTGAACTTCCAGTTACCTTGTATCTTGGTCTCTTATTGGATGTAGGTCATTGCCAATGTAATTGTCAGAACACATTTCACACAGCAGGATTTTGAGACAGACAGGTCCAGATATGCCAAATGTCTCATGGGCATTGGCGACACATCGTCGATTCTCTCAGATCTTTGATACATACTGTGTGATTGTCAAGCACCGCTTTGACTTCGATTTCGGGCATTTGTCGGCGATTTAACAAAATCTGTCTGCGAGTAAAATTCCGGGCGAAAATCGTGCAGTGTGAACTCAGCATTAATCAACTAAGTGTAAAAGGGGTCATGAACTGGCTTTTTAAATTGTATTATATTGTTTTCTGAGGTAAACTTATGACGTTTGCTTGGTTTTTGTATTCAAAAACATCAAAATGAATAACTAATAAGCTATTTTCTACCCTAGCTTTGAGCCTAGCTCAGAAATGCACGGATTTTATGGGCGTTTCGCACTGAAGACTAGGAAGTAAACGCCCACTGCTGTGAGTGTATAACAGTTTTGCATATTATAATGAGTTTTTCAACTTACCTCGTCGGTGTACGTGGGGAAAAATGTTCTGAAAACATCCAATGTTGTTAAATGGCAACCGGAATGATTCGCCCATGCATGTTCGACCCAGAGTCCGTGTGTTGCACAATTCCTGTCAGATCCAATATAGACGGCACAGCACCGTTCTTTACTTATAATCGGTCTGCAAATCCAGTCTTGTTTACAGAACAATCCTCAGTGAAATGAAGCGAACAGACGGTTTACCCTCATCAGCTGGAGTGGAATGTCACTGGTCCAGAAGCACTTCCCGTTTCAGTTTTTTAACACTACATAAAAGCTGGGATAAAATACAACCAACAGAACATATAAAACTGAATCAAAAAGTTAAACAAACATCTTTTACATGTTTTCTTGTGAAAATAAAGAAAACAGTTACAAACTGAAACAGGAAGTGTTTCTGGACCAGTGTTGTTTACATCTTGCAAAATGGTCTATCTAGAGGAAGCATATGCAGCGTCTTCTTCCACAACCAGGCACTGCACAATATTCTGTATTGCTCGGTAGCTTGATCCGGTTTGTCATCCCGAGGTAGGCCTATGTTATTTTAGCCGGTTGTTTTAAACTGGTTGTGTTATAGTAGGAGTTGATCTTCTTCTGCGGGGGTGGGGTTTTATCCTCCTTTACGTCATAGTTCCCCACTTTTAAAAACGAGTCGTTTGCTGAGGCTGGTGTCAATAAAAGCTTTTATTGGACTAACAAGGACGTTTTCAGTTCTGAAACTTACAGGATATTCTTATAATATGATGACCTCTTAGATGTCAAAAGCTCAAGGAAAAATTGATTTCTCAGTTCATCTACCCTTGAAGCGAATATGTGACAGTAAGTTAATCTTGCTTTCTGGAATATAAAATGATTACCTTATTCATATGCAAAAATATATTAGAATAAATTCCATAATATAAACATAGTGTATGCAATAAAAATTACACTGTCATGTGTTTTTTGATATGTAGCGAGTGGGGTGTGTTCCATGAGAATTGCTTGATTGAATCAGGTGGGGGTTGAATCAGGTGGGGGTTGTTTGGCGCTACACCTTTAAATCCAGCAAGCTGGCGTTTTTCTGATTTTGTGCTGTCTGGTCATACAGGTTAGTGTTTTAGGCTACTTTAGCCTCTTGCCCCGCTCTGATTGTTCAGCTTAACTTTTTACATCTTAAGTAATTCCCAGCCCATTGGTGCACAGGTTACAAATTAGGCATAGTTGTGATGCCGACCTGTATACTGTATAATTATGTAACATTGTAATTGTTCTTTGCAGGAGGAGCGACATATGCTGTCCTGGCCACTGTTTTTCCTGTGCTCTTGTTTTTAGGATTCAGCTCCGTGTGTGTGTGTGTGTGTGTGTGTGTACGTGTACGTGGGGAAGAACCGTCTATTGGGTTGCCTATGAGCCTCCCCCTGGTGTGTTGATGTATGTTGTGTGTTATGTAATGTGTGTATTTTAGGCCATTGGGTTGGTGCAATATCCTGGGTAGGGGGGGAGAACAATTTTGTTGTGTGGCCACTGGTTTGTCTAGTGTGAATTATTTTCTTTTTGGTTATATTTGTGCATGTGATTTTGTGACGTGCCTTATCAATTTTGAGTTTGTTGTATTTTGTTTTTGAGTTATTTGAACACTTTGATTTTGGATTTTGTTGTCCCTGACTCTGTTGCCCAGAGGCCTAATGTCCTTTGAATACTGTTTCATGTTGTGAGTCCATTGAGCCAAAGAAAAGGGGAAATTAATAAATTTTCTATTTTTATAATACTCCAGTCTCTCTCTCTCTCTCTCTCTTTGTATTTCCCTTTATTGGGATAGCCTGCTGGTAAACATTTGAAATTCTTACGGTCGCTTAGCCATGATTATTTAGTTACAATAGACCCCCCTGAGGTTACAGATATTATACTGTGGTAACTTGCATATCAATACTTTTTATTCATTCACTCATCTGTCATGAGGGCTTAGAGTTTTAGGGGATTTTAGTACATCTCCTCAGTCATCCATGTAAACAGATGCTCTAGAGAATATAAACACACATACACACACTCTCTCTCTCTCTCTCTCTCTCTCTCTCTCTCTCTCTCTCTCTCTCTCTCTCTCTCTCTCTCTCTCTCTCTCTCTCTCTGCAAGCAGTTCAGCTGAAAAACAGACTTTGTTTTCAGGCAGGTGTGTTCAGTAGCTTTTTCCACCACATTATCATCACATTATAATTTCCATAATTATTTCCATGATTTCAAAACATAATCTTTTTTCAACATGCAGGGTAAACCTTTGGCTAGGTAGGTTTAGGGGTGGGGTGGGGTGGGTTTGGGTTGCGTGTTCAAACGTGTCTAAACAGCGGAATAAAAAGGAATATAAATAAAGTTATATTGGCTGATTAAATTAAGAATCACACTCATAATGTCATAATGGTAAAATTATAAATCAATATATAATTTCATCATGACGATAACTCATGCCCAACACGTTTATGTAATGTTTTGCTAGAACAGGTGGCAACTTATTGGTCATGTTACACTTGCCTTCCAATGCTAAAGCCAAACATTGCAGTACTTTGTCATGGCGCCAAGTACACCGACCTTGGCTAAGAGCCACCTTACATCCTGTCAAAATGTACCTTAATGTGGTGGGTGATGAACACAAAGGACAAGAGGGATCCTCTCCTACCCAGAGGTTTAAGTTCTGTGGTGATGGGAGAACATCATATGTTGACCTGATAAGGAAACGTCTCGGTTACGTATGTAACCCTCGTTCCCTGAGTAGGGAACGGAGACGTTACGTCAGAAGTGACGGAGATTGGGGGTTTCGCATAGAAAGCCAATCCTCTTCGAGTATTTAAAAACGAGCCAATGGCATGCAATGCCTTGGGGCTGCGGAAATTTGCATAGCGTACTCCGCCCTACTCCGTGAGTATAAAAGGAGGAAGTGAACGCAACCGCAGTATGTCTTCGCTGAGGAGCCAAGACTGAACTCGGCGTCTACCCAGCGATACAGCAGAAGTGGCAGGGAGACGTAACGTCTCCGTTCCCTACTCAGGGAACGAGGGTTACATACGTAACCGAGACGTTCCCTTTCGTAGTCACTTCGAGTTACGTCAGAAGTGACGGAGATTGGGGGTCTGTGCCATCACGCCATCTTCAAGCTGTCTTCCAGTGCCCTGCGAAAATCTGAACCCCCCTTTTTTTTTTTTTTTTTTTTTTTTTTTGGGGACCCCACTTTGACACAGGATTACCAAGGTACACTGGGAAACATATCCCGGGAGGGACATGCTACCAGATGCCTACCGAAGGGAGGACTTAAGAATACTCATATGGCCATATAGGAACACATATGGAAACACTGGAGCACCAACTGTCGGTGGCTATTAATTTTTTTAACTCCAGGGTTGGCAGATGGCTTGCCAAGTGAAGACACATGCTCAGAGAGACTTACAGTGGATAATACACATGAGACGGTTACCAGAGGGAACTAGCTAGCATCCAGAGCGACAGCAGAGGAGCCCGCATCGTCGGTGCTGGAGGACTCAAGACTTCAATGGAAGAACTCAGGAATATCGCACTTATCCAGTCTGGGGAGTGGAGTGGCGAGCAAGCGAAGACACCTGAGCGGGTCCAGTACCGGCCTGAGCGAGTACATGAGAGGACACTGGCTCAATTCGCAGATTATAGAATCTGGCGAAGGTGTTGGGTGTCGCCCAGCCTGCAGCTCTGCAGATATCTGTTAGCGAGGCGCCGTGCGCTAGAGCCCAAGAGGAGGCCACACTCCGAGTGGAATGGGCCGTCACACCAAGGGGGCACGGACGGCCTTGCTGCTGGTAAGACAAAGCAATGGCATCCACTATCCAGTGGGACAGCCGTTGCTTTGAGAGAGCCCTTCCCTTCTGGCTCCCTCCATGACAGACAAAGAGCTGGTCTGAGGTCCTGAAACACTGCGTTCTGTCGACATAGGTGCGGAGAGCACGTACCGGACAGAGCAGTGCCAAGGCTGGGTCTGCCTCCTCCAGGGGCAGTGCTTGCAGGTTCACCACCTGGTCCCGGAAGGGAGTGGTGGGAACCTTGGGCACATATCCAGGCCGGGGTCTCAGGATCACGTGAGAGTAAGCCGGCCCGAACTCCAGGCACGCTTCGTCAACGGAGAATGCGTGCAGGTCCCCCACCCTCTTGATGGAGGCCAATGCAACCAGGAGTGCTGTCTTCATGGACAGAAACTTTAACTCTACCAATTGCAAAGGCTCAAAGGGATGCCTCTGCAGAGCACTTAAAACTACTGAGAGGTCCCAAGAGGGTACGAGGGTAGGATGAGGCAGATGTAGCCTCCTTGCTCCCCTCAGGAACCTGATGACCAGGTCGTGCTTCCCTAAGGACTTACCCTCCACTGCTTCGTGAGAAGCGGCAATGGCCGCGACGTAAACCTTAAGGGTGGAGGGCGACAGCCTGCGCTCCAACCCTTCTTGCAGGAAGGAAAGCACGACCGCGATCGAACATCTCCGGGGGTCTTCTCCGCGAGAAGAGCACCAATTGACGAAGAGGTTCCACTTCAACACATAAAGGTGTCTCGTGGACGACGCTCTTGCGGAAGTGATGGTTGCCGCCACCGCAGGTGGCAGCGAACTCAAACCTCCCTCGTCCCGTCCAGGAGCCACACGTGCAGCTTCCACAGGTCGGGACGAGGGTGCCACAGAGTGCCCCGTCTCTGAGAGAGTAGGTCCTGTCTCAGAGGAATGGGCCAAGGAGGTGCTGTCGCGAGGAGCATGAGTTCGGAGAACCACGTCTTGGTGGGCCAGTAGGGGGCTACTAGCAAGACCTGCTCCTCGTCCTCCTTGACCTTGCACAACACCCGTGCAAGGAGGCTCACTGGGGGAAACGCATACTTGCGTGGGCCCCGTGGCCAGCTGTGCGCCAGTGCATCCGAGCCGAGTGTGCCGCGGGTCAGAGAATAGAACTGGGCGCAGTGGGTCGAGTCCTGAGAGGCGAACAGGTCGATCTGTGCCTCCCCGAACTGGTCCCAGATCAGCTGGACCGACTGGGGATGGAGTCGCCATTCGCCGGAGATGGGGCGGACCCGTGACAGCTCGTCGGCTGCCAGGTTCCGGGTTCCAGGAATGTGTACTACACGAAGGGACCTCAGGTGCTTCTGACTCCATATCAAGAGGTGGCGGGCGAGCTGCGACAACCGGCGCGAGCGTAGACCCCCCTGGTGGTTGATGTACGCTACTGCGGTGGTGTTGTCTGAGCGGATAAGCACATGCTGGCCCTTGAGCAAGGCTCGGAAGCGGTGCAGGGCGAGCCGTACTGCCAGCAGCTCGAGGCAATTGATGTGCATGAGGCGCTGGGCTCCTGTCCAGGAACTGGCGGCTGCATGCCCATTGCACATGGCACCCCAACCCGTGGTAGACGCATCCGTGGAGACAACGAGATGCCTGGAAACTCGCTGAATAGGGACCCCTCTCCGTAAGAAGCTGAGGTTCGACCACGGGAAGAAGGTTCGGCGGCACGCTGGAGTCACTGGAACTCGGAGCGAGCCGCGATGCCATGCCCACCTCGGGACTCGATCGCGAAGCCACAGCTGAAGCGGTCTCATATGAAGCAAACCGAGCGGCGTTGCCGCGGCCGCGGATGCCATATGCCCCAGGAGCCTCTGAAATAGTTTCAGTGGAACCGCACTCTTGCCCTCGAACTGTCGAAGACAAGTCAGCAGTGAGTGCGCGCGCTTGTTCGTGAGCTGCGCGGACATGGCGACCGAGTCTATCTCCATGCCGAGAAAAGAGATCCTCTGCACGGGGCAAAGTTTGCTCTTTTCTCGGTTGACCCGAAGGCCCAGACGGGCTAGGTGCCGGAGCATCAGGTCTCTGTGTTCGCAAACCTGAGCTCGAGAGTGTGCTAGTATCAGCCAGTCGTCGAGATAGTTCAGGATGCGAACCCCGTGTTCGCGAAGGGGAACAAGGGCTGCCTCGACGATCTTCGTGAAGACGCGAGGGGACAGAGCTAACCCGAATGGGAGAACCGTGTACTGATATGTCTGGCCCTCGAAGGCAAACCGAAGAAACGGTCTGTGTCGAGGTAAAATGGAGACATGGAAATACGCGTCCTTCAGGTCGATCGCTGCAAACCAATCCTGAAACCGAACACATTCGAAAATGCGTTTGGCTGTGAGCATTTTGAACGGTAGTCGATGGAGAGAACGGTTCAAAATGCGCAGGTCCAGGATCGGTCGTAACCCACCGGTCTTCTTGGGGACAATGAAGTAGGGGCTGTAAAACCCGGACCTCACCTCGGCTGGAGGGACTGTCTCGATTGCACCCTTCGCCAGCAGGGTGGCAATCTCCGCTCTCAAGACTGGGGCATTGCCACCGACCATCGTGGAGCGAACTCCCCCGAACCGGGGAGGAGACCGCGCGAACTGAATCGCGTAGCCGAATCTGATCGTTCTGATGACCCAGCGGGACACCCCGGGAAGCTCTAGCCAGGCTTCCAGGAAGTGAACCAGCGGGGTCATCCGAACCACAGACGTCCCCCCGGAGGGGCAGCGGGGCGGGTCGACTGGCACGCGTGCAGGGGTTACCCCGCTCGGATGCGTCGAAGCCCGCTCCCCGACAGAAGGGACCAGGGAAGGCGAAGCGTTCCACGGGGGTCTGTTCTGCCGGGGGTCTGGCGATAGAGGGGGAAGGGATTGGCGTAGCCCGGGGGCGACACTCGCACCCTTCCGCGCCCTCAGAGACAGAGAGGAGTGTGTGGGCTGACGCACCGGGGCATCGAGCGCACCCACTCCAGTCTGTGAGCTCAGTGAAGATGTCAAGTCTTTCTTTAACCAACTCAGGGTGCTGCCCACCCGTGGGTGAGCAGCGGGGAGCTGAGAACAAAAGATTCTCCCCCGGCCCTCCACCGGGGGAAGGAGGGGGCCTGCTACCGCCTCCTGGGAAAGACTCGAGATCGACACTGAGCAGCCCGTGTCAGGATCTTCGCTTGGCCTGGCGTTTAGCGGGGCGAGCGGCCTGAGGGGGCTGTGACGCCGGCCTGCGGCCTCCTCGACGCCGGGGCCCGGGTGAAGGCTGCTGCTGGGGCCGGGCGGGAGGGAGGGGAGCTGCAGGGGGGCTTCCTCGGCGGCGAGCAGCGGAAGGCGCCTGTGCCGGCGACTGGGTGGAGGCAGCAGCTGGTCGCCAGGGCAGGATGTGTTTAATCGCCTCCGTCTGCTTCTGGGCGGTGGAGAACTGCTGGGCGAAGTCCTCGACCGCACCGCCGAAGAGGCCAACCTGGGAGAGTGGAGCGTCGAGCAGACGAGTCCGCTCGGCGCTCCGAGTGTCTGCCCGGTTGAGCCAGAGATGGCGCTCCTGGACCACGCTGGTGGCCATCACCTGACCAACGGCGCGAGTGGCCACTTTCGTTGCCCGGAGAGCAAGGTCAGTGGCGGACCGCAGATCTTTAAATGCCGTTGGGTCAGTCCCGCCCTCGTGCATGTCTCTGAGCAGCTTCGCTTGGAAGACCTGCAAAGTGCTCATTGCATGCAGAGCTGAGGCCGCCTGTCCCGCCGCTCTATAGGAACGCGCCGCCATAGCAGACGAGAACCCACAGGCTTTGGATGGGTGCTTAGGAGGACCCCGAGAGGAGGCGCTCTGTGGACACAGCTGCATCACAACAGAGCGCTCCACCGGAGGCATCCCAGTGTACCCACGGGCGGCCGCACCATCGAGGGGGGGAAAGGCGGGGTAGAGATGGCGCTCTCGAGTGGACAGGGGAGCCCCCCAAGAGTGCGATAACTCCGCATGCAGCTCGGGGAAAAAAGGTATTGGAGTCGGCCGTGGCCTTGCGGCGGCAGCATCGTCCAAAAACCAATTATCCATCCGCGATAGATCGGGGCAGGACGGAGGTTTCCATTCTAGCCCGATACTCCCAGCGGCTCGAGACAGCATGGCCGTCAGCTCAGGATCTGACCCGGACAACGCTGGTACTCCCGAAGGAGGCAACGCAGCCGGATCTTCCTCTCCCGAGGACTCAAGCCCGCCTAGTGATGCTGCGATCGACATCACATCATCATCTGGAGCGCTGCTCGACGCAGCCGGTGCCCCTGAAGAAGCAGCCGACTGGATCGAACTAACGCTCGCTGGCTCACGCACTGAGGCGGGAGGTGTGCCCCGAGGAATCGTCGGGGCTTTATCCCACACCGTCACCGATAAACCACCGGGTCCCCGGGTCGACGGGCCCCCTTTCGTGAAGGAAGCAGATCGACTAAGGGGGACCGGGGCTCTCACTCTAGTGAGATCATTTAGTCTTAACCTCAGTGTGGAGATGGTCATGTCCCCACAGAAGGAACATGAGTCATCCACGAACGCTGCTGCTGCATGCTGAATGCCCAGGCATACAAAGCAGCGATCGTGACCATCAGATGACGATAGAAATCGACCGCACCCAGAAGAACACGGGCGAACCATCTTTAAAAAGACGTGCCACGTGCAGCTCTTTTACAGAGAGGAAAATTCACTCTTTCAGCGCTGAGGCGACCAGGGAGAAGCGCAAAGTCTGGCAGACCGCTGCACAGATCGCAGGCAATGCAGAAACTCGCTGGGTACCGCCGTCACACCAACACTGAAGAGGACGCTCGTCTCGAAGAGTCTTGTGATAGCTTTCAGGAGTGAAGAGGTTCTCTTGGCTCCGAAGCGAAAACATACTGCGGTTGCGTTCACTTCCTCCTTTTATACTCACGGAGTAGGGCGGAGTACGCTATGCAAATTTCCGCAGCCCCAAGGCATTGCATGCCATTGGCTCGTTTTTAAATACTCGAAGAGGATTGGCTTTCTATGCGAAACCCCCAATCTCCGTCACTTCTGACGTAACTCGAAGTGACTACGAAAGGGAACTGATCCTACTCTCTTCCATTGCCAGCCAATCTTGCGTTGCTCCACACTCTCCCATCTCATCCACTCTCCCTGCTTGGCCTGGGAAATGGCCTTTATACACCTCATCCTCTCCTCCTGCTTTCGCTCCTCGGTGAATAGCAGCTTCCTCCTTTGAGCTGGGCCTGCCATTTAGGAGGAGCTAAATTGAGCCCAAAACTTCCATGCTCTACTCTACACATTTGTCTCTACTAAGGTCATTTCCAGTCTGACCTTGGCACACTTAAACTCCTTGGTTATAACAGAGACTGGCAGCTGCAATGATCCTTTACTATAAACTTTAAAGTCCCACTCTGCTGAGGCAGCGTGGGCCTCCCAACCATTTCCTGATATATGAACTAATTAAGGGCCAATCCCAATTCTACCCCTTACCCCTTTCCTTTCCCCTAGCCCTACCCCTTCGCCTTCCCCTTGACCCTTCAAACAGAGTGGCAATGCGTAGGGGTGAAAATATTCCCCTAAGAAATGGGACACCACTACACCTCCGTTAAACGTCATTATAAGTCGTCGCTAGCGCCTACGTCACAGGATATGCGCCGATGTTTATCACAACATCCAAGATCCCGTCGACAGCTGCAGTTATCTGTCGCGTGGGTTACAGTGGGTTATCTTGTGAAGTTCGCAGGAAACAACGGAGACGACGAAAATATGTTGCGGGACTATCGTTAGCAAACTACAGTAGTTTTAGGGATTTTTTTACAAACGTTTCTGTGAAGAAACTGACCGTAAATATGAACACAATATTGAATGTAACATAAAGCAAATCATTATTTGTCGTTATAATACTTATTAAAGCCACAAATACTTAAATTTATGGGTCTCCTTTGTCGCTTGGGCAGCCAGGCTGGGTTAGCAGCGACACTTCTCATACCCCTTCGTTTGAAGTGTGCTCCCGAAAAATCTTCGTTTGAAGGGCTATCTGCCCCTTCACCCTAGCCCTCCCCCTCCAACCAAAAGAGAATTGGGACAGCCCTACCCCTTCACGTGGACGCGCAAAACGGAGGGGAAGGGGAAAGTGAAGGGGTAAGGGGTAGAATTGGGATTGGCCCTAACTCTTCCAGCTTATCCTCTGTTGTCAAAGAAACCTCATACACAGTCAGTGGCCAAAGCAACATCGGCAGTAGACCAAACTGAAAGCACCAGATTTTTTGCTTACCTGGTAGAGCACAGCTGTTTATGCTCTTCAACCCTTCCACTGCTTCTCCCACATCTAACTTCTCCCACTCGAACTGTGTCCTTAAGATCCCCATCGAACCATCTCCCAAGACTCTTCACTGGCTTCTCTGAAACTGTAGGTATTGCCTCACCATTAATGAAGAATGTTTTATCTACTACCTTTCCTTTAACTATCGAGATGCTCCTTGATCTAGAGGGCTTAAATTGCATTTGTGCCCATTCAATATTATCGGTTAACTTCCCCAATAACCGATTAGTACAGGCTACTCTTGTAGTCATGGTTGTCATGTCATCCATGTATGTTCTAATTGGTGGTAGTCACATCCCAGAAGCCAAGCGCTCTCTTCCTACTACCCATTTTGATGCCCTAATGATTACTTCCATTGCCATGGTAAAAGCCAGTGGTGAAATGGTGCATCCTGTCATTATTCAGTCATTAATAATTCTGTCCATGTAGTGCTGAATTCTGGAGTTGAGAAACTAGACTGCAAATCTCCAAAATAGGCTTTCACTACATTTGTTATTGACATTGGTACTCTGAAAAAAATAGTGCCCAAAGAAGCTCATGTGACACTGAACCATATGCATTAGCCAAATCCAGGAATGGCACGTGGAGCTCCTTCCTCTCCTTTTTAGCTGATTGAATTTGTTGCCAGAAAACACTAATGTTATCTGGCAACGAATCTAAGCATTCCGAGAACCCAGTGTCAATGAAGTGTCAATGAAGCCATTCTTTAATAGGTAGGTGGACAATCTCTGAGCAATAATGCTGAAATATTACCTTCAACATTTAATAGTGAAAAATGACCAAACTAACTGATGCTTGTATCTTCTTTTTCTTTAGGTATAAAGACTCCACCTGCTCTCCCATGCTCTACCGTTGTCGCCTTGCTCCAGCCACAGACACAAGCTTGGAGTTCAATGACTTACTAACTGCAGATCTTGAACTAGTCTTACTCTCCAGACTCATATCCGTTTCCATTCCTAAGTCGTTAACCACGTTGTCCAACATTGAGTCATCTTCTGCCCCCGCTCTCGCAGACTCTAGGGTTATTTGGTAACACTTTATTTGAAGGGGTGTGCATAAGACTGACATGACACTGTCATAAACATGACATAACACCTGTCATGAACATGAAGGAGTCTTCATGAATGTTTATGACTGTTGTCATTAAGTATTATTCGATAAATTATGACACTTTTAATGCAAAGTTGACATTGTTTAAAGGGCACATATCATGCAAAATCCATTTGTCCGTTTTAGCCATTAAATGCATTTTGTTGTATATTTGGAGTGTTTATAAGTACAGAAAAGATGAAATTATTCTCTTCAGGTGCTTCATTTATATCTTTATATTCTGTTTTGGTAATATTTTTCAACCTGTTCAGATTTTTCTGTTCTCTATTACGTTTTTTGAACAATTACGTCACAGTATTTGCAGCGGAACTGACAAATAAGGACATTGACTACCGGTCCAACACTTCGAGTAATCCGCCATTAGTATTCCTCGCTCCGATTTTGTAGTCCAAGCTCAATGATGCAGAAGTTACGAGAGGGCTAGTCAAAATGTTTGGTTGTTGGATGTAGTGACCTGAAGCAGCCTCCGCCAGTATACAGAAGGGTTTGCCGATCGACTGAATGAGGGGTAAATTCCTTCTATCATTTAGTGTTTTCTGATGCTTTCTAAACGTAAGTTATTATATTATTATCAATACAGATTTTTAGTGGTAAGATCAGACTGCAGTCATTTATCTTGTCAGTGTGCTTGTTTTAACAAGAGAAATAGTCAACTTTCACTAATAACACAACATAGTTAACTTACATACCACTGCATCCATATGAAGACGTTGTTCTGCAGGTTCGTCGTCGTCTTTTTCGACTGTGTTTTTGAGATGTGTTTTTAGTCTAGAAACTTGAGATGTGTTTTTAGTCCTTAAACTTGAAACAGTATGAGCAGCAACAGGTAGCCAGAGCAGAGAAATGAACAAAGGTGTGGCCCTTTTGGGCTCGTTGAAGAAAAGACAAGCTGCAGCATTCTGGATAATTTGTAGAGGTTTAGTTGCACATGAAGGAAGTCTATTCAGAAGAACATTACAGTAATCAAGCCCTCAAAAAGAGATCTTTGCAGCTACTGTGGGACCATCTGGTTGAAATGAGAGGTAGAGCTGGGTGTCATCAGCATAGCAATGGTAAGAGAAACCATGTGCCTGTATAATGGGTCCCAGTGATGTGGTGTAAATGGAGAAGAGGAGCGGTCCAAGCACTGAACCCTGAGGAACCCCTGTGGTCAGTTAATGTGCTTTGGATACCTCGCCTCTCCATGCAAACCTGAAGGATCTACCAGTAAGATAGGACTCAAACCAGTGGAGAGGTGTACCTGTGATGCCCAGGGCTGAGAGGGTGGACAGAAGGATCTGATGGTTCACAGCGTCGAAGGCAGCAGACATCCAGAAGAAAGAGAACTGATGATTTGGAAGACAGGAAAGATGATACTTGGTGGAAAAGCAACTTCGCAAAGAACCTCAGATAACCAGGGGTTAGAGGGAGAAGCGTGTGCTGGCCTGGAGGAGAGAGGGCAGATATTGTCTAAAGAAGAAGTTAAAGTGGAGCATAAAGTATCCGTTGCCATATTCACATCCAGAGATGAGAATTGTAAGGGTGAGGGAAGAGAAGATGACACAGCAGAGGAAAGGTGGGAGGGAGAAAGTGAGCGCAGGTTTCGTCCGAAAATAACTGGTAGGGGAGTTGGTGGAGTGTGGGTAGTGAGTTGTAAATTGAAAGTAATGAGGAAATTATCTGAAATGTGGAGTGGTTTCACCAAAATGTTGCCTGTGATGCAGTTGTGTGTGTAAACCAGGTCCTGTTGGTTGCCTGACAGTACCTGAGGTGATGAGCCGTTTGAGATCGAAAGAGCCTAGGAGAAAGATGAAGTCTGTTGCATTCAGTTTCTCTGGATGAATGTTGAAATAACCAAAGACTACAAGTGGGATGCTATCTTCAGAGAAAGAGGACAGCAGCACATCCAGCTCCTCTACAAAGCTTCCCAGTTGACCTGGGGGCAATATATGACAACTATATGGATCTTAATGGGAGTAGTAAGTGTAATGGCATGGTATTTAAACAAGATGTTATTGCATAGAGAGGAAAGATTTGAGAATTTCCAACAGTACCAGTACCCCAGTACCCCAGTACCCCAGTACCCCCAGCCCTCCACGACTGGTCAAGTCAACTCAAGTCAAGACATCTTCATTTATATAGCGCTTTTAACAATGTAGATTGTTCCAAAGATTGTTGCTGGATCCGGCGGACTGCGGTAAACCTCGGAATAAAGAGAAAAACTAATATAGATAACTAATATAGTGTAGATGCCATTCTTCTCATGATTTAACGAGTACATTAGGATTTATGGGAAGTGTTCCCAGTTCCGGCTGACCTAATCTTTGCAGCCTAACATTGAATTATAGAAGTCTCACAGCTTCTCTAAAGGAAGAAGTCACTGAGGCACCAATGGACTTTTTTGGGGGATTTTCAGGAGGAGATTGAAGCTTCAACTTTAATTTCTACATGTTCGTAACTGTTTGTTTCACACTGACATAATGTGTTGCACTGCAGTAAACTGAAGTAACCGTTTCTGCGAGAGTGAGTGTGGGACCTTGAAATCACCGGCTCCACTTTACGCTCACTGCTGCGCAGACTCGGGTTCCGCATTCAGTACTGCGCAGAATCAGGTGCTCGAGATATCAGCGCCACATTAGGAATTTGGCGGCTTCACTTTTCACCAATGGAAGAGAGTCAAGGTGTGTCGTCCTTCTTTTTTTACAGTCTATGGTCGAAATACACCAAGCACCCCAAAGTTCCTAGTTCCTGGGGAAAGTTCCTGCAGTGGAAACGTGGCAAATATGCCAGTGCAGTGACAAGTCCCAGTTAGTCTAGCAAGGTTTTTCTTTTTTAAATAAAAAATAAATAGATGCAGAAAAGAACATAAGTGTTAGTATTAATGGGTCAAATGTTGTCAAAAAAGATCTTTAGCTGTTTCTTAAACGTCTGTCTTTACAGTACAGTAAAAAAAAAATAAATAAATAAAATAATCCCCTAAAGAGCTGCCTATATCAAACAAAAATGTACTGTATATATTAACCTTAAAAAGTTTTTAACACTGTATATTAATTACAACTAAACAATCAGCAGAGACAGCCAAAAGTTTCTAAATATTCCATCCTGTATTGCATATATATTTGTCTGTTTTTATTTATTTGTTGTGGGTCAGATGAGGAGCTATAAGCCCCTAAAAGGACAGAGTTGGGAGGAACGTTCAACTTTTAATGGTTTTGTGTTCTTTTACACTTTTGTTTTGTGTTTTTTCTGTCTAAAAAAAGTTCCCCCTCAAATCTCATCTTTTTTCCATCACCATGTCCCTTTAGGGGCCCTGAAGGGGTCTGACTGTTGAAAGGAATTTGAAAGTGAAATGTTTGCATCATTTTATTGCGCTGTTTTCTTTCTCTTCAAATCAATTATGTGACGCCACATTGATTATGCTGTATTGAAAACATATACATAGACACAGAGAATTCTGAAGATTCTTGTAGGATCCTCACTGGTTGTCATTTTAAACCACAATGATGCATGTTATACTCTCTTACTTTCAACCCATTCACAACAGATGAGGGCAGTGAAACGAGTTAGTAACTGAAATGCAAAATCTGTTATGACATGCACTTTTCTTCAAACTTTGGCTTATCTTTATCTTTCCGTTTCAAGTGTGCTCAACCTAACCACTCCCCCTAGAAACATGTGGTTGTAATCAATGCCCCTCACAGACCTCCTGCAGATAAAACTCCCTCAGCCCATAATTAATTCCAGACAGAGGAATAGTGATAGAGAAAGAAAGGAATTTATTAAAAGAGATTTATTGATTCCTGAGTTTCACAAGTATAAAAATATTCGATTTTCTATTTTCTAAAGAATATGTAAGCAGTGCTGTCCTGTTTAAAACTCTCTGCCAAGATACTTGGGTGTTGTGGGTCATTTCCAGGGTGGCACTATGCAGTTGTCTTTTGTGTGTTTTAGTGTGTTGAAGTTGCTAGGGCATTGGATACAGGTCAAGTGAAAACTCCCTCCTCTGGTTTCTGTAATATTCTTTCCCCAAGCTACTATAAATGTGCCCCCTTTTCTGTTTTCTTTATTGCTTTCTTATTGAGATCTTTCATTTCAGTCAAAACTTGTTCAATGCAGAGAGTTAATCAATAATGTATTCAGATATCATTTAATTAACCCAATTCATTTTGAAACCCTGACTTTATTCTTACAAGGAAGACAAAAAGGTAAATTGAAAAAATGTTGACACACAATATAAAAGGTGATTTTCTGAGTATATAACTGCTTTTTAATGGTGTATAACTGTATTTATCTATGAACTGCTTTTATGGTGGGGGTTTTGCCCCTGGCTATACAGGAATCTAAAGCAATTTGAAAAAAATAAAATAAAATAAAAAATAATTAAAAAAAGCTAAAGATTTTTGTGTTTCACAGAAGAAAGTCATATACATATAGGTTTGAAATGGTTAAACAAATTATTTACTTATTTTTATGTTTGTGAACTATTCTTTTAAGAACACTCTCATTCTATTTGTGCTACATTAATGTGGGAGTGTGCTTTCTAACTTCACCCCACTGCTGTTGTTTATGTTCCAGAATGTCTGGCATTCGTTTTTCCATTTCTCTCTCTCTCTCCTTCTCTTGGTAGTCATGTATTTACAATTCCCTACATGAGTTTGTTTAAACGTTCTCAGAACTTTAAAATCCCCATACCAGTCATCAGTCCACCCATGAGGATGCTTCATTGTCCATCCCATGGCCGTTTCATTCCCCTGTCTGTCCACCCACTGAACTTCTCACACTTTTTGTTTTTACCTCAGTTGGGGTAAAACGTCTTAAATATAATATTGATATTATATAAATATTATAAAACAACAATATAAGGTAACACTTTAGAATACGGTTCCTTCGTTAATAAATAACTATACACAATATTAACAATCTAGTAACTATTGTTAACTAACAAGAAACTCTGATTAACGAAATAGTAAGTAATAGCGCACAGACGAAAGTGGTAGTTCACTATTAAAAGTAATCAACAACTACTATTTTTAATACTTCCCAGAGAACTACTGAAAAATTTTATTAACAATCTAGTAACTACTATTAACTAAAAAAAAACTCTTATTAACGAATTAGTAAGTAATAGCTCACAGATAAAAAGTGTTACTAGATACTTCTGTGGGAATTACTAATTATTTGGATTCGGATTATAAAGTGAAGATCATTGGAACTAACTAGTAATTACTCAAGTGTTACTAAAGAAATTTTCTAAAAGTATACTAAAGTTCACCAAAAATCTCAAACGTTTGCACAAATCATGACTAGATCATGTAGTAACACTTGAGTAATTACTAGTTAGTTCCAATGATCTTCACTTTATAATACGGATCCAAATAATTAGTAATTCCCACAGAAGTATGTAGTAACAATTTCATCTGTTACTATTACTATTACTATTACTACAACTATTACTTACTAATTATTTGGATCCGTATTATAAAGTGAAGATCATTGGAACTAACTAGTAATGACTCAAGTGTTACTACATGATCTAGTCATCATTTGTGCAAACGTTTGAGATTTTTGGTGAACTTTAGTATACTTTTAGAAAATGTCTTTAGTAACACTTGAGTCATTACTAGTTAGTTCCAATGATCTTCACTTTATAATCCGAATCCACATAATTAGTAATTCCCACAGAAGTATGTAGTAACAATTTCATCTGTGAGCTATTACTTACTAATTCGTTAATAAGAGTTTCTTTTCAGTTAAAGGGTTAGATCACCCAAAAATGAAAATTCTGTCAGTATTTACTCACCCTCATGTTGTTCCAACCCCGTAAGTTAATTAATATATTACATATCACATTACATATCATAAGATATCACATTATATATCACAAATTAAGATATTTAAGATATTAAGATCGCTCCTGCATACTAGTCCATATATAGGCTTCTTGAGGGAATGACTTGCTGGCCTCGAAAAGTCATTAAAGGACATCGTTAAAATAGTCCAAGTGACTACAGGGGCTCAATCTTAAGTTTATCAAACGACGAGAACACTATTTGTGCGCAAAAACAACAAAAATAACAACTTTATTACAACTATTCGTTTATTTCTCCCCCTGCCTCGAGTCAGGTTACTAGTTTAATAGCGTAAGCTTCTGTTATTGTACGTCACACGCATCACACACATGACCAGCCTCGGCCAATAGTGAGCCTACGTGTGACGTAGCTCTACGCGATCACAATACGTTAACTGACTACAGGCCCATAGAGAAGGAAGTGAATAGTTAAAATAAAGTCATTATTTTTGTTTGTTTTTGCGCACAAAAAGTATTCTCGTCGTTTGATAAAGTTAAAATTGATCCACTGTAGTCACTTGGACTATTTTAACGATGTCTTTGATGACTTTTCGATGCCAGCAAGTGTCATTCCCTCAAGAAGCCTATGGACTAGTATACAGGAGCGATCTTAATATCTTAAATATCTTAATTTGTTTTCCGAAGATGAACGAAGGTCTTACAGGGTTGGAACAACATGAGGGTGAGTAAATATGACAGAATTTTCATTTTTGGGTGAACTAACCCTTTAATAGTAGTTACTAGATTATTAATAAACTTTTTCAGTAGTTCTCTGGGAAGTATCAAAAAATAGAAGTTATCGATTAGTTAATAGTGAAATACCACTTTCATCTGTGCGCTATTACTTACTAGTTCGTTAATCAGAGTTTCTTGTTAGTTAATCATAGTTACTAGATTGTTAATATTGTGTTACTCATTGGTTCTTGTGTAGTTATTTATTAACGAAGGAACTGTATTCTAAAGTGTTACCCAATATTAATATCATTTAAATATTTAATATAGTATATACTACTGTCTGCCCTTCACCGATCAATGTCTTATCCTGCAAAGAAAAAAGTTATAATTAAAAATGGTCTGAATGTGACTAGAATATTTTTAAAGTAAATAATTTTTTTTCTAGATTTATTCGCTTAAATTACAACTCAAACGTTTGAAGGTTCTGCATAACAGAATCCAGTCCACAGAGAGTGAAAGTTGATATTTGAGATTATCACACAGATTCATTCCCTAAACATGAGGAGTGAAAGTTCACACACACTTGTACCTTCACTCTTCCTGGAGCTGTTTCACAGGGCTGCTGATTCATCCTGGTGCCGGTTTCTTCACGGTGGGGTGTCCTTTGTGAGTCAGACCACCAGATGGGTTGGGAAAACATTCTCGTAATCAACTTCCTATGTCTGCACGAATGGCCATCTCAAAGATATGTTTGTGAGTTTCACACATAACTGACTGACCAAGACATTTGACACTGAATCATGATATTATTCAAGTCCAGGAATGATACGTTGTCTGGGTCATAAAGAGACTTTGATTATTATCAGAAAAAGAGACACACTTATGACTTATGAGAGTCAGCCACCATGAATCAGCAGGAGTCTGTCTTTCGTTTTACAGACTAACCCCCAAACGTCTGTCCATCTAGTCTCATAAATGGCTGCAGGAGTTGCTGTACGCATGGATAAGCAAACATTCAGACATGATAGTGTGTGCGTCAGATTTGCTATGTTGTCCAATAATTTCCGTTTTGCATGTGAACTTTCCGACTCATTACCCTGGTCACACACTTGATCCTGTTTGCACTTCTTTTTTTTGACTCATCATACTTTCCTTTTCCTGGACCTGTTCTCAAATCTGCTCTTTCCGCAATCCCAGAGCTGTTGTGTTTCTCTGACTCCATTAATGTATCTTGTCTGTTCATACTCATATTTTTCTGTCCTTTTGCAGTCCTCTCTATTTATAAATCCAGTGTGTCTGAAGCCTCAGATTATACCCTTCATCTCATGCGTCTCTTGACTCCTGAGCTCTGGTCATTAAACCAAATTGGTAGCCCCAACGCAAAGAAAATATATTTCCTTAAATATGAACGATCAATATGTTAAATGATGGTATATCTATTGAAAATATACAGAATAATATAATGAATAAAAAATAAGGAATTTGCCCGGAATTATTGCCATAAATTGCCTCTGAACACGCTCAAGTCTAGCACTGCTAGATGTAGAAACCATTGTTTCCCACAGTCAGTTAACTTGCTTACCATTCAGCATGTCATATCTCTGGCCACCCACCCACTTACTTCTTAGATTTTGTTTAATTTTTTTTGTGACTCGTCTCCATCATATCCTCTAGTCTAAACCATGTTTCTATGTCAAACTTTATTCTCACCAGCACATCTTCTGTTAGTGATCTACAGTAATGACAAAATCTCTAAAAGTTTGTGGTTTGTGAAAATGCCTGTGATCTTATTGTGCCTATTAAAAAAAACTCAACATTTAGTTAGTTAAAATGATAGGTGCGTATGTTTTGTTACAACCTTAATAACATGTGAATGCTCAGACATTTGCCCGAGACACTGCAGACCTTATATACTGTATCAGCTACACAAAATATATACATTTCAGGTAGATAAGTTTGATATAATTTATTTTGTTTTATGTGATGAAAGCCCTTTTCCAACTTGATGAAAATACACTAATAATTATTTACCCTTATTTAAATTTAGTAACATTAAACATTATCATAAACTAACTTAAACTAACATAAACTAACATAAACTAAATCTTTCCCTTTACCGAAAAACTCTTTTGTACATGGAAACACTTTACAAAAAGGTTCATTAGTTAACATTAGAATTAATAATAAACTGCACTTACAGCATTAATTAATCTTTGTTAATATTAATTTCAACATTTACTAATACTTTATTCAAATCTTGTTAACATTAGCTAATCCACTGTGAACTAACATGAACAAATGATTTACATTAACAAAGATGAACAAATACAGTAACAAATGTTATTGCTGTTACGGAACAGACTCCAGAGTACACAGGGGAATTGATGATAACCAGCTTTATTGGTATAACAGAAGGTAAGTCACAGAGGGAATGGATGACAGTGCTGGACGGCGGAAGATGGATATGCCAATCGACTGTCCTTACTGGTGATGAGGAAGAATGGTGTAGGTAATAGAAGGATCTCTTGATGCTTTAGGAGAGGAACGGAGAGATCGCTGGAGATCGTACGGAGATCGCAGGAGCTTGGAGTGATGTATGGAGTAATCGCTGGAGATCAGGGATATCGCTGGAGATGCTGGAGATAATGGAGATAATGCTGGATAGCTGGTAAGATAGCAACGACGTGAGTCTGTACATCTACAAACGAGACCAGACAAAGTGACTGTGGCTAACGAGTGCTTAAATACATCCTGTGAAGAGTGTCTGATGTCGTGCAGGTGTGTGAATAATTAATACTCAGGTGAAGGTGATCTCTGTGATGATGTGGTGATGGAACCTGGCTGATCTCTGACAGTACCCCCCCCTCCACGGCCCGCTCCCGAGGGCCGTGGACCCCGACGTCGTGGTGGTCGACCTCTTCCTCGGGGTGCTGGGCGGTCTGGGTGAGTATCGTGGAAAGTGGTGAGGAGGGTCGGATCTAGTATATCCTCCCTGGGTGTCCATGAACGTTCCTCAGGTCCATAGCCTTCCCAGTCCACTAAATACTCTAGACGACCGCCACGACGTCGGGAGTCCAAAATTTCCTTGACAGTGTAGACTGTTCCATCCTCAAGTACCAATGGCAGGGGGGGTTCTTCCACAGGTTCAGGTTCTGTTGAGGGAATAGGAACAGGTGAGTAATAGGGCTTGAGAAGTGATACATGAAAGGTAGGATGAATTCTGTAGTGTGGGGGTAACTGTAGTTGGTAAGAAACTGGATTAATTTGCCGTGTGATGATGAAGGGACCAATGTATCTGGGACTCAGCTTCTTGCAAGGCAGGCGTAGCTTGATATCCCTTGTAGAGAGCCATACCTTCTGTCCAGGCTGGTAAGTGGGTGGTTCAGCTCTTCGGGTGTCTGCCTGGACCCTTTGTCTGCGCACCGCCCTCTGGATGTGATGATGGGCGTCGTCCCAGACTCTCTCACTCTCTCGGAACCAATAGTCAACCGACGGAACATCAGAGGGTTCTCCTGACCACGGAAACAATGGAGGCTGGTAACCGAGTACGCACTGGAAGGGAGTGAGACCAGTAACAGACTGACGTAGTGAGTTCTGGGCGTACTCGGCCCAGCCTAAGAATTGGTGCCAGGAGTTCTGATGACCATGACAGAAGGTTCTCAGGAAGCGTCCAATTTCCTGAATCTTTCTCTCCGTTTGCCCATTGGTCTGAGGATGATAACCTGACGACAAGCTAACGGCCACCCCCAGGAGTTTGAAGAAAGCTTTCCAGACCTGGGAAATGAACTGCGGCCCTCTGTCTGAAACAATATCCTCTGGAATTCCGTAATATCGGAACACGTGGTTGAACAGCAACTCGGCTGTTTCCAGGGCAGTAGGAAGTCCTCTTAATGGGATGAGACGGCAGGACTTGGAAAAGCGATCAACAATTACAAAGATGCAGGTATTACCTTCTGAGGGTGGTAGGTCAGTAGCGAAATCAACTCCTAGATGTGACCAGGGGCGTCGGGGAATGGGTAGTGGAAGGAGCTTGCCGGATGGAAGATGACGTGGGTTCTTGGTGATAGCACAGTCTGAGCATCCCTGGACGAATCTTCTCACATCCCTTGCCATGTTGGGCCACCAGAAGCGATCTTGAAGCAGTGAGAGGGTGCGATTTGCCCCAGGATGACCAGTGCCCACGGACGAATGTGCAGAGTGTATAAGGTTATTGCATTGTGACCGAGGAACAAAGAGGTGATTGGGTGGACATCCTGGCGGAGATGGGTTAGCGACACTGGAGGAGGTGATCTGTTGATGTAGAGACCATTTAATGGGACTCAGAAGAATCTTTTGGGGCAAGATGGGTTCAGGATCCTCTGTGTTTTCCTCGGGATTGTAGAGACGAGATAAAGCATCTGCTTTGAGGTTCTTTGTACCAGGACGATATGAAATGTCAAAGTTAAAACGGGTGAAGAACAAAGCCCATCTCGCCTGCCGGGGATTAAGTCGTTTGGCCTCTCGGAGATATTGCAGATTTTTATGATCAGTGAGAACTGTGAATCTTTCCTTGGCCCCCTCTAACCAGTGTCTCCATTCTTCCAGAGCAAGCTTGATGGCTAGTAGTTCTCTATTGCCAATGTCGTAATTCATCTCTGCTGGGGAAAGTTTCTTTGAGAAGTAAGCGCATGGATGAAGACGGGCCGGGTTTCCCTGCTGCTGTGAGAGCACCGCTCCCACCCCTGTAGTAGAGGCATCTACCTCTACGATGAAAGGCTTGGTAGGATCTGGATGGGTAAGGAGTGGTGCTTGTGTGAAGGAGTCCTTTAAGCTTTGGAAAGCTAAGGTGGCTGCAGGTGTCCAAGACAGAGACTTGGGTTTCTTTCGGAGCAGGTTTGTTAGGGGTGACGTGATGGTACTGTAGTTGGGGATAAATCGGCGGTAGAAGTTAGAAAATCCCAGAAAGCATTGTAACTCCTTGATGGTGGTAGGTGTTGGCCAGTCCCGGACTGCATTTACCTTCTCCTCGTCCATCTGAATACCATGCTTACTAATCCAGTAACCGAGAAACTTTACGGATGGTTGATGGAAAGTACATTTCTCAGCTTTGAGGAAGAGTTGGTGTTTTCGGAGACGTTGGAGGACCTCCGCTACGTGATGGCAATGTTCGGCCAGACTCCGGGAGTATATCAGAATATCATCTATGTAAACGATAACGGAGTGATGAAGGAAATCTCGGAGCACCTCGTGCATGAAATCCTGGAATACGGAGGGGGCGTTTACTAAACCATACGGCATGACCAAGTACTCATAGTGGCCAGTAGGTGTCACAAAGGCGGTCTTCCACTCGTCTCCCTCCCGTATCCGGACGAGGTTATAAGCGCTGCGGAGGTCCAATTTGGTAAACACGGTGGCCCCACGAAGTTGCTCAAGAGCTGTTGGAACCAGAGGAAGTGGGTACCTGAACTTGACAGTGATGTTATTGAGTGCTCTGTAATCTATGCAGGGCCGTAAGCCTCCGTCCTTCTTAGCTACAAAGAAAAAACTAGACGCAGCAGGGGAAGTGGAAGGGCGGATGTAGCCTTGTTGGAGTGCTTCTGAAATGTATTCTTCCATAGCCTTCTGTTCCGGAAGAGAGAGTGGATAGATTTTACCGTGGGGCACTGGTTCATCTGGCAGGAGATCTATGGCGCAATCCCACGGTCGGTGTGGTGGTAGAGATGAAGCTTTTCTAGGACAGAAGACATCGCTGAAGTGAGCATAACAGGTGGGAATTTCCAGAGACTGTTTCTCTACTGGACTCTCGATGGATGTGGAGTGAACGGAGAGAGGAGTGATGGGTCGAGGCAGACACGTAAAACAGTTTGGAAAACAGTTATCACCCCACTTCAGAATTTCTCCGGTGGTCCAGGAAAGTGATGGATTGTGTTGTGCCAGCCATGGAAGTCCCAAAACGATATCAACAGTGGAGTTCTCCAGAACCAGGAGAGAAATGGATTCGCTGTGCAGGAGTCCAACCTGTAATTGGAGGGGTCCTATGGTGTAACGTACATTATTTTTGTTGAGTGGCTTACCGATTATTGATTGAACCTGGTATTGGACCGGATTGCGCCTCTTCGGGAGGTTGAGCTGGCGGCAGAGGGAGCCGGAGATGAAGTTGCCAGCTGACCCGGAGTCGAGAAGGGCGTAGACTGGAATCGAGAGATGGGAAGTAGAAATGGTTACTTGGGTAGTAAGCGGTTTCATACTGCTGGGGAAGCTCTGGATTACACTCACCCATGGACGTGGTGGACGAATGGGGCAGACGGAAATGAGGTGTCCTACATCGCCACAATACAAACAGAGACCCTGGGTCATCCTCCTCTGTCGCTCAGAACGTGAAAGACGGGTGCTGTCAACTTGCATGGGGACTAGTTCTTGAGAACTGGCTAGTTCGGGTTGACGAGATGGAAGAGGTGAAAACTGACTCTGCATATCTCCTAGGCATGGTTGCATACGACGATCGGTGCGGATGGCGAGATGCATGAACCTTTCCAGACCAATGGCGTCGTCGTAGGCGGCGAGATGTAGTCGTAGCCCTGGATTTAAACCTTGCCGATAGGTAGTAAGGAGAGAACGCTCGTTCCACCCACTGGCTGTTGCTAGGGTTCGAAACTTAAGAGTGTAATCGGAGACTGAATCAGCATTTTGTTTGAGATGATATAATTTCTCACCCGTGGTTGAATCACCATCTGGAATTCCGAAGACCTCTCGGAAATGATCAATAAAGTTGTTGAATGTACGTGTGACTGCAGTTTCTTGATTCCAGATAGTTTGAGCCCAATGCAGAGCTCGCCCTCTCAATAAGGAAATGACATATGCGATTTTCGCGCGTTCTGTGGGATAACGCGGAGACTGCATCTCCAAAGCCAGTGAGCACTGTAGTAGAAATCCCTCGCACTCCTCCGCCACGCCAGAGAAGGGCGCTGGAGTGGCTATGGGACTGACGGTGGCGTGTGGCGAAGAAGGATCGATGTCGGATGATGCGGAAGCGGCTGACGACAGTGCATGTTTGAAGACGTCCACCAACTCTTCGAATGATTCAGGGGAACTCATTTTACAGCTGTTCTATTATATAATAGGGTCTGGTCTTCTGTTACGGAACAGACTCCAGAGTACACAGGGGAATTGATGATAACCAGCTTTATTGGTATAACAGAAGGTAAGTCACAGAGGGAATGGATGACAGTGCTGGACGGCGGAAGATGGATATGCCAATCGACTGTCCTTACTGGTGATGAGGAAGAATGGTGTAGGTAATAGAAGGATCTCTTGATGCTTTAGGAGAGGAACGGAGAGATCGCTGGAGATCGTACGGAGATCGCAGGAGCTTGGAGTGATGTATGGAGTAATCGCTGGAGATCAGGGATATCGCTGGAGATGCTGGAGATAATGGAGATAATGCTGGATAGCTGGTAAGATAGCAACGACGTGAGTCTGTACATCTACAAACGAGACCAGACAAAGTGACTGTGGCTAACGAGTGCTTAAATACATCCTGTGAAGAGTGTCTGATGTCGTGCAGGTGTGTGAATAATTAATACTCAGGTGAAGGTGATCTCTGTGATGATGTGGTGATGGAACCTGGCTGATCTCTGACAATTGCATTGATTCAGTTCTTGAATAACACCAGTTTAATAAATAGAGTATTGTTATGAGCTGGCAGGAATGAAGCAGAGAGTGAATCCAATCGCATGCACTTTATTGAATAAACTCAGAACAGGAACATGAGGACAGGAACAGTAACCATAACAACATCAAGAACTCACAAGGACTAAACTAAAACACAGGGCTTGAATACAGAGGAACGGATGAGTGAAACAAGACACAGCTGGGCAAATTAACGAAGAACACAGGTGGTAAACATGAACCCAAACGAGGAGCGGGAAAACTGGAAGAGGAATGATCCAAATATACAATAATGGGGGGAACACAAGACAGACAGGAACCCACACCATGCCAACCCCCCCCCCCCATGGGCGGCTTGCGACGCCCATAAAAACAAAACAGTTGAGGAGGGTGGTGAAGCGGGGGCGGTCTTGGGGAGGGATGGAGGGCCAGGTCCGCGCAGGGAACGGGCCCAAGGCCTTGCAATGGCGGGCATGGGCCATGGAACGTGGGCGGAGCAGGACGCACCGGGGGCGACCAGAGCGGAGCAGGCTATGCAACTGGCCAGGGCGGTGACAGTCCATCGAGTGGCCAGGACGAGGCGAACAGTCCCTCGGGTGGCCAGGACGAGGCGAACAGTCCCTCGGGCGGCCAGGACGAGGCGAACAGTCCATCGGGCAGCCAGGATGAGGCGAACAGTTCATCGGGCGGCCAGGATGAGGCGAACAGTTCATCGGGCGGCCAGGATGAGGCGAACAGTTCATCGGGCGGCCAGGACAAGGCAAACAGTCCATTGGGCGGCCAGGACGAGGCGAACAGTCCCTCGGGCGGCCCGGACCAGACGAACAGTCCCTCGGGTGGCCAGGACGAGGCGAACAGTCCCTCGGGCGGCCAGGACGAGGCGAACAGTCCATCGGGCGGCCAGGATGAGGCGAACAGTTCATCGGGCGGCCAGGACAAGGCAAACAGTCCATTGGGCGGCCAGGACAAGGCGAACAGTCCCTCGGGCGGCCCGGACGAGACGAACAGTCCCTCGGGTGGCCAGGACGAGGCAGTACAGTCCATCAGGCGGCCAAGCAGAGATGACCCCTCGGGCGCCCAGGGCGGAGACGACCCCTTGGGCGGCACCGGCTCAGGAACAGCAGTGAATAGAACAGTAACGGCCACAAGGACAGACACAAACATAGGAACAGACGTTGGCTCCGGCTCAGGAACAGCAGACACCGGCTCAGGAACAGCAGCCACTAGAACAGAAACAGCCACAAGGACAGACACAAACACAAGAACAGACGCTGGCTCTGGCTCAGGAACAGACGCTGGCTCCGGCTCAAGAACAGACACTGGCTCCGGCTCAGGAACAGACACTGGCTCAGGAACAGACGCTGGCTCCGACTCAGGAACAGACAACACACACTTGGGCTCGGGAACAGACAACACACACACTGGCGCGGGAACAGGCAACACACACACTGGCTCGGGAACAGACAACACACACATTGGCTCGGGAACAGGAACAGACATGGCTCAGGAACAGAAACAGACTCTGGATCAGCAGAAGTAACGTGAACAGTCTCTGAATCGGCCATCTTGTCCGTAGACACTGGCTCGGAGGAAGTGACGTGAACAGACTCTGGATCAGCCATCTTGTCCGTAGACATTGGCTCGGAGGAAGTGACGTGAACAGTCTCTGGCTCGGCCATCTTGTCTGTAGACACTGGCTCTCTAGAAGTGACGTGAAGCGTCTCTGGCTCGGCAGAATTGACGTGAAGCATCTCTGGCTTGGAGGAAGTGACGTGAACAGTCTCTGGCTCGGCCATCTTGTCTGTAGACACTGGCTCTGTAGAGGTGACGTGAAGCGTCTCTGGCTCGGCAGAAGTGACGTGAACAGTCTGTGACTCAGCCATCTTGTCCGTAGACTGGCTCGGAGGAAGTGACGTGAACAGTCTCTGGCTCTGCCATCTTGTCTGTAGACACTGGCTCTCTAGAAGAAAAGTGAAGCATCTCTGGCTCGGCAGAAGTGATGTGAACAGTCTCTGACTCAGCCATCTTGTCTGTAGACACTGGCTCGGAGGAAGTGGCGTGAACAGTCTCTTGATTAGATTAGATTAGATTTATTTGACCACTTAAATATAAAAATATGAAGAACAGTAAGAAACTGTTGCATACATTAAAAACAAATACAAAAGTAGTCAGGGATAACACAATAAAGCCCGAAGACTTATTTCCATTGTGGTCCCTGGTCTTGCTCGGCCATCTTGTCCGTAGACACTGGCTCGGAGAAAGTGACGTGAACAGACTCTGGATCGGCCATCTTGTCGTAGACACTGGCTTGGCAGAAGTGACGTGAAGAGTCTCTGGATCGGCAGAAGTGACGTGATCAGTCTCTGGATCCACAGAAGTGACGTGAACAGTTTATGACATGGCAGACGTGACATGAACAGGCTCTGACTGGGCAGACATGACGTGAACAGGCTCTGGATTGGCAGAAGTGATGTGAACAGTCTCTGACTGGGCAGAAGTGACATGAACAGTCTCTGGATCGGTAAACATGACGTGAACAGTTTCTGGAACAGCAGAAGTGACGTGAACAGTCTCTGGATCGGCAGAAGTAACGTGAAGCTCAGGCTGGTCAGGGCTGATGTGAGGCCCAGGCACGGCAGGGCTGACGTGCAGCTCAGGCTCGGCAGGGCTGATGTGAGGCTCAGGCTCGGCAGGGCTGACGTGGAGCTCAGGCTCGGCAGGGCTGACATGGAACGAAGGTTTGGCAGGAATAAGCTCCGGCAGGTCGGTCTCTGCGGCAGCCATCTGGTCCATAGGCACTGGCTCGGCGGCGGCCATCTTTGGAATAAGGATCAGGCGTCGCTACTTGGCTGGAGATTCCCCTTTAGTGCTGCTGGATTCATATTTGGTGAGTTCTTCTGTTACAAGCTGGCAGGAATGAAGCAGAGATTGAATCCAATTGCAAGGACTTTATTGAAAAAACTAGGAAAAAGGAACACAAAGACAGGAATAGTAACCATAAAAACATCAAAAACTCACAAGGACTAAACTAAAACACAGGGCTTAAATACAGTGGAACGGATGAGTGAAACAAGACACAGCTGGGCAAAGTAACTAAAAGAGCACAGGTGGTAAACATGAACACAAACGAGGAGCGGGAAAACTGGAACAGGACCGAACCAAATATACAATAATGGGGGGAACAATAGCAAACTATAGATTCCGCTGAGACAGGTCACGTGTGTAAGGACTCTGCCAAGGTGAACATTTTTCAAACCATCGTCCTCCCCCAGGACTCAAACACACACACACAAACATGAGCCCTTCCCTTCCCCCCACACACGAGGGAGACTCCTGTTACCAGACTTTATAACTCATCGGAATGTCGCAGAATGTCTCTGAACAAAGAGACGGACATTTCTGTTATTTAAAGATATAAAACCATTAAGTATATTTTGCTAAATGTATGCATGTTTTCCCACGTCACAGTGAAATATCTTTGCATAAATAGACATTAGAAATACCTTCTTTGTGCATTTTAAATACCTTTAAATACCTAGTATTTTTCCTTTGACTTTCATTTGAGGTTTTTGACACCTCTAAAATGCTCATGGAACGGGCTATCTGAATATGCACAGAGATATAAAGTAAAGTGTATTTTTAATATGTTTTACTGCCATTGAAGATTCAAACTGTTAAACTTTTAGCAGCTCTCCTTGAACACACCCCCTTTCACGAGGAACATGCTTCTCTCGTGCGTCCTTATTTGCCTTCAAAATGTAATCCTCGTGTCGGCCTACGTGATCCGATCCTGGATCTTTTCTTTACTTGCAAGTCCAAAGTCTGTTTTCTGTATTCAACTCGTTTCACTTCCACGAAGTGAAATGAACTGAGCCGAACTATTTCCGTTGATAACATTACCTAAAAGACTTCCAACCGCCGTTCAAAGACTCGCGCCGCATCACGTGACTCTCCACGGAACAAAGGATTCAGCTCACGCACACAGCTAAACCATGTGGGCCGCACACACACAGTGGACAGAAGATCCTTGCAACTACTAGCTGGCCTCCGTTACACTCACCCCCCTAAACCACCCCCTTATCCGGGTCACGGCACCAATGTAACCCCTCCACCCGGGTCCTAATCAACCCGCTCCGAGCGGGCCTCAAACCCGGGTCTCCGGCATGAGAGTCAGGCGCCCTAACAAGGAGGCTAAAGACTGCAACCTCTGGCGTCTGTCGCTAGATGCCTATTGAGATGAGAGGAGTGAGGTTTACTTGCACAGTAACTACTAGCTGGCCTCCGTTACATATGTCAACTCTGAGGGAAAGTGAAAATCCCTAAAGCAGAGTCAGCACTGACAACATTCTCCACACCTTGCTCTTCCTCGTCCTCAACCTCTTCCTGCTTGTTCACCACCTCTTACACACATACTCTTCCTTCTCTCCCGCTTATATTGTTTCCATCCATTGTTGATATCAAAATTCAGTGCAACATTTTGAGTAAATTGTGGGACTCTAAACTGACTTGTATGATGTACAGTTGGAAATAAGTGTGAAGAATTTTGAGTCATTGTGTGTAAACGCTGACGACTGTGTTGCATCACAGTGCAAAATGTGTTTTAGTGAGTGAGAATGTGTTTAAAGTTTTGAAAAAAGAGTGTTTTTACCACCTGACCTTGTTTAATGTTTTACAGAAAGAGTGATTTATTTGACAAATTGGTTTAGACTATTGAGAATTTGGTTCAGAGAATGGGTTTTAGTGTTTTAGCAATTCAGAAAAACTGTAATGTGATGGCTTGTGTTAACTGTTCAAAATGAAAATACCATTTTTACGAAGGTTTGAAGAGTTAAGCAAGGTCTTTTGCAAGAGAACTACAATGTTTTGCTGATTTGGTGGAGTGTTTTCTTATTTGTGTGTAGAGTTTTGCAAAAAAAAAAATAGCCAAGGGTTACGAAAAATGTGCTTAAAGTCGGCATGAAACGGAAGTTGAGATTGTAATTTTTTCCTTATTGTGATGTATATCCGAGTGAAACGGCTTCTGAAATTTCGTTGGAATTTGGATCGTTAGAATTTGGGCCTTACAAAAAAAATGGAGGCAGATTTGAATGCCAGTATACATTCAGTCTGAGAGGCGGTGCACCAACAGCCACACCCTCATCGGCTTTGGCCGCATCCTTTTCGCCATGGCACGTGACTGAAAGAGAAGAGAGGTCGTTTCGAGGAGGAGGGAAGGGTAATGTATTTGGTTGAAGATTATAAGGGTACATGAATTTAAAAAAACTAATAAAGTGCACAGATAAATCATTTATAATAAACACTACAATATTACATATAAAAAGACGAATTTGATTTCATGCCGACTTTAAGCCATCAGAAAAAACTGTAATGCGTTTAACAACCCCAAATCACAGTTTCTCATTGAAGCAAAATTGCTTTGTTTGTTCGATGGATGGGTCAGATAAACATAGACTATTAACTTCTATTATTTATTTTAATAATACAAATACCTCAATAACCCGCTGTTCGCACCACGCTGGTTCCCTCGAGAAAGGCCCTCTAGGATTTTCCCATAGGCTTTTGGATTATCAACAAAAGTTTATGATACTTGCATGTTTTGTCCATCAAGATAATTATCACAGATGAACACAACTTTTATTAAGTTTGAAGCCTAAATGCAGTCGTGTGAAGTAAAAAAGCTAGGAAGGCTATAAACAAACTACACCATGGTCCCATGACTTCAACGTCACCATGACTAAGCTTCCCACAGTTCTTTCCATTTTCATCTAAAAACATTTTCCCAGAACCTTTTTGAGTTAGAATAGATTGTAAGAGCATGATTATGAGCATAATGAGGCTGCGGACTGAGTTTACCTTTTCAGTGTGTTGATGTTTCAAGGGACACTCCACCCATTTGCATTAAGATTTCCATTGGTAGAAACCCAGTTATACTATATTGAATGGTCATGCAACACTCTCTCATTTTCCTCTGAGACGAGAGAAATCCTTTTTCACTTCCTCCTACAATGACGCAAAATCGTAATGTTACGTCATTGTAGGAGGAAGTGTAAGAGAGGGGGATTTCTTTATAGACTACAAGCACTAGATCTCACCCTTTCAAACCCGCCCATAGGGGGCTGGGCCTAATGCACTAACAGACCAATCACAGATCAGTGCCAGTGCGTTTGATTTCACTGGCAGAAACTTTTTGAAAATATGGACGAAGGTACTGAATACTCAGACGGATGCATTATGGTTGGGTACCGAAACGCGGTGCCAGACGTAACGGTAATAACCAGACCGAAAAAAACTTGACTCTAGTCTTCATTGACGAGCGGTGTAGTGAGAGTGGCCTGCGGAGCTGAGCATTGCAATGCACTATGGGGATTGTTGTCTACAATTCATAAGCACTGAAAAGTCATTTTCTGCCTATTATCAGCCAAGAAGAACCCAAATTAGAAATTTATGATACTATTCTACAACATATTTGACCCACTTTCAATACATATTCATGTCTCCACCGGTGGAATTACCCTTTAATCTCATCAACACCCTCTGTAGTCTCATTTAACCACTTAAATAACCCTTTTTCAAAACACACAACCGATTCAAAGCATCACGACTAGTGTATTATTGATGTATTCTGTGTCGTAGAATAAAATGTGAAAGTGTCTTGAGCTTTTGTTCACCACAGACCTTATTTCAGCCATTGAACCAAAAGTCTTTCCAAAAAACCCATGAATAAATCTGTATGATTCATGGGTTTACAGATGAAAAATGTTTTGATACAGTTATGACATAACAAAGTCTCATATACTGAACCATGCGACTTTGAAAAACCGTGTCAGTTTGAAACACCCTCCGAACCACTGATTCGAAACAAAGATTCATAAAGGTTTCTGCTTCATGAGTATAGCACCCGTCAAGTGCGCATGTGTTAACATGCTTTAATGGAAATCGTATGTTGGGTCATTGTAACTTACTTAAGTTAAAACAGCATGCCCGTGCTTATGTTACATAAAACTGATTGAAGTAGGTTACAACAACAAAATTAGAGGTAGAATCAGGTTTTGATATTGTCCTTGTTTTGATATTTATTTTGGCCTTGCTGCCTTCCAAAGTCTGGTATGATGCGTTGTATTCAGTTTATTTAGTTATTTAGATAGTTTAGATAGTTTGTTTCATTCCTTTAATGTCATTAAAGAGTTTCTGTGCTTGAAGTTTGGGAAGTGAAATTGGGAAGTCTAATTTTGTTGTTCCCCGTCTTTTGTTGCAGGTCTGTTTTTAACCTTGATGGAAAGGTTGAAACGTTTTAAAAATCAAATGTAAGTGATGCAAATACATCATAAAATATCATAAAACACTCAAAAACAATAGCCAAACATTGATAATACCTTATCAAACAATATACAGACCCATCAAATATAATAAAGACCCTACAGAAATTGAAAACAAATTCTGAAGAAGGTATGATTTATTTTAAGTGGTGGAAGAAGTCAGTAGTATGTTCAGTAGTATGTTCCTACACAAAAAAATTACTCCAGTAAGAGTATTCACTCAGAAAACATATTTTTACAAATGGTCTAACATTTGTCTTGAAAAGGCCTTTTTATCCCTTGGAGAAAAATAGGTTAAATTTAACACAAAACGAAATGTTTATAAATTATATATATATATATATATATATATATATATATATATATATATATATATATATATATATATATATATTTGTTTTTTATTTTATTTTTTTTAATATATATAATATATATTAAAATGTATGTATATTCATTAAAATAAAAAGTAAATAATATGAAACACGAGACATGACCCACACAAACATGTACAATAAAGCTGTTGTGCCCTCTACAGGCATAGTCAAAACATTACACATTGTCTACTATTGGCAAAGACATCACATAGGTATAACCAAACTTACCTTTATATTCTTCGCTGAGATCAAACGAACAGTTTTTAATAAGAGGTGTATTATCCTTTTATTAATGCATTTAATGACGCCTTGTTTTATTTTGTAATTATTTTGTATTTTGATAGTATTTATTTATTTATGGGCTCTATCTGCACCCATAGACAGATCTGCACGGCGGTATTTCCGGTGAAGGTCTACTTCCCAAAAAAAAAAAAAAAAGGTTTAACGTTACTTCCGCCGATCGTAGTGCATGCAATACCGAGAATATTGAATGAATGTTATACTCCATCAGGGACGTTGGAACTATTTTGTGAGAGGAGGGGCAGGATTCCCGGGGGAATCCCCGGGGGGGGGGGGGGGGGGGGGGGGTTGGCTGTCGGAATTACGCACCGTTTCAAAATATTGGTATTAAATCCATTTTCTGAGAATTTATCAGTCAACTTGTTGATTAAAACGATTGATTAAAATGAAATACAATTTATAAAAACGAAATTCTTTTAAAAAACATAATAAGACAGATTTACTGTGGGCTATGTCTGACCCATTCCAAATGTTTTCCGATATGGTGACTCTACTGATGGACCGCTCCTTGATCCATCAGTGCTTGAGTCACCATATATCGGAAAATAAAACGTTTTAAACATGAATAAAACATATCCTGTTAAGCAGAGCATTAATTTAGTTCGTTTAAATAAGAGATCTAGCGCTAAAATGTTTTGTTTTTGAAATCAAGAGGAACGCTTGTTGCCGCTGCTGTCAGTTGTAGGCTGTTCTCTGTGGCGCGCAGTCTTCACTCGGACGCGCACTTTAATCGCCTTTACGTCGGAGACTCTATTCATTCCGGTAAAATCACAAAATAAATGTGTCCTATGCTTGATATTGACTGTAACCACAGATGGACATATTCTGTTTTGATGAGAGAGAAAAAAAACTGTACCTAGGGCGGATTAGAACCCGTAACCTCTGGCACTCTGGGCAAAAGAGCTACCACTAGACCATTCAAACGGTCAAATAAAATTTGGCGGATCGACGTATTTATTTATGGGTTGAATAGAAAGGCTGCACAGTTTGACAAGTTTGTACCCAGCACTTCCGAATGTGTCTCTGTGCCCAGCAAATTTCAAACTGACGCCCGTGCTTAGGTGAATTTAGGGGGCGGCCGGGGGAGGGGGGCGCCCGTAGGAGGGCGCCCCTCCCGCCCCCCCTGTTCCAACGTCTATGTACTCCATGGTTATATTAAAGAAACGTTAGTCGCAAAAACAAACAAAACAGACACCCATCATTTTGTTTTTGCTTCTTTGTTTATTATGTTAAATAAACATAACTATATAAAATTACATTAAAGTTTCGTTTCAAAGACGGGAGGACAGTACATTTTCATTTTGAAGACTCTGCCATAATCCCGTTTTCCTCAGCTTTAAATCTCCCCAACCGGAAACTGAAGAGCAGCCTTGCGTCAAATATGGAATTTATGCGTGCATATAGCCTATTCACAAAATTTGGCAATAACTGCAATAAGTTCAAATCAAGCTCATGTTGTTGCTCTGGAGACTGTTCTAGACGAACAGTGCTTTACGACCCTTTTGCAATTTTTGCGACAGCTCTTCGCATTCTCATGGCAGCATGGCGGAATACGGCAGTGAGAAGATGGCGGAAGAGGAGCAGAATTCCAGTGCAGAGAAACTCAAGGAGAAGGCGAATAACTATTTTAAAGGTAAAAGCTCATTAGGTACCCACTGTAAATAAGAGACTGGATTCCTATTGACTAGATAGGGCTGTGTTGGTGCAGTTTGCGGTTTTATAAGGGCTGATGTGATTAATAGTAGGGAAATGTGTGAGATGAGCATGAGCAACACATGATGAATCAGGCAGACACATGAAACACTCACTCATCAGACTTAACTGTTATGTAATCATAATTATGATTTATTTAATCAACATATATCGATGACGAGGTGAGATTAACATAGAATCCTGCTATGAACTGTCAAGCTAGATGTTCATAATGCTGTTTCACTCTGAAGTGTATACAATGAAAATGCTCTGATAACAGCAAATAAATATTATAATGAAGTGAAATTATTGCACCAGTTTGACACCCTCGTTAGCCAATGGAGTCATCTGTCACTCATTCATTGATGTCATAGATTTGCCTGCAGTCGTCATATAACATAATCCGGAAAAAACTGCATAATTTTGTTCAATAGATTTATTAAAAAATCGTATACGTGTTTCCGAAGGACATTAATCTTTAGTTCAACTGTGGTTCTATCTAGCATTTGAAAATGTGTTAAATTAAAACCGTGGAATATATATTCCATTTTCACACAATTTATCTTTAATTATTTTATTAGATTCATTTATTGATTAATCATTTATAACAACACTTTGTATATTTTATTTCCTTATTTATTTAACACTTTATTTATTTCTTGCTTTGTTTTGTGATCCCGCTATTTTTTAATACATTAACATTTCTTAATTTTTTTAGTCTCCCCAATAATATATGTAATAATATAGGTAATAATATGGGTATATTTTGAATTTAATCTAGTGTTCCATTAAACTAGATTAGTCACTAGATTAATTGTACAATTGACAATTTTTTTGTCGTAATAAAACGGACCTAAGCAAAAAATAGCATTTAAAATGATTTAAAATACATGTATGACAATGAGGCAATAATTTTTGGTTTGAATTATCAAAAGCAAGAAGTCATGCTTTTATTAGAATAATACTGTTAAATAAAATACATAATATACATAATATAAGCAATCATCTCATGTATGTTATATATTATAACAAATGCCTGCAGAGGGCGCCAACATCCTGCTGATTGTTGTTCATTAAAATGTTAACTTAATCTTTAATATTTGGCCACTTCTTTAGCATAGAAGTTTTATAGCCACTGTTATTTTTTGAACAAGAACATGTGGACATTAAAGCATGCAAACCCAGAGTGAGGGTTTAAAACCTTTATTTTGAAGTCGCGATGAACAATTTGCATACTTAGAAACTTGTTGATGTAGTTGGCGTAGGTTTATAAATGATTTACCTTACAAATCTAATGTAATGGCACACACTGCATTCCAAGATGAACATTATTAGCAACCCAAACTCACAGCATATGGAGTTTGAGACACGCTTCATGCATGTAAATACTAACAGTTAATGTAGAGAAGTATGCAATTAAAGCGCATATATATATTTTAAAGGTGCAATGTGTAACAAAGTTGAGTATCTATTAACAGAAATGCAATATGACATCCATAACTATGTTTTCAGTGGTGTAAAAAGAACTTACTTAATTAGCCGTAATGTTTTTATTACCTTAGAATGAGACATTAATAGCTCCATAACCGAGGGAATCCCCTTCTAGGAAGGTCGCCATGTTGTGACGTCATATTCCTACCGTAGCCGAACGCGAACAAACAGCGCTACAGAACGCGTTTCATCACTACCTTGAAAGAGAAGTAGCGGAAAGCTGGAAGCTAGCCTTACACTCCGTGAGTAGTGACTTTTCCCTTGTGAGTGGTGTAAAATATGTAGTTGGGATTGTTTCATGTAACTTAGTTCTCCCTCGCTGTGTTATGGGTTTGTTATGTTGGGGATAGATGTGCTGTTACGTTCGTGAGACAGCTGATTATTAGTATTCATGTCATTGACCGTAAAACAGTACGTTACAGGAATCACTAACCCGTCGATAGAGACTTTTACTAAAGTCTTTTATCACTAAGGTCGATCGCGAAGAATTTTAAAAATCAGAGAAAAAAGCCTATTGTGTGTAGTAAATAGTATCTATGGGATGCGGAGATGACATGATTGTAACAGCGCGCGCACTTCCGACCTTTGGACTCATGCAGACGCGTCCCAGCTCAGCCACAGTAACAGCTCATATTAGCCAGCTAAACTATTACTTACTACCCTGTTAGAAAAAATATATAGCTGCTCCCTCGCTGTATTATGGGTTTGCTACAGTATGTGGGGAGAAATGTGCTGCTGGTTACGTTTGTGAGACAATCAGCTGATTATTATTTTATTAAATTATATATTAAAACCCTTGATCCTCACCTGACTATGGCTTTGTAAACAGACAGTATTCATGATGTGGTTTATAATGGACTGTGGTACAGAAACAGTGACAATGTTACACACTCTTGGCTTACTCTGGCTATTCTCTGCTGTCTCAGCCGACGAGATGTTTGTCCCGTTTTAGCAACCGTAGCTTCTTCCAAAGGGAGGGGTGAGCAGTGGGCTGAGCCCTTAGTGCAAACCTGGTGCAAACTCGCAACCGAACCACTAGATGTCGCTAAAAGTCACACATTGCTCCTTTAAACCCGCAGGGCATATATTTGTTTAATTGAATCGGTGCATTTGTCAATTACTTTTTTTTTCAGTCACTAACAAGCATTTGTCCAAACAGTTGTCACATTTTCAAAACTCTAAACACAATTAGCACAGCATCGATCTTTTGTGACCATAGCATTCACGCATTTCATGTTGTTTTCACACAATATGCAGTCAGTGAACACATTTCCACAATGCTTACATTTTCTTAACAGATAAGCTATACCTCCCAACAAAATGATGGATTGTTTTTGTAGTATTTACAAATGTTAACACACACCATCCCAAAATAGCAAAAACAAACCTTAAATATAGTATAAAAACCTCTGCTTCTGCAATGATATCAGTTCAAAAACAATATATCTCAGCTGATAATAAACTAAACAATTGAATACTGTAATTGACCCACAGCTTATTTATGTCGGGTAAATTGGGCCAACCGCAGCTGTTTTCAGTCTGGCTTAGACTCAGTGGCAGGGTTTTTTTTTTCTATTACATTACAAAAGGAGGACTTTACAGTAAAGAGTAATGTTTTTGGAAACAGAAAAAGACAAACACTGTAATGTCTGGACGAGGAGAGTAAGAGCCCAGGGAGAAGAGCAGGCCCAGTGAGAGATGCAGTGAGAGATGCAGGAGCAGTGAGAGGTGTAGTGAGAGATGCAGGAGCATTTAGAGATGCAGTGAGAGATGCAGGAGTATTGAGAGATGCAGGGAGTGGTGTAGTGACCAGTGAGAGATGCAGTGAGAAGTGCAGTGAGAGGTGCAGTGAGAGATGCAGTGAGAGATGCAGGAGTATTGAGTGATGCAGTGAGAGGTGCAGTGAGAGATGCAGGGAGTGGTGTAGTGAGCAGTGCAGGAGCAGTGAAAGATGCAGTGAGAGGTGTAGTGAGAGATGCAGGAGTATTGAGAGATGCAGTGAGAGATACAGGGAGTGGTGTAGTGAGCAGTGAGAGATGCAGTGAGAGATGCAGGAGTATTTAGAGATGCAGTGAGAGATGCAGGAGTATTGAGAGATGCAGTGAGAGATGCAGAAGTATTGAGAGATGCAGTGAGAAGTGCAGTGAGAGATGTAGTGAGAGGTGCAGTGAGAGATGCAGTGAGAGATGCAGGAGTATTGAGTGATGCAGTGAGAGATGCAGGGAGTGGTGTAGTGAGCAGTGCAGGAGCAGTGAAAGATACAGTGAGAGGTGTAGTGAGAGATGCAGTGAGAGATGCAGGAATATTGAGAGATGCAGTGAGAGATACAGGGAGTGGTGTAGTGAGCAGTGAGAAGTGCAGTGAGAGATGCAGTGAGAGATGCAGGAGTATTGAGAGATGCAGTGAGAGATGCAGTGAGAGATGCAGGAGTATTAAGAGATGCAGGGAGTGGTGTAGTGACCAGTGAGAGATGCAGGAGTATTGAGAGATGCAGTGAGAGATGCAGGGAGTGGTGTAGTGAGCAGTGAGAGATACAGTGAGAGGTGCAGGGAGAGATGCAGTGAGAAGTGCAGGGAGAGATGCAGTGTGAGATGCAATGAGAGGTGCAGTGTGAGATGCAATGAGAGGTGCAGTGAGAGATGCAGGGAGAGGTGCAGTGAGAGGTGCAGTGGGAGGTGAAAAAAAATTGTTTTTTACTGGAATGCTTTTGAATGTGAACATTACTGTACATGTGGACAGTTCCCAACCAACAAATGTAGTGTAAAAAATGTAAAAAATTGCATATTTTTCATGCAAATACCTGTAAAACTGAAACATCAAAGTCTATGCAGTTTTTGTATTGTCAACAATAGCCAGTATTTTGAAACCTGGTGTACTTTGATTGACTGCATGTACCCTGTGAAGTGAAAACAAGTGTTATTCTTTGACAGAATAATTTCATTTTGAGTAAGATGTCCAGTGTTTTGGTAACGTTAGTGTGTGCAGAGAAAGATGTGTTCTAATTTGAAATGAAGAGTTAGTGTATATTTAACAAAATGTGTTTTTGAGAAGAAAATTATCCATTTGACCAATTGTGTTTTGTAGGTGTGGGTCTGTGTTAAGATCTGAAGTATGGGTAAGCGCTTGTTAGGGATTGAAAAAAACTGTAACAATAGCACAATGCTGTTGTATGGTTTATAAATGTTTTTAGTACATCACACATCCTTAGAAAAGGGTCTAATAATGTGGTTAATTGATTCTCTTCTGGTTCTTTGTTGATTAGTTGACAATTTAATCGAAGTATTGTGACAGCCCTAATACGCTGTGTTTAATAGATCTGCATGATTAATTGTTAAAAGATTGTGATCTCGATTCAAACACCCATGTGATTCACCTATTAAACATGTCTATTCGACATTTAATAAAATCACTGCCGAATATTAACATCTGCATTGGTGCGGATGCTGACCCAGAGAGAGTATTTTCAACCACACAGTATCATTATTTCTGTGTTAAAAATATTCATATCACAGGAATACTGGGATAAAATTTATATTTCTGATATAAACAATACAATACCGTACCAATCAATACAGAGTAAATCAATTTTTTGAATGTAACATGACACTACAAATAACGATTCGATTGTATCAATTACATGAACAGTCTTCCAACGCAAACATCCTAAACATTTAAATGGGTATTTGTTTAAAGTCGGATATTACTCCTGCTTATTTAAAAATTAAGTATATGTGTATTGTGAACTTAAAATATAGCTCTTTCGGATTGTGTTTTACAGATAGATCAGTAGTCTGTTCAAGTGTTTTATTAGTTAGCAAAAACATGTTCAGTAAATGCATATACAAATTGTATAGGTTAATGTACGCCTGTTTCAACTCTTATTTACTCATTTACACTGCACACGTCTGCGGCGCATTATAGTTGCGACACGCTGATCGCGCCCACTCTAGTCAATGCATCAACGCGGTGCGTTTCTATATCCTTTTGTGAACTTCGTTTTACACTTGTTGATGCACAGTGGGTCATCTTAAAAGTGCCGTCGGAGCTACCAATCTCTGTATAACGGCCGTCGGAGCTACGGCACGTTTAGAACGGCATGAGCTATCCAGTCATTATATAGATCAGTGGATTGGACCAGCCCAATGTCATTTAAGAAAATAATAAATGGGCCGCTGATCTACACATTTCGTGTGCCGGTCTGTGAGAAAGGAAAAAAAAAACCCAATGCTGTGCCGATGTGAGTTTTATTGTATGTTCAGACAAAAATAAATAAATAAAATATGAGATGTATCGGCCCACCGGGAAAATGCCCGATGGCCAGTTCAGCCCTGCCTACATTGTAACAAAAGCGTTCAGGATTCAAATAGTTAAAGGGTTAGTTCACCCAAAAATGAAAATGAAGTCATTAATTACTCACCCCCATGCTATACCAACCCCGTAAGACCTTCGATCATCTTCGGAACACAAATGAAGATATTTTTTATTAAATTTGAGGGCTGGATCACCCCTCCATAGGCTTCCTAAGGGACTAGCACTTGACGGCCCATAAAGTCATTAAAGAAAATGTTTAAATATTCCATGTGCCTACAGCGGCTCATTTATAAGTTTATCAAGCGACGAGACTACTTTTTGTGCGAAAAAAACATAACGACTTTATTCGACTATTCCATTACTTCCTTATGGGCCTTGAGACGAGAATTGAAGAGATTTCCAGAACGCATGCGCAAGAACTGAGACGAGGACGTTCTTCTTCGACTACTTCTTGTTACCGGCTACTCACCGCTAGTGGCTAGTATTACCGCCCCCTACCGTATAAGATGACGTGCTGATATAGCTGGAAGCGCAAAACTTTCTGTTTACAAGCAGAGGAAGACGCGCGCTGTACATACGCCTTTCAATTACCGTATTTTCCGCACTATAAGGCGCACTTAAAAGCCTTTAATCTTCTCATATACGACAGTGCTGTGCGCCTTACAATCCAGAGCGCCTTATATATGGATCATCATCTTATACGGTAGGTGGCGGTAATACTCCTAAGCGGTGAGCAGCCGGTAACAAGAAGTAGTCGAAGAAGAACGTCCTCAGCTCAGTTCTCGCGCATGCGTTCTGGAAATCTCTTCAATTCTCGTCTCAAGGCCCATAAGGAAGTAATGGAATAGTCGAATAAAGTCGTTATTTATGTTTTTTTTTCGCACAAAAAATATTCTCGTCGCTTGATGAATTTATAATTGAGCCGCTGTAGGCACATGGAATATTTAAACATTTTCTTTAATGACTTTATGGGCCGTCAAGTGCTAGTCCCTTAGGAAGCCTATAGAGGGGTGATCCAGCTCTCAAATTTAATCAAAAATATCTTTATTTGTGTTCCGAAGATGAACGAAGGTCTTACGGGGTTGGTACAGCATGGGGGTGAGTAATTAATGACTTAATTTTAATTTTTGGGTGAACTAACCCTTTAAAGCTCCAGTCTGTAACTGCTGTTTTGCTGTTAAAAATGATCCAAAATAATTTGAGCAAGTACATAATTAGCCAGTGTTCAAAACTCTTTGCTTGCCTTAATTTGATTCAAAAACGGTAAGCTTGTAAGAATGGTTTTAAAGGGATACTCCACTTTTTTTGGAAATAGGGTCATTTTACAATTCCCTCAGAGTTTAACAGTTGAGTTTTACCGTTTTCAAATCCATTCAGCCGATTTTCTGATATTTAGAAGAATATCAGTAACCAGACAGTTTCTGGTCTCATTGACTTCCATAGTATATTTTTCTTACTATGGAAGTCAATGGGACCAGAAACTGTTTGGTTACTCAAATTCTTCTAAATATCAGAAAATCGGCTGAATGGATTTGAAAACGGTAAAACTCAACTGTTTAACTCTGAGGGAGTTGTAAAATGAGCCTACTTCTGTACACACACAGCTGTACTCACACGTGTACTCACACATCTGGACACATACATCTGTACACATAATGTAGAATCTCGGCTACAAGGCTATGAGTGTGAGGATGTTGGAGGTGGAAATTTATAGCCTTTTCTCACAGCACTTGATATAATTAAACTTATGAATTTGATGGCGTATCTAGAAAGGTTCAAACAACAATCACCAGTGACAACAAATTCACCCATTGAAAAATGCAAAACTGCTGACTGACAGCCACACATTCTCCTCAAAACATTGTGTTCATCATCTGCGCTCTGCCTTGTCGAGGCACAACCCACGTAAAGTTGATAATTCCGTGAATGACTGCAATAGCAGATTTCAAGCAGAGATGGCGACAAAGAGGAAAAACTACAGGCTGCAGCTTTGATATTACTTTATTAAGATGATCCATATGAACAAGCAGTTTATTCCAAGTCAAGACATAATTGCTTTATTGGATGAACAGTTTAAATTTAGGCTTTAATCACTTTTAGATAATTGATCCATGCATACATGTAGAGCACATCAAACTTATACGTGCTTTTCAGTTCAAACACAAAGAAACTCACATAGAAACATACTGTGGCAAAAAATGTTTTATTTTTAGATGATATACGTAAAGGGTAACTAAACACCAAAACAACTTTTTTTAGTTAATGATCTGTAAGAATGGAGCTTCATAAATGCTGTTCATTGATTCGAGTAAATTTTTTTGACAATTGAGTATAAAGTGTTTTGATTTTCAAATATATGGTGTAAAAACGTCTGAGTGCTGCCCTCTTCAGGTTAAACGGAAAGCTCCTGCAGTAGGGGTACTTTCTGACGTAGGGAACTCTCAGACGCCACTCTGTCACGCCCTTGGTGCGAGCTCACCACGCCCTTGGCAGCCCCTGGTATAAAAGCATCTGGTTCCGTCAAAACTACTGTAGCGAGTCAGGAGTTGGATTTATGAGTATTGAAAACGATCAGGATAGCATATATTAGCATCTAGTTAGCATAGCATTTATATAGTTATTTAGATTATTTAGATTATAAATCTATAATCTAAATAACGCCCCCTGGCCCCGCTGGGGTCTGCCCATTTTTTCAGCATTTTTCAAATATTGCTAGTGGGTGGAGTCAGGCTCTGACCAGGGGTTTAGTTACTCTTTAAGCAGCTTCACACGACCAAGAGGGCATGTTTTCTTACTATCAGCACGATTGCAAATGTGACATCGGTCGATTTTTATATAACAGTTCAATTAACAAGTCGTTAATATTAATTATTACATGGGTCTGTGGAATACTTGATTCTGATTGGTCAATCGCACTATCAAATGAAATGTTATTCCCCAATAACAACCAGTAAAAACTAATAACACGGGCTCATCCGGGCATTTGTTACTGAGTTCAGTGCTACAGGATTGCTAGGAACGTTTTTCCTCTTGAAAGTCTTGCGTTTGGTGAGCTAATAAAATATTAAAACCCAGTAAAATCAATATTTTGTGTACTGTTATTTAATCAGGCCTATATCATCCGGTTATCCGGACTCACTCACTCTCGTTTCAAACAAACTCATCCGCTGCCATTTTGCGACTATTGTGTTTGGAAGATAAACAAAAGTTGTATGAGTCTTGAGCGACATGAGGGTGAGTGTATGATGACAAAAGATTTTCATAATTGAGTGATACTTGCCTTGGTTCACAATCTTATGTAACATAGATAATCCACAAGTCCATTGATTATCTCACATATTTTAGAGAGGGATCCATTCTATGTCATGGCAGCATTAATGGAGTAATTCACTTTTCAAAAAACTTTTGCTGATAATTTACTCAACCCCATGTCATCCAAGATATCCATGTCTTTCTTTCTTCATTTGAAAAGAAATTAAGGTTTTTGATGAAAACATTCCAGCATTTTTCTCCATATAATGGACTTGGGAATGACACCAGACAATGAATAAGGGTCTTATCTAGCAAAACGATCGCTCATTTAAAAAAAAAAAATTACAAAGTTTAACTTTTATAAGCTCAAATGCTCGCCTTGCTCTGTTCTGTGATGCACGTTCGTGACTCTCCTGTTCGAACTCGTTCATCAAAATGAACGAATCTTTTTCCGAGTCAATACGTTCGTTTCGTTCGTTGAATGAACCAAATGACTCGTTCAAAAAAGATTTGTTCATTTTTACGAACGAGTTCAAACAGGAGAGTCACGTACGTGCATCACAGAACAGAGCAAGGCGAGCATTTGAGCTTATAAAACTTAAACTTTGTTATTTATTTTTAAAATGAGCGATCGTTTCGCTTGATAAGACCCTTATTCATCGTCTGGTGTCGTTTAAAGCCCTTTGAACAGTTTGCAGTTTGCACTGAGACTGTCTTTTGGACCTTGAACCTTTGGTTCCCATTGAAGTCCATCATATGGAGAAAAATGCTGGAATTTTTTCATCAAAAACCTTCATTTCTTTTCAACTGAATAAAGAAAGACATGGACATCTTGGATAACATGGAGGTGAGTAAATTATCAGCGAAAGTTTTTTCAAAAGTGAACTACTTTAATGGTCTAATGCTCTTATTTCAGATAAGGACTATGAGAACGCCATCAAGTATTACACAGAAGCAGTGGAGCTAAACCCGACCAATGCCGTCTACTACAGTAACAGGAGTCTGGCGTACCTGCGCACAGAGTGTTATGGCTACGCGCTGGCGGATGCCACCCGAGCCCTGGAGCTGGACAAGAACTACATCAAGGGCTATTATCGGCGAGCCACCTCCAACATGGCCCTGGGCAAGTTTAAAGCAGCGCTCAAAGACTACGAAACGGTAAGACTCTTTATTTTCTCGTTTTGAAACCATCTATATTCTATGAAGCGTGACTTGACTTATGTAAAATTAGGGTTGTAACGGTATACCGGTATGGCGGTTTATTGCGATATTGACATGTACGATTATCAGTACGCGGTTTAAAAAAAATAATTAAACCAGAATTCACCTGCACTGCCGCAAGCAACTTCTTTCATCTTGACTGCTTAGACTCCACCCATACCTGTACAGTGCTGAAAATGTCTGAGACAGAGGTTGCGAATCTCCTGCCGAAAAAAAAAAAGTTTAAATCTGGAGTATGGGAATATTTTGGATATCCGAAAAACGATCGGTGTTGTCCTTGAAGATGGATATCCAGTTTGCAAGATATGTGGACGAAGAGTGGCGGCAAAAGGAGGAAACACATCTAACATGTTCTCCCATATTCATCCCTCCGTGAAGATATGCTGAGGGAATCCCGGTCTGTCAAAAAGACGCAGACCAGTCTTTTTGCATTACAATACAGATGCCGCATGAAATGTGCGATTTGATAGACACTAGATGGATGAATAAATCAAAATATAGCTGTGCAGTAAATCAAATCGCGATGTGCGTGTCTGTGAATATACAGCGCAAAAAGACTGCTGTGCGACTCCCTTAATTCTATATTCAGCGTGTCTCTGTATGAATGAGCAATGCCGTTTCGTCTAGTAGATCTAGTACACACTCAAGTACGCATGATGCTCATAGTTTTTAAAGCATCTACTGTCTCACCCACTATGTGAAGACGTGAACACATGAACATATCCAGACAGAGAACACTTAACCCTCAGGTGCTCTTCGTTTCGGAGTCACACTTGTTATCTTCCCGGTCAAAAGTGACCGGACACCTAAAAATGAAACTTTCTCCATCCCAGTAAAACCAATGCAATTTATTTTTGTTCTATAATATTTATTCTTTTTAATTTAGTATTTTGAGACAATTTAATTGAATTTATTAATATTTATGCAATATTTATGGTTTATTTTTACCATGGAATATATATATATATATATATATATATATATTTCTATATATATATTATTTTTGTTCAAAAAATATTAATGCATTATTTTAGTTTAATATAGAGTCTAGGCCTTCATAAAAAAAATATATTTTTTGAAGAAAATTAGCACCTCCTGGTTACAGTATAGAGAAAAATCATAGAATCATGGTGTAACCACTAGATGGCATGTACAGCTCTCCATGGAAAGGCATATGAATTCCCCAGCTGTTTATGAACACATTTTTTGTTGTTGGTGGATTTGAATATATAGTTGAAACAATCTCAAAAACTATTTCTTATTAAAAAGAATTGACAAACAAAAATTCACAATTTTTTTTACAGTTTCCCATTCATTTCCTATGGGGGTCATTTTTGACCAAAGACCACAAGTGTGACTATTTTTTTTAAGACCACTTAGCATGCTCAGATCATGACCTCAATTTTTTTGTGTGTTCACATACATAATCCCATAAAAGTCACAAAGTTTCGTAACATTGCGATGAAGCTGTGATTTTTAAAAATTCAAAACATACTTTTTGTAATCAAAATGTATTGGTGTGTATGTGTATATAAGTGTGTTTGTATGTGTGTGTGTGTTGGTGGGTGTGTCTGTTTTGAACTCTAGATGTTGTAGAGTGTCATTCCTTTCCTGCGGTGTACTTTTTTTTTAGAATTGTGGCCGATTTGTCGATTGTACATACAAAATATCAGAGATTTTTTTTTTTAGTCAATTTCCCATTCATTTCCTATGGGTCGTCATTTTGACAGAAGAGCAAAAGTGTGACTCATTTTTTACGACCACTTAAATAGCTCGAATCATGACCTCAATTATTTTTTGTGTGTGTTCACATACCCAATGCCATAAAAGTCACCAAGTTTCGTAATTTTCTGAAGAAGCTGTGATTTTTAAATATTCAAAACAGATTTCTTTAATCACAATTTATTGGTGTTTTTGTGTATAAAAGTGTGTGTGTGTGTGTGTGTGTGTGTGTGTAGGGGTGGGTATGTCTGTTTTGCACTCTTGATATTTTAGAGTGTCACCCCTTCAATGCTGAGCACTTTTTTTCTGCATCGTGGCCGATTTGTAGATTGTACACACAAAAATTCTCAAAGTTTTTGTGTTTTTGTCAATTTCCCATTCATTTCATATGGTCGGTCATTTTTGACCGAAGTCCACAAGTTTGACTATCTTTTTTACGACCACTTAGCCTGCTTGGATCATGACCTCAAATTTTTTTTTTGTTCACATACCCAATACCATAAAAGTCATCAAGTTTCGTAACATTCCGATGAAGCTGTGATTTTTAAAATTTCAAAACAGAAAATTTTTTAGAAAAGAAGAAGATTTTATAATTGTTTTTTAAAAGAATAATCATCAAATACACTGACTGAAACTCATAGGTGTTCAGTACAACCTGTAAAAAAAAGTTTGGTTTAGCCTGAAGAAATAATGACTAAAATATATTACTATTGTTTATAGTTTTTTTTTGTCCATGTTTTAATTTAGTAAACCTCTCTTGTGTAGATAAACAAAAGTTGTTACATTTTATCTGATTGCATTTTCAAAAATACATTTTGTATTCAATCACAGAATCCAGAGCAGTTATATCAGACAACCCAGAATTTCTGAGGAAATAAATATACATTTCATAAAGATTTATACTTCCATAAAGTTTTCTTATTTTCATAAAAAAAGTTTGTTACAATAAACCATGTTCAACCAAAAAACATATCTTTTTTTTATTCATTTAAAGGTGGCATATGTAATAATTGAGGTAACAATATACGAAAAATGAGCTACACGCATCAAAAGAATGAGAAGAAATAAGTGCAAAGATGTCATTAAAAAACTGACAAGTTATAGTGCTGACGAGATATTAACCTGAATTAGCATGCTAAATTACTAGCCCCGGCCCGGCAGGTATCGTAATACCAGTTCCGGCCATGGGAGGCGGTATGCGGACGGGCAACGTTAGCACCAGCCAAACTGCAATAGACGAGTGAGTCGCGCTCGCGCCGGCTTGTGGGTACTTGAACCTGATGTCAGTCGTGTTGAAATACAGCCAATTACTACATTTCAGTTCAGGGAAGAGTTCAAAAAATGATTGGTCGACATTATGCACGAGGAATACATTTTGGTAAGTTGTAGCATACTGTATCTTTCAACAGTGTTCGTGTTCTTTTTCCATTAGCTAGTAGAGACGATCGGTTCACGTGCGCTAGGGATCTGTAGTGTAACATGTACAAGCGCCAAAACGGTATTTATTCTTTGAATTGCGTAATATAATTGACAGAATCTGAGAGCTTAACTAACCTGCTTGCTAAGTGTCTATTGCGTGTGTCTCACGGTGAATTCACGGCGCTAGCTTGATCAACATCAGCGAATGCTGTCTGTCAAATTAATTCACTAACAATAAAAGTGTAATATGAACAAAACGAATACCATAAACTTCAAATAATTGCCCAAGCTTTTATTTTCCCATACCGTCGAAATGCACCAGCTTGTTTTTGAGATCTATGAGGCGGTCTTCATCATTTAGTGTTGAGATTCATAGTGTTTAGTTTAGTTCACTCTAGTGTTTAGTTCATTGAGTCTCTGATCTCTAAAAATCTCCAAATGTTCCACGTGAAACTGCGGTCTTCCAACCTTTTACTATCATGTCAAATGATTTGAATAACATGCACGATGGTAGGAGCACAAGTCATTTTTTGGAGGTATACTGCCCCCATCTGTTATGGAATATGGAGTAGGATTTGATTTATGATGTTAGATGGCACCTTTAAGGTTCATTGTAGCTGATGATGATGATTATAATAATAATGATAGTTTAATATCTAGGGGTTTCATCAACTAGTCGACTAGTCGACTGTCACAACCACTAGTTGGCGCTGTTGGCCTTAGTCGACTAGTCGGAAACAAAATGATGACATATAGATTTATTTTTTTTGTTAACTATCCCTTTAAATACAAGCGGCAGTACTATATAAAGCACTAGGGCGCACCTTCAATGACCTATTTTAGAACATTTTTCAAACGTTTGACTGGGTTTGCGTTATGCATCCACTAGATGTGCTAAAGGGAATGCAGCGAGTGCGCGGCGTCGGAGGTGAGGCGTTTATTTAGTAAGCGTGAGCGCGCTGGGGCGGGCACGTAACTTACATTCGCAGCCTGCTGACAGCAGTGTCTGTTCGTGTGTGTGTTAGAGAGAGCGCTCGTGAGCGGGAGATATTTTATACGAGCTTGAACTGGCCGTGTGACAAAGCGGATGGATTATAAAGCTTGAGAAAAGGCCAGATTGAGAAAATTAAAGGCTTTTAAGTGCGCTTTATAGTTCGGAAAATACGAGTACTACTCTCGCTTTTAGACCAGCACGCGACGTGTTTAGTTTAATATAGCCGCATATTAGCCTACACCAGATTTTCTCTCAAATGTTTGCTTTCACTTTCTATATGGGGAGGCTGCACTTTAGACATAGCCAATTCTGTTTATGTAAACATTGTGTGTATTTAACAGTATTAGCATAATAAGACTTGAAAGATAACTTAGTCCAGTATTCAGGCGCTGTTCGACAGGCTTCTAATGCCTGTGAGCGTCGGGGATATGCCGCGCGCTCAGGAAAGCGCACGTTAGAACAGCGCGTGAATTAACTGTTTAACCGGCAAGGCTTATGCAAACAATGAACTTTTGTGAATTGCAGTGTCCCGTACCTATTCCTTAACGTGTGATGTTTAGGCTACGTCGCGTTGTACAGTTGAGAGGCGCCAGAACTGATAGAATGCACTGTAACACGATACTACTACCATATTTCTTCAAAAGCAGATCGTGGAGACATTTACTATTCGTGTTGTCGCACACCCCTAGAATTTAACGACTAGTCGACTAGTCGTCGACTGTTATGCAAAACTAGTCGACTAGCAAAAATCAGTAGTTGTGAAACCCCTATTAATATCGTATACCGTGAAACCGTGATATTTTCGGAGACGATTATCATACCGTTACAACCCTATGTAAAATACAGTTTCTTGTTTTACTTCTGATTTTTGGTTGGATGTGATAGCTCAATATTAGCTCTTGATTATTATGTGCTAGGTTAATTTTGGGAGGAAAACATATCTGTGCTGAATGAATGTCTCGTTGACCTGTCGTTTCATATACGAAATTTATAAACTCACCGGGCACTTTATTTGGTACACCTTGCTAGTACCGGGTTAGTCCCGCATGTGCCTTCAGAACTTTCAGAATTCATAATGGGAGAGATTCGACAAAGTGCTGGAAACATTCCTTAGAGATTTTGGTTCATATTGACATGATATCATCATGCAGTTGCTGCAGATTTGTCGTCTGCACATCCATGATGAGAATCTCTCGTTCCAGCACATCCCCAAGTTGCTCTATTGGATTGAGATCTGGTGACTGTGAAGGCCATTTGAGTTTAGGGAACTCACTGTTATGTTCAAGAAACCCGTTGTTTTGAGCTTTGTAACATGCCCACGTTTTCCTGCTGGAAGAGGCCATCAGAAAATGGTACACTGTGGTCATAAATGGATGGACATTATCAGCAACAATACAGTGGCGTTTAAACGATGCTCAATAAATCAATAAAATAGACATGTTGAAGATTTACCTTGGATACGAGCGAGAGTGAGCCTGCTGTCTATTGCGAGTGCAATCAGGGCCTTTCCAAATCATCGAAGTGTCATGGCAAAGGCTGTGAATACTTACGTACATGTGATTTAAATTTTTTTTTTATATATATATACATTTGCAAAGATTTCAAACAAACTTCTTTCACGTTATCATTATGAGGTATTGTTTGTAGAATTTTGTGGAAAATAATATATTGAATCCATTTTGGAAAAAGGCTGTAACAAGAAAGTGTGGAAAAAGTGAAGCGCTGTGAATACTTTCCGGATGCACTGTATGTACGTATTAGTGTGAAATGATACTTTTGAATAGTGCCTTGCTGGAAATTTTTGTAAAAGTTTTTCATGCCATTGTCATTTTCAGGTAGTTAGAGTTCGTCCCAATGACAAAGATGCCAAGATGAAGTACCAGGAATGCAATAAGGTTGTCAAACAGAAGGCCTTTGAACGGGCCATCGCCAGCGACGAGCTCAAACGATCAGTAGTCGACTCCTTAGACATCGAGAACATGAGTAAGTGTTTACGGATTTATTACATTTTTTGGTATCACTTTATTTTATATTGTCCTTGTTACACATTACATGTACGAACTATAGTAATAACAGTAAATTGTGCGTAATTACAAAGAAACAACCTCAGCCCTATAGTACGTCATTTTTGTTAATTATTGTTACTCCGTACTTAATTGTGTCGCACAACAAGTGAATGGCAAAAGTGAATGTTAGTCATACAAATATATCTTCTGGGGGTGGAAATAGCCATGTTATTCTCATGGAAAAACTGATTTCATTGAGGTACATTATTTTTAAAAATTCTAATAATACTGTTAGCTATTACGTATCTGATTCAAACCTTTTTTTATTCTCTCCCACCAGCAATTGAGGATGACTATTCTGGACCTAAACTTGAAGATGGGAAAGTTACACTGAAGTTCATGAAAGAGTTAATGGACTGGTTCAAAGACCAGAAGAAACTGCACAGAAAGTTTGCTTACCAGGTGAATGCTCTTCAAGTACACGCATATACATAGATTTTGAAATATCTATTCATCTATTATTTATTTTGGGTAAAATTCAACATTTTGAACAGTCACATTGGGCATCCACATATCTCTAGGATTGAACCATGTAGGGCCTTTAAAATGAAGAAGATTCCAAAAGAGAAGTTTTTTTTAAGAACCAAAATCTAAAAGGGTAATAACATATTTTTTTAATCAGACACTCTTCTTTAAAAGAAAAAAATATCAGCTTTATGCTGACCCGCATATGATTTGACCACTTAAAATTTGTACAATTTACTCATGGAGTGAGATTGAAAGCCGTATAGACCATTTCAATAGATGTAAACAACACTGGTCCAGAAGCACTTCCTGATTCAGTTTTTTAACACTACATAAAAGCTGGGATAAATTACAACCAACAGAACATTTAAAACTGAATCAAAAAGTTAAACAAACATCTTTAAGATGTTTTCTTTACATGTGAAATAAAGAAAACAGTTACAAACTGAAACAGGAAGTGTTTCTGGACCAGTGTTGTTTACATCTTGTGAAATGGTCTATATCTCTGGAAATTAACAATATAAGCCTTAAAAATAAAGATAACAGAAGAAAAGTTTAAAGGTGCTGCATGTATTTTTTTTGGACTGTACTAAAGCATATTTAAGTACCATATTATGTTTGCAGGTAGTTTGGAAAAATGCTAAGTTGACATACTTGTTCCTCAGAAAAACAATGCTACTTTGAAATCTGCGATCTGAGTTGGAATGTCTGTTGTTTTGTTTTGTTTTGTTCTTTGTGATCCTGTTCAGTAATTTCACTTAAATGGCAATGAAGATTACCTATTAATTGTCATTTAAGTGAAATTACTGAACTTAAATATACAAGCTTGATAAAAATGGTCATTTTAGAAGAAAATTTCAAATGGCATTTAGAGGCTTTTGCATCTCTTCATATTATTTATGATTCATTTAGGTGGACAACAAGGCTACCAAGTAATGTGAACTGTGTGCAGCTAATTCATTTAAAGTTTCTTTTTCTAACGTCATTTTTAGTCGATTTTTTTGTTGAAAATTTCAGACTTCAGTCGACCAAGATTTTCTTTGGTTTAGTACAGCCCTAAATAATACAATCAGAAGGTTTGAGGGTTCAGTTTTAAAAAGACAGAAAGAGAAAGAGAGTCTGTTGTTCCAGCGGAGAGGTGTATAGTGGCTAAAAGCAGCATCAACAAATCTTATGGTTCTGCTTTGTGGGATCTGAGGATCTTTACTGAAAGCGTTTTTGAGATAGAAGGAAAGCTCAACGCAGCATAATATAGAGATATTAATAAAAATCTGGTTCAGATCATTCAGAACCTCGGACAGTGACCCTAAGCACACGTCATTTTGGTGACCACGTAGACGGTGTGCGTACAACAGCACATGTGCGAGTGACTTGAGTGCTTGAAAACAAAGTCCACTAAGTCTTCTTACTAGAACATCTTTCCGGGCTCACGGAAAGACATTCTAGCAAGAAATACTTTGAGAGGCTTTTGCGTGAGATGGAGCAGAGTGCTGAAAATGAAGTACACCTGGGCCTTAAGACAATGCAAGAGTGTTTTTTATGAACACTCTGATTGTTAACTTCAGAATAATGCCATCATCTGAGATGTTAATGTCTATCCTTCTTTCTTCAGTCAAAAAGAAAGCAAGGTTTTTGTGGAAAACACTCTAGGATTGTTCTCCATATAGTGACTACAATGGGGTCCAAATGGTTGAAGGTCCAAATGTGAGTTTCAGTGCAGCTACAAAGTCTCTGCACGATCCCATCCGAGGAATAGGTAATTTTAGGTTATTTTATCAAATAAATAAACTTTATATACTTTTTAACCACAAATATTTTTTTTAAAAACGATCAATGTTTTCGCTTGGTAAGTCTCTTATTCCTCGGCTGGGATTTTGTAGAGACTTTGAAGCTGCGCTGAATCTCTCATCTGGACCTTCAGACCGTTGGACCCCATTGAAGTCACTATATGGAAAAAAATCCTGGACTGTTTTCCTCACAAACCTTCCATTTCTTTTCAAAGAAAGACATGAACATCTTGGATGATGTAGGGTGGGGGTGAGTAAATTATCAATTTTAATTCTGAAGTAAAGTACTCCTTTAAGAGGATCTGAGGAGAAGAATGGTAGAAAATCCCCAAATGTAGATGTCCATCAAAGATGTGTGTCTGTAAAGGTGCTGTAATTATTTCAGTTTTTCATTTTTAATAATTTTGCAAAGTTGTCACAAATCTTTGCTTTGCCATTAGGGGTTTTGAAATTTGAAAAAATGAAAACAGTTTAACACAAGATTGCAATACAAAAAAAAAATGTGAACAAAAATGAAGGGGTATGAATGCTTCAGGGCTACTAATTGCTTTACGATTGTGCTTATGCAACTTCTCTGCTACAATATGTTGTCTCTTTTTTTATAGAAAAAAGCAACACAATTTAGAGAATGTGTTAATTTATGTCATACAGTAAACATAATAAATCAGGAAACTGAATGAGTCAAAACAAAGTCCTTTTAGGCAAAGTCCTTTCATGCCACTCGGCTGCCATCTTTGCAGCGCCTCCGGGCAGCTATTTCGGACTAACAAGACCAGGCTCCTATCTAAACGAATGGGCAGAGACTCAGAACTGCACTTTTACTGGTCACCAGGACATACAAACTGCTTGTATAGAAACATTAATAAAATAGGATAAAAATTGCTGAAAAAGTTTGATGACTTTGCCCCAAAATAAGGTTTAAAACGCCTTTTTCCCCACAGGTTATACTTTTACTGCGCATGCACAAGGGTTCTCTCGCTCTCTTTCGTGTGCGCGCTACTGCTCACTCGCTCTAGATTCCGGGAGATTTGAACTAATTTGCGGTCCTGGAACTTCCGGGAGACTTGGGATGTCTGATATCTACACAACTAACACATCAAATCTGCCGCCTTTTCAAACAGTAACATGTTTTCGTTGTCACCTCAACTGTGCGCATGCGGCAGTTGGCTTAAATGTTTCCCGGCTTGACTGTTAAAAGCAGACGATAGTAGACATAGATAGGGGCATGTGCATAGAACCGCCATCTTTGGGTCCATTTTGCAAGATGTAAACAACGCTGGTCCAGAAGCACTTCCTGTTTCAGTTTTTTAACACTACGTAAAAGCTGGGATAAAATACAACCAACAGAACATATAAAACTGAATCAAAAAGTGAACAAACATCTTTAAGATGTTTTCTTTACATGTGAAATAATGAAAACAGTTACAAACTGAAACAGGAAGTGTTTCTGGACCAGTGTTGTTTACATCTTGCAAAATGGAGTGGCTTGTCTCTATATAAATAGTCTGGTCAAAATCTGGTCAATTTGTGCATCTAGTGCAATAATTCTGATGAAATGTAAAAATAAATTTCTCAAATGAGAAACATGATTATCAGTTGAACAAATTTCAGGCATTCCACATTCATGGAAGGTGTGTGTTAAAGTTATTGTCTTTTCTGAATTGCATTTGTAATGTATTTATGAACGCATCAAATAGATCCTACAAAACAGTCACGTCATTGACCCATGATCATAATAAACCTGTCTGCGTTTCAGATGCTGATTCAAGTTAAAGAACTGTTATCCAAACTTCCTAGTCTTGTTGAAGTTTCGTTAAAAGAGGTAAGAGAATAGGATGAGCATTCTGCTTGAATGCAGTCTTTATGTTTTTGTCTTCATTACAGTAATTCCCTTTGATATCTAACTGATTTTCTTCTCACTGTTCACTTGTCTTGTTGTTTAGACAGAGAAAATGACTATTTGTGGGGACACGCATGGCCAGTACTACGATCTTCTAAATATATTTGAGTTGAACAGCTTACCATCTCCAACTAATCCTTATGTATCCTTTTCCTTTTGGGTTTGTAATCTTAATTGTGTGAGAGCTGTTCTCATAAAAAAAAAAAAAATCAATATTATATTAATTTGAATTAAATGAATAAGCTACACAGTACAAGCTTATCCTTTGCATTGTTTTATGATTTTATGTGTTATGCTTTTACCCAGTGTAAGGACAGGAACACGTGGCTGCTATAAAACCCTGACAGCAGCAAGACGACGAAAGGAACCAATGTTCCATAGTATATGTTATTATTATTAATAATAACGTCAACATTTATTCCTCCTAGTAATCTAGTTTAGCCGAACTGTTTGCAATGTACATTTTTGGCAGCATTGCACAGTAATGTTGAATTGAGCTGAAGTGCTATACACATTTCCCCCACTGAGATCCAGTAGCCTTGACTTTAGGATCTCAGCTGTTCAATGGTGACTTTGTGGACCGTGGCTCTTTCTCTGTAGAAGTCATTCTCACACTTTTTGGCTTCAAGCTGCTCTATCCAGAACACTTCCACCTTCTTCGGGGTGAGGAGTCCACACCAAAGCTTCCTTGTATTGTACCAGCAGAATTCCCCAAAACATTTGACATGTTTGTGTGAGAGATAAACGTTATATTTTTCCTTTTGGTTTTGTGAAGGTAACCATGAGACGGACAACATGAATCAGATGTATGGGTTCGAGGGTGAGGTGAAAGCAAAGTACACTGGCCAGATGTTCCAGCTTTTCAGTGAAGTTTTCCAGTGGCTTCCTCTCGCCCAGTGCATCAATAACAAAGTGCTGGTAAGAAACAATTCGGACGTCAGATTCAGTATATATTCTGCAGTCGGTTTATGACGCTTCGTATTTTTGTCTTTGAGTTTGAGTACAAGTGGCATTGTGTTTCAGGTGATGCATGGCGGACTGTTTAGTGAGGATGGCGTGACCTTAGATGACATTAGAAAGATAGACAGGAACAGGCAGCCTCCAGACTCTGGTAAGACTTGTCCGATATCACAAGATAATGTTGTTGATGCCAAAGCTTTTACGGCCCTGCACTGTTTGTGACCTCAAAGATTCCTCAAATCAGGTGGCTTGTTGCCGAGAGGTGTGCTATTACTTGTGATCAGATTTAAGATTTTATTCTGGCGGACTGTAAATCGGTGATCGGCGTTCGTAGATCGACTGGTAGAGACTAATTTTCAAAGATGGCTTCTTCCTGTTTTTGCGAAGTTGACTGTATGTATAAAAAATCTTCTTATTAAACTGTATGGACACTGACAAAGTTCTAAATGCTTCCTTATTATGCTACCGTGTTACTATGGGGCTATTTTGAGCCTTGTTAGTGGTAATAACAAGCGATTTTTATTTGTCATTACTCTATGCCCTATCTACTAGCGTTTTACTAGCGTTATAGGCTAAACTGTTTTTATAGATAAAACTATTTACATTCGGCAATCATGAAAACAAATCTCAGATAACGGTTGACTAGGTAACAATGTGTAATTAGACCAAAGGTTCATTTTGAACCGAAGTTCTCCTTTAAGGATCTGGATGCTTAAATAAATTATTTTGTAATATGACAATGCATGGTGTGGTTTTAATGCACAACAAAGCAAATATTTTATCAGTTAACTTTATTTCAATATACGAGACATGTTCATTTTGTATTAAATGTTATTTATTACATATCTAATGTTAGATTATATGAAATATTATTGTAATGTAAAGACAATCAACAACATACATGTGCATAAGTTTGTGTCTGGACGTGAGAGAGAAAAAATCGCATGACAGGTTAATAACTTTTGGACGCTGGCTCTGTTTATCATCAAAACAAACATAAATGACAGATTAGGTGGATGAGGGCAAGGGTGATCCTCGCTGGCTCCTATGTGGGACAACAGGTCATCAAACTGGGCGCGAGACAGGCGGAAGTACCGCTGACAGCGGCTGTCATTCAGCGCAGCTCCTGGAGCGAGGAAGTGGTGAAACTCGCCAAACGGTTCGCCTCTGAAGGGTCCGGTGGACACAAATACGGCGACGGACGATGATCCCCACGCCGCTGTTCTGCTCTCCAGAGCAAATACAGAGTGGTGACAGAAAAAAAGATGGCCGCCAACGGGTTTGGATTCTGACGCGCGTAAATTTTGCTTCAAACTTTTGTTTTTACACACGTCAATTTCTCTCTTTGACACGCGAATGGACTCAAAGTGTTCAAGCGTATAGACGCGGTAGGCGCGAATTTGGCGCGCTGTTCGCGTCTGGTGTGAAAGCACAGTTAGCCACCACAAGGCCCCAGACTGTGACTTTTTCTTGCCGGCGTGACTACATTTACTTTTAGCAGTCACACTGGTGCCACTTCAACATTACTAAATATTTGGTGACATTTTATAATATGTATACGGTAATAAAGTGCTCACAAATAAGTAGTTAATTTATAGTTTATATATTGTCGTCTCTACATTGGTAATATATTACTTGGCCATATACAGTTCTTTTAGTTCTTTATTCATTATAACACAATTATTATTGTTTAATTAGCTCATAAAATAGTTAGGTGATGTTTTTTTATGCTTAGTGTAAAGTATTTTTAAACCAGTAGTAAATTGATTGTTAATGGTTATTAGGAGTAAATACTTACATTTCACTCTATAGACCTTATGTAGCCCCGCCCCTTTTCAGTCTTTCGTCTTCTAGTTTGTATTTTCACTGCGATCTGACATGTTTATGAATGAACTGCTCATTTTCAAATCTTCCTGGTCTACTATCATTTTTTAAGACCTCTGCTTTTAAACATTGCAATGCTCATGATGAGTTTCGTTTACTGTACAATAAGTAAATCCACTTCACCAGTTAATTACTCCTGGACAGCGATGCTATAGAGATATATAGAGCTACCGCAAAAACTGAAGTTAAAAGACAATATTCTTGTGACGGCCTATTACAGCGAGCTTCCAACAACCACCCAAACACTTTAACAACCACATATTGATGCCCTAGCAACCATCCAGAGTACCGTAGCAACCACATAATTCTGCACTTAGACCACTCAGAAGGCCTGGCCAATCACACACAACACTCAAAGTTGCATTTAAGCATGTTTTTATTGGAAAATGTAATTTGTAACTCTGTTGTGCAGGTCCAATGTGTGATCTCCTGTGGTCAGATCCTCAGCCGCAGGTTAGTTTCTGTTCCCCCTTCAGATAACCCAAGATCCCTACGTTCACCTATGTTTGACTGATGTGCATTCTCTTCCAGAGTGGACGGTCCGTCAGTAAGCGGGGTGTGAGCTGTCAGTTTGGGCCTGATGTCACAGAGCGCTTCCTGGAGCAGAACAAACTGCAGTACATAGTGCGCAGTCATGAGGTGAAAGCCGAGGGTTACGAGGTCACTCACTCAGGGAAGTGCATAACCGTGTTCTCAGCGCCAAACTACTGGTATGATCGTCTCTCTCTCCCTTATTAGTGCATTGTGATTTTAAAGGCATAATATGTAAGATTTTTGGATTAAGATACAATGGTATATATTTTATGGACTTGTGTACTTGCATCGTCCTAAATGTTTCCAACAATGTTTAAATCTAGAGAAAACAAACAATTTTAACCAGACTCATAACGGTGTTGCCTGTCAAAGACGTCATATTTACATTACCCTTGATTTCCAGGTTGACTTATGTAGAAACCTTGGAAACACCAAAGATGATTTAATATGCGTTTTATTAGACAGATGAGCATCTGTTTGGATACCTTTATCAACAAAAAAATAACCATTGTTATATAGTTCAACGTGGTTAGTCTCATTGTTTGATTTACCACGAGTATCATAGTTGTACCATGTCTCTGAGACAACACTATTGTGTTGTGTCAAGTGGCTATCATAGCATGATCAGAAAGAGCTGTATTTGTTGTTACAGTAATAGCCTTTTTCTTCACCATACAATGTTTTAAAATTAATTGCATGTCATTTTGCAACACATATCATCCAGATTTTATTAATGTGATTTAAAAGCGATCTAGTTTACTGCAATGTTCAACAAGTGTCTCACAGCAGCCGTGTCACAATACCACACACAGAAAACGGGTAGATCCAAGTCTAGATCTAAAGTGGCAAGTAGTAATTCAGCACTTGCGGCTTTTTCATTAGAATAAAGTAAAATAATGTGAATTAGGGCTGAACGATTTTGGAAAATAATCTAATTCCGTTTTAATTTATTTTTTCAACATTGCGATTATTTTGATAAGCAATAAATCATTGTTTAGTATTGGTCATTGTATAGACCAACATTAGATACATTAAATATAAACTGTGCTTTCCTGTATGCCAGGCCTGTATATTATGATGAAATTAGGTGATTAAATTAATATGAATAACATATTTTTATTTAACTACTTCAATCATAGTAGTATATTGACTGATTTGTTGAACTTCCAGCCTTGTAAACATGTAATAATTATAATGACAACATTAAGTACTGATGAATAAGCCTGGTGTGAACATTAATCTGAAAATCAGTAACAAATCACACAAACTAAAGTGCAGACTTTACCAGACTCAGTGTTTAGATTAAATTCACTGTAATAGTCAAATGTAAACAAGTGGATTGCACTTTTTAAACAGTCTGTGACCTTTACAGTCTTTAAACACATTAATGCAAATATAAAATATATATTATTTTACTGATCTCCTGATTTTCTGCACACAAAGTGCAGAAAAATAAAGAACAAGTATCTCTTTGAAAATATTTAGGTAAATCAAAGTTAAACTTAATGGAAACGTGAATTGCACTTTTTTTTCAATCTTAAAAGAAATAGAACTAGGTTTGGCTCTTAATATAGACTAAACGACTAGATTCACAAAATTGAGTAGAATCAGCTCTAATAGTGAATAAGAATATAGTGTTTATCACTTTCTCTGAGGATGAATGTGTTAGCAATTTCAGTTTCAGTTTTTTTTTTTTTTTTTTTTTGCGTTAAGTTTGTGCACACACCTGATAAAAAGACATAATCATCTCTGGTAGTTGGGGCTCCCAAATGTCTGTATGCTATTTTTAAACATTTGGTACGCAAACATGTCATGGTCAAGGGCCTAAAATTTACACTCGCCAAGGTGTGTAAATATTGCATAACATATAATACTATATTGCATATACAATTTAGCATAACAATGGACGATGCTCTGTGTAGGAAGTTTTCTGTGTGAAAACATCTGAAGCGCACTCCCAGATATCCGTGTCTCAGCGCACAGTTGAGAAATTAAACGCATGTGTAACAGTATATTGGATCCGTGCTGCTCTTAAAGTGACAGCAGCCTAATATTGCTGCTACTCTCTGTGTTTTTAATGCTAATCACACAACAAAAAAACAAAAACAATTACTCTTGGCTTAACTGAATAACTTTTATAACTTTAATAAAGATAAATAAGGGTTTACTGGAAGGTAAAATATATTTATGGCTGGTAAATGTTCTCAAGTCACTGGCAATTGGCAGCTGTGAAAAAAAGTTAGTTTTAGGCCCTGTTTGAACCCCGTACTACAGACTCATTTTCCATCAGTTACAAATTGTGTGTATATCTTCATAACTTTTTCTTTTCTGTGTTCTTCTTTTTCTTTCAGTGACCAGATGGGAAATAAAGGAGCTTACATTCATCTCAGGGGATCAGACCTCACTCCAGAGTTCCACCAGTTTATTGCTGTGGTCAGTGGAATTGCATTTTTACACATATTTACTTTCATTCATTTTGAAGACGTTTTAATACAAAGTGGCTTACAAATGAGTGACCTCTCAAGATTATTGGTAGGGATGCAACAAGATCCAAAAATGCCATACATGGAAATCACTGCAAATATATTATAATATTAATAGAATCAAAAGAATTGTTTCAGAAAAGTGTCATCTAAACAGTAACACTTTACTTGAAGGGGTGTTCATAAGACTGACATGACACTTTCATAACCATGACATGACAAATGTCTTGAATTTGAAGGTTTATGCATGTTTATGATAACTGTCTTTAAGTGTCTTTTGCTCAATAATGACATTTTGAATGCAAATATGACATTGTTTAAGATGTCTTTAACATGTTATGACATCTTGACATAAACCATAACATCATAACCTGTCAATGTCTTTGTCATGACAACTTAACATAAAATTAAGTTAAATTGTCATGTGGTTGGCTTTGACATTGGCTGTCATGAGGCACTATAACTGTGTCATGAATATTTTTCGTGACCTAAACTACAGTGGTACACATTGAATTTGGCATTCAAAATTTATAATGGCTTCATGACAGCCAATATCAACACCAACCACCTGACAGTTTAATGTAATGTTAACCAATAAAGCTAGGTGGTTTATTAAGTTTGATAATTAATGTCATGTTTATGACAGGTTGTGTTGTCTTAGTAATGTCAAGCTGTCATGACAAAGACACTGACAGGTTATGATGTATTGGTTTATGTCAAGGTGTCATAACAAAGACATCTCAAACAATGTCATATTTGCATTAAAAATGACATAACTGAGCGAATGACACTTAACGACAGTTGTCGCTAACATGCATAAAACTTCCTTCATATTCATAACATATGTCATGTCATGGTTATGAAGGTGTCATGTTAGTCTTATGCACACCCCTTCAAGTAAAGTGTTACCAAATGATCTTTTTTTCCACTAGTGTCCAAAATATTTAGGGCCAGATTTACTAACAGCTTGCGGCAGCACTAACCCTCTTTTGACGTTAAAAACTACCGTGAGGATTACTAACGACTGCGCATCTTTAGGCGTAGACAGGGTTATTTTTGTGGCTGATCTTATTGCAGATGCCTTGGTAGGAGTTTCTCTATCAGACCCGAAATTTATCCACAAGTTTCCTACGCCCCATGAGGCCTTGCGTCAAAAGTGGGCGCGACTTCCGGTTTGAAGTAAACAAAGCGCTACTTGACATGCTTGACACTCGTTCATTCAACAGTTGACAGTCATTCAAGTTATAGCGATGCAAACTAGCTAACGATGTGGGAACACAAACTCAACGAAATGAAAAAGGGTGAAAAAGGGTGAAATAACAGTACCTTTACCCTCCGCAGTAGTTGATTGGGAGTATTAATAACATTATTAATAATCAATACTCGTCAAGGCATGGTGACAGACAGTTGTGCGAGCTGACAAACAATTAAAATAAAAAATACACACTTAGTCATTGTGCTTTGGAGTTTATTCAAAATTATAAATGAATGTGCTACTTGAATACAATAACTGGCACATTTGGTATTCTGTCAACTCAGGCTTTGATCCTGAGTTTAGGTGTAACATCAGTAGCGAACAGCCAAACACATGCTGATAGAGTTTATAGAATATTAAGATTTTAAACAAATGTACACAGGATGATTCGTTGTCTTTTGGGAGGTTGATGGAAACTTCAGTCGTTGGTAGGATCACTGTGATTTCGTTTTCAGCTTATGTTCAAAACAATCACGTTTAAGCCACTGAATTAGTTTAGTCCGGTTATACATACAACCGCGAACAGCACATGTTGTCCCTGAGCTCCGTAACGACATCTCTCATAAAGATTGGCGTCTTTAAATAGTAAAATAATTCTCCGAAAAACAGCTAGCCTCTTCGCTAACTAACACACAAAATACCATTGGAATGCTACTTCCGCCGCCTCACCGGAAGTTTCACCCACTTTATTTTTTACAGGAGCGCCCCTCGGAAACTTGTGGATATGAGGATATTTGCGCTCGTCAATGTACTGGTATTTACCTCCCAAAAAAGCTTGTCTTAAACTACACGCTTGTAGATTACATTGGTCAGAACAGAAATGTTCTTTCAGGTGTTATTTAATTTGCGTGATGTGAGTAGATCACGTCCCATTGGTGTGTTTTGGTTTTGCGCTCTCTCACTCTATTTTGCCTTGTTTCGTAAATCTGGCCCCTACTTTTTCCTATTGGGAGGAATTTTCCTATTGGTGCATCGAGGCTCTATATGCCTAAAATATGTGTTGCACAACTTATACATTATTTATTTTTTCCCTTTCCTCAGCCTCATCCAAACGTCAAGCCGATGGCATATGCTAACTCTCTGATGCAGATGGGAATGATGTAGAGATTTTCCATTTATCACACAGCAGCTGCTGAGGTCGGAAGTCCACGCCCCAATCCCTCTATATCCACTCTCACATTCTTCTCATCTCTGTTTCAAACAAACTGCTTCTTCCTTGCGGTCACACACACACTTTTCCAGTGCTCGTCATACCTGTAGTTACATGGGGAGAAATCACCGAGTCATACATTGGCGATGCCTTGACTTTCAAAAGGAAATAGGAATGTAATTTGCTCATTAATGGATGTCATTCTTGGGATGATGCTCCCCAAAAGATCATAACACCCCCCCAACGCCCCCACTCCCTTGTCATTTATGTATCAGTTCATGTAGAGCTGCATAGTTTGAATTGGATGTTGCTCTATGATAATGGAGCTGAATTGTACCAAAGAATGGGCAAATGTATACAATGCATCCCACAGTAAGAGTGCTGATGCAGAGGCATAAAACCTGATCAGCGCTTTTACCCAAAGGTGTGTTTCTACATAGGGCCTTTATTTTAAAATTTTGCCCCCATGAATACTTCTCAAGCCCCCCATGTTATTTCATGTTAGTGAAGTTCTGTCGGGAGGGAGAACAGTGTGTCATTCCATTTGTGCAGCAGTTAATGTGTTGTATGTGTCATCTATCAAAAACCATTAAAAAGCATAATAAAAAATGAACTTTTTATAATAAGCTCCATCAGGAAACCTGGCCCAGGGCATCGGTCTAATCTGTCAAATAAACATTACAAAAACGAGTTTAGGTAGTGTGTAACTGCAGTAGTTTTCTTCACACACTCTCTTGCAGAATGGGCAAAAGTGCAGCATTGTGAAGCTCAGTTACTGTTTGGTGTTCTCCACTATGTAGGCAGCTCCCACATGTTCTCTCTCCCAACATGCTCGACTGAAATGCACTGGAGATCTTCTTTCCCCGTGTACCTTCCACTGTTTGTCTAGCAGATCCTGAACCCTTTGTGTGGATTCAAAATAATACAGCAGAAACCTACCTTCCTCTCTTTAAGCGCACAGCAGCCATGTCCCATGCCCTTGACTTTTTAGAGAATATCGTTATATACACCAACATGTGTGTGTGTGTGTGTGTATATATATATATATATATATACACTGTATCATTGAGATTTCTGTGGATGTTTGGAAAAAAGAAGCTATTGAATAAAAAACGCCAGTCCAATAATACAGAATGTGCTCATACCTTTTTTGTGAACAATATTTGTGTTTTAGACATGAGTTGCACACCAGTAGTGACACAGGTTGGCTGCGGCTGATAAGAAAAGGAGCGTTTCATTAATTTAACGGGGACAGAATGGGAAAATGTGTCGTTTTATGTTTCAATATTGCACAATAGGCAACATGTCTGGCAGTATGTTTTGAATAAAAATTGAAATACAGACAAAAAAACTAGTTGTGTGACTTTTGTGACTCCTGGAGGTTTAGCTGGTCCTATCGATAGTATATACTGTATTTGGAAGCGACTGAGAAGTTCATCACTAACCCCTTAATAGGACCCTAAAATGTGTTAGGTCAGTCAGATAACTACAGAATTCATGGTACAGGAGTTTCTAACACTGCTAAACATGAACTGCGTTATGCTCGAGACTTCAGAACCATTTACACTTATCAAAGTCTTGGAGAACCCTATTTGCAATTGCAAGATGGCTCTCAGAGACTATCAGAGAGCAAAGATTGTGGCTGTAATGATAAAAGATGCTACAATAGTTGAATATGAAGCATACCCCATATGCACTGGCAAGGAGAAAACTTTTCCAAACTAAGGGATCCACGTTACACATAACAAACATTACAAAAGGGAATTCAATGCACACAGATATGTATTCTCCCAGCCAAAACCAAGAGCATGGAGACTTTTGAACATCAAACTGAGACTGAGCATGAAATTAAGTTTAGTTTTGGTGAAATTAAGCTTTTTGCATTTATTCAAAATGCATCTGATCACTCTGCACAATAATCTAGAAACAATAAATCAACACAACTGAAGCAGAAACCTATGAAACAGTTTATTTCACTGCCAATTCTTCTTTAGTTCACCATTAAGCAGTCCAGTGGACTAATCTCTTGAGCCCTTTGTCTTACACTGAATGGCATTTACCTCATTTCATTCAAGGATTATTATAAAAAAATACTAAAAAAAATACCTTTCTCGTTTAAGGTTATTTATTGTTGCAGGAATAATGAATGTAAATAGATTAGTAAATAAATAAAAATTAAATTTGTTTTGGTCCCAAGCCTCGGTTACACCAGAAATATGATTAGTGGCTAAGTACAGTAACATTTGACCTGAAAACCATATCTTCCCTGAGATGGACTGTTTTCATTTGGTTAAGGTATACTTGTATTTTATGAAGACATATTGTAAAGTAAAGTTAGAATGTGAGAAATGTTAAACATCAGAGACTATTAATTATCCACTTATTATCTTGTTTTAAATAGTCCACAAATTTGAAAGCCTACATAATAATCATTCACGGTAATGTGAATGTAGGCTATAGTGTATAGTGTACTACCCTTGTGTTGTGTAGAAAGAAAGAAAGAAAGGAAGGAAGGAAGGAAGGAAGGAAGGAAGGAAGGAAGAAAGAAACATATGTTAGGGCACACCATAAAATTGCAGAAAAACAATCAAACATGAGATCACTTTGGTATTAAATTCCAGACTAGTCAGCAGTTGCATTAATCTAAAGTTCATTGACTAGAATAGTGGGTGGAGTGAGTCCACCAGCCAGCACTCCACAAGGGGCTTAAAACCTGCTTTAAACTTTTGGTGGAAGTCCCGTGCCCTTTTGGAGTTTCCCTACCCCTTTAATTTATAAAACTTATTTGTAAAAAAGCTTATTTTAATTGATTCGTATGCAAATCCGTTTGAGTTATGTGAAAGATATTACATTTATTTGAGCTTCTGATTTTAGATATTTTTTAATAAACCTTCTGTTTGTGAATATGTGCAATATGTACCCATATGCTAATCTCGTTTTTTTTCTAGAATAAAATAAAATGCCAACTAAACTATCTAAGGTATGTTTGCATGTTGTAGGCTTGCATGTGATGTTCTCAAAAATGACTTATCCTATAATATTTAGATCTTGCAATAGTAGATAGCATAATGCATTTGTTAAAAAAAGAGAAAAAGAATATGACGACGAGTCACCTGAAACTAACACACAAGCCCAACCCACACACGCCGTGACACACACCAGTTCCTTTCCATCATCCGCCTTCAAGAAAACCATGAGCAGACTGGGTGTCTTTCACACGCATGGAGGGTTTTCACTTGTGATACACACGCCATGAGTCTGGGACAAGAGCTGTAAAACAAACACATAAGATGGAAGTGGAGGAAGACTTCTACTCGTACGAGTTCAGCAACGACGCCGGCCTGGCGGTGTATAAGGACGGCGAGGAGCTGTTCGCGGCTCTTCGGCAGAAGGAGGATGAAGTTCTTCTGGCTGCTCAGGTGGGCAAAGCTCTGCTCATAGAGAACAGACAACTGAAAGAAGACAGAGACACACTCCAGGACAAGTACATGGAGCAGCTGGAGGTGAGACTCGAGACAAGTTTCCATCTCTCTGCAGCGGAATAATAGAGAGTCGTCATAATTCCGTCTTTTTGTTTGTCAAGTCAACTTTATTTATAGTTCCTTTTACCATACAGATTGTTTCAAATCAGCTGTGATAACAAAAAATAATTCAACAAAAAAGTGTGTTTCTGATAGCCTCTCCGAGTCTGGACAGAACAGTGATGTTTATAATACTGTATGCTGTTGCCCCCCTAAATGTTTTTGGACACGTTAAAAAAAAAACATTTAAAAGCAAGTGTGATCTGGTGATGTTTTCCTCAGAACCAGCCTTAAGCTTGGTGTCATGATCATTTTTAGGGACTGTATGAAGTCAGTTTCCCACACAGGTCTTCTTTTCATCTCTGATATTGTTCACTCTATCTTTCTTTGAACAGTTTTCTGTTCTGTTTTCTTTTAACAGTGCATCTATTTACTATAAGGCAAATGACACTTGCTTTGATAGTTTTTCTAATCCAATCAGACATTTTTTATTTTTCAAAAAACTTTTTCAGGCCAGTTTATCAATATATAAAGATGTTTTTTAGGCAAATATTCAAAATCTCATGATGCAACAGTAAATGTAACGGTAACACTTTACAATAAGGTTTCATTAACTACTTTAACTAACATGAACTAAGAATGAACAATACTTCTACAGCATTTATTAATCTTAGTTAATGTTAATTTCAACGTTTACTAAATCAAATGTATTTGGTAACATTAATGAAGGTGAACTAACATTCAACAATAATCAACAAACAGATGGATTTTTATTAACAAACATTAATAAAAACTGTAACAAATGTATTACTAATTGTTAGTTCCTGTTAGTTAATACATTAACTAATGTTATCAAATGAGACCTTACTGTAAAGGGTTACCAATGTAACAAATTCTTCATATTTTTATAATTTAGAAATGAGATCTGAAATAAGAACAGGTTCACATCAGATTTCATGCGTCTTGTCTCATTTAATGACTGCAAATCAGAATCAGTTAAAGTTGTATGACTTTTTCAGCTGTGGAAATCAGAACAAGATGTTTAAAAATATATAATTTGATCCCATTTGCTTTCATTGTATGGATAAAAAGCACTGAGACGTTTTTTCAAAATATATTTCATGTTACACAGAAGAAAGAAATCAGAAGGTTTGAAACGTCATGAGGGTAAAAGTGTGGAAGACTATCATTGTAAGTTTACTACTACTAAAAATAAAGATTACACAACATAGCTGCGTTTCGCTGTAGGATCCACTATTAAAGTAAAGTTAGGCCGTGTTGTTTTTATATAACGTTAGTGTGATATCCCAGATTAAAATGCAGTGCAGCTGTAGTGATTGGACCTCGGGCTGCTGTGTCCTCAGGAGCTCCAGCAGTGCCGATACGAGCTGCGGGGCAAGCTGGACATCTGTCAGGCTCAGTGGCAGAGCCAGGTGTCTGAGCTGGAGCGAGATGTGCAGGAGCTGCAGGCGCAGGTGGACACACTGACCCAGGCTCTGAGCGAGGCTGACAGCGAGAAGACCAGACTGAAGCATGAGCACAGCGAGCAGAGCCAGAGACTCAGAGAACAGCTGCAGACGGTCAGTGACACCTATACTCCACAGCACACAGCTTTTACCCTTTTTTAAGCATCACGTTTACCAGTGCGGTTCGTGATCTGAACAAACATCAACCCCGAGTATTAATCCGTGGTGTATCATTGGAACTACTAGCATGAAATGGCACATCAAGTAGTGCAGCGTTTGATACATAATTATTAGGGCTGTCAAATGATTCATTGCGATTAATCGCATCCAAAATAAAAGTTTGTGTTTACATATATGTGGGTGCACTGTGCATTATTATTTTATATATATAAATGCACACACATGCTTGTATATATTTAAGAAATATTTTCATGTATATACTGTATATGTAAGCAATAAGGTACGAGAGGCTTGCTGTATCGTGAACGCTTCACGTCGTGCCTAACAACGCCCTTCAGCCGTTACTTATTCATGATACAGCACTTGCCTCGAGTACCTTATTGCTTTTATAAAACGGTTGCCACACAATATTAATGTAAAAAACAATGTATTAGTGCAACTTTCTTGAAGTAAAGTCACTAAAAGCCTTCCTTCCGCTAGAAAAAATAGTCCCTGAGCGTGAAAAGCAACAACGTTCCAGTGTGTACAATGCATGAAAGCTCAAATAAAAACAGCATAGAACCGCAGTGTTGTGCAGCGATCAATAGAACCATTGGGTGAAGCGGTCATAGCCGTGTTTTATCTTGAATAAAGCACAGCTCTTGACCAATCAGAATTAAGGATTTGAACTAACTGTTTTATAAAGATTTATATAACTTGCTAGCTAACGATGTGGGAACACAACCTCAACGAAATTAAAAAGGGTGAAATAACAGTACCTTTACCCTCCGCAGTAGTTGGTTGGGAGTATTATAACATTATTAATAATCAATATTCATCAAGGCATGGTGACAGACAGTTGTGTGAGCTGACAAACAATTAAAATAAAAAATACACACTTAAGTCATTGATGTGCTTTGGAGTTTATTCAAAATTATAAATGAATGTGCTACTTGAATATATTAATTGGCACATTTGGTATTCTGTCAACTCAGGCTTTGATCCTTTAGGAGTTTAGGTGTAACATCAGTAGCGAACAGCCAAACACATGCTGATAGAGTTTATAGAATATTAAGAATTTTAACAAATGTACACAGGAAGATTCGTAGACTTTTGGGAGGTGATGGAAACTAACGTTACAGTCTGATTTCGTTTTCAGCTTATGTTCAAAACAATTATGTTTAAGCCACTGAATTAGTTTAGTCCGGTTATACATACAACCGCGAGCAGCACATGTTGTCCCCGAGCTCCGTAACGACATCTCTCATAAAGATTTGCGTCTTTAAATAGTAAAATAATTCTCAGAAAAACAGCTAGCCTCTTCGCTAACTAACACACAAAATACCATTGGAATGCTACTTCCGCTGCCTCACCGGAAGTTTCACCCACTTTATTTTTTACAGGAGCGCCCCTCGGAAACTTGTGGATACAGTAAATACATGAAAATATTTCTTAAATATATACAAGCATGTGCATGTATTTATATAAATAAAATAATTATACACAGTGCACCCACATATATTATGTAAACACAAACTTTTATTTTGGATGTGATTAATCGCGATTAATCATTTGACTGCCCTAATAATTTATATTATATATAAATATAAATATTTTATCTATAAATACATGCATGGGTGTATTTATATATATAGAACATAATTATACACAGTGCACCCACATATATTATGTAAACACAAACTTTTATTTTGGATGCGATTACTCGCGATTAATCGCTTGACAGCCCTAGTAATTACACAATGTCGAATCATAATCATTGTAACCTTCTCCCTAATATATTATGTAATGATCATAGTGATAAGCCAGTGTTCATGATATGATCATTCAATTCTGGTGCATTTGTTGCTTTGCCAGTGGAAAGAGAGAATGTGTTCTTTTTTTAAATTTATTACACACGTAATATACGCACACATATGTAGGGGTCATAAAAAAAGACGATAGCGATTAGAAGGCCAATAGTGCAACAGAGACCGTCTCTCGCTCAGAAAAGACGACGTCACACTGTTCCTTGCACAGTGTAGCAGATATGACATGGTAAAATGAGCCACTCACACATTTTAACTGCCAACTTGTGCCAAGTCTGCAATATTTTCTTTAAGTAAATCTATGTAACACTTACAATAAGGTTTTAGTGGTTAACTACACAAGTAAACATGAATGAACAATGAACAGCATTTGTTGTATGTAGAATCTTAGTATCTGATAACATTAATGCTCTGTGAATTGTATTTTGTATTAACTAACATTAACAAAGATTAATAAATTCTGTAAAAATATATTTCTCATTGTTAGTTGAATAAAGAGCATTTACTAATGTTGAATAAAGCATTTACTAATGTTAACAAATGGGAGATTACTGTAAAGTGTTACCAATCTATAAAAAACATCAAGAAAGTGGTATCATCTCATCTGATCTCAGCATTTCTCTCTGTGATTGGGGAAGTGCTGTTTTGTTGCATTCCTCTTTTCTTTCATCATCCTTTCCATATGAGCTAAGCAGCAACATCTGACTCATATTCCAAGGATAATAGTATGAAACTCATAAAAACACATTTCAGCGCAAAATCAAAAGAGAAAAACAAGAAAACATATTTTGCATAAAGAAAATGAAACATATTTTTGGACAATTAATATTTTTTCCCGACTATTATGTTTTTTGTTTTTTAATAATAATTTAGTTCATAATGGTTGTTCTCATTACTATAATACAGTAAAATAAAGATTTTTTAACTTGTCTCCTAGTCAAAACAAATAAGACCTTGTCTAAAAACAACAACACAAATTAATTTACCGTGCGTATAGACATAATCTAAATTTAGATCCATCTGCTCCCGTTGACTCATTCACACACGTTGCTCTCACATCGGGCTGATATCTAATCTCTCATTTTGTTATGCTCAAGGTCAAGGTTTGCACTGCACTTTTTTTTTACATGCTTGTGCTCTTGCCAGGAATCTCAGTTCAAACTCATGAGCTCATTTAAAAAGCTGTTTAATCACAGTTTTGCATTACAGACATGCCAAAACACCAGGGCTGTCTTCTGTTCTGGGTGTAGTCATGTGTTGTGGTCAGTTTGAGCTGCTGGAGTAATGGCTAACTCATACTGTTCCACTGGGTGGTCACTGGTCCGCTCATTCTCCACATGACAGTCGACTGAGGTAGACGTCTTTGACGTTTTTTTTCCAAGAAGTCAAGGTTCAGGAAACACTGATGTTTACTGTATGCATCCTGTCCTGCTCTGAAGGAAGAGGAAGTGTCTCTCACTCATTCCACTGTGGCTCCCGCCGTCTATAAGCTCTTTTTTTTACTTCTCTCGAACAGTGTCTAGAGTGGAGTTATTGATAAGCGGTATTGAATAACTTTTATGGTTCGGTTGGAGATATGCTTTTGTCAGTTATGGTAAACAGACCTTGACTGGTGAGTTTTAAGCTATACTCTTTGAGACTGAAGTAAACTTGTGTTTCTGTCTGTGTGGACCAGTGTACAATAACGTAATATGCTTAATGAACATACCCAATAATGTCTTCATAAAAATGCAGAACGTTTTTTGTGAGTGTTTAGATTAGGTTGTGTGTAAGTGTTCCTTATACCTTCTGGTGTTACTGTCTTTTACATACTGTTTGTGCTCGACTGTCTGTACAGTATCATGAGAATCCTGGGTAATTTAGAGGACCCCACCCCTCCCAGATTGTTTACAGAGAAAGCTCAAAACAAGCAGTAGTTTTTCAAGGAAAGCTGAGCCTTCCTGTTGAAGAGAGTAAACCTCTCAGAATGCTTCAAACACACATCATTCAGGAGTATCAGTTTGATTGTGTTGTTGTTTCTTACATGAGACAATAAACAAGGGTATTTGTAAGAACATAACCCTGTTTTTTCTACACACTTTGAATTCACCTTTTAATGGGTATACTGGAAGTGGAGAGTTGTTGAGGTCACATGACTGATTTAGCACATCAGTCAGTTTAATTGCATTTGTAAATCATTCACACTTGTGCTGTTCTTCAGTCAGCTGACCACGGTGGACCAGTCTTACGTAATGCCACACCTAGAGCTATAGCTTCAAGTTTACAGCAATAGTGATGCATCCCAACACACAAACACCATCAATGGACTTCAATTGGTTATATGCAATGTTCTGACTTTAGAAAATAAAGTCTCTAATAAACAAGTCTCTACACAAAGTTGCTTTCAGAGTTGTGCGCAACATTAAGTTGTTCCCTGATTTTTCTTGTTGGTTTTTCTTCAGATTTTTTTGTTTTGTTTGTTTGTTTGAGTAATTTCACTCTTTTATGGAAGCTTGTTCCGCCATAGAATGAAAAATAAAAAAGGTAATTGTGACTTTTTTTCTCACAATTGCGAGTTTACATCTCGCAATTCTGACTTTATTTCTCAGAACTGCGAGATGTAAAGTCATAATTACGTGATATAAAGTCGCATTGCGAGATATAAAGTCAGAATTGCGAGTTATAAAGTCAGAATTGCGAGATATAAAGTCGCAATATACAAAAATTGCATGATATAAAGTCAGAATTGCGAGATATAAAGTCAGAATTGCGTGATATAAAGTCAGAATTGCATTCCATAAAGTCAGAATTGTGAGATATAAAGTCACAATTGCGTGATATGCTAAAGTCAGAATTGCATGATATAAAGTCAGAATTGTGAGATATAAAGTAAGAATGGCTAGATATAAAGTCAGAATTGTGAGATATAAAGTCAGAATTGTGAGATATAACGTCAGAATTGCGAGATATAAAGTCAGAATTGTGAGATATAAAGTCAGAATTGCGAGATATAAAGTCATAATTGTTCTGACTTTGGAAAATAAAGTCTCTAATAAACAAGTCTAAAGTAGGGAGCCTCTACACAAAGTTGCTTTCAGAGTTGTGCGCAACATTAAGTTGTTCCCTGATTTTTCTTGTTGGTTTTTCTTCTGATTTTTTGTTTGTTTGTTTGTTTGAGTAAATTCACTCTTTTACGGAAGCTTGTTCCGCCATAGAATGAAAAATAAAAAAAGGTAATTTTGACTTTTTATCTCACAATTCTAACTTTTTTTCTCACAATTGCGAGTTTACATCTCGCAATTCTGACTTTATTTCTCAGAACTGCGAGATGTAAAGTCATAATTACGTGATATAAAGTCGCATTGCGAGATATAAAGTCAGAATTGCGAGATATAAAGTCGCAATTGCGTGTTATGAAGTCAGAATTGCGAGATATAAAGTCACAATTGCGAGATATAAAGTCAGAATTGCTTGATATGAAGTCGCAATTGCGAGATATAAGTCAGATTTGCGTGTTATAAAGTCAGAATTGCGAGATATAGTCGCAATTGCGTGATATACTAAAGTCAAAATTGCGTGATATAAAGTCAGAATTGTGAGATGTAAAGTAAAGGCCATTGCGCGTCCCAAATTCGCATCCGAAATTTTCGCACGTTAAAAAAATAAATTCAATCTCACGTTATGTCAATCACGCTTGCACACCGCCTCCGAAACTTTCGTCCGTCATAAAAAAAATCGGATCTGGTTCGATTTTCTGCATTTTTCGCATCCACAGCCAGCATTTTGAGAGGTTTTTTGACAATTCAGGGTCAGGGGGAGCTCGTTTACTGTCTATGGAGCTCGTTCCGCACATCATTGCACATATGCACAGTGCTTTCAGTTTCAGTTTTCAATTCGATCAAGTGTTTATGTTCTCTTCTCTCGATTGGAAAGGAATAACCTCCCCTTTCAATCAGATTAAAATTTCGGATCGATTAATGTGTGATTGAGCAGCCAATTCGATAACTAATGTATTATTTGGGTACAATATATAACCTGTAGCCTATACAGCTGTTCTGTCTGCCCAGCGCTTCCACTGGGCCGCGTGCGTGCGTGTGTGCGTGTATGTTTGTGTGTGTGTGTGTGTGTGTGTCTGTGTGTCCATACCTTAGACATAATGACAGTCTCTGTTCAGAATCGATTGGTTCACGGAAATTGGTGGTCTTGTTTTTAAAATGTGGCTCCAGAATCGCAAGCAAAGCATCAAACTGTTCCACTGACATTCTGAGGTAAATTTTGAATCGCTCGGGATAAATTCGAAACTCCTTGATAAGGAGGTGCTTCCTCTTGGCGCAATTTCAGGATTAGATGGATGTAATATTTTCTCTTTCTTCTTTTTTCAATAAGAGAGAGAACAACAAAATCATCCGTTTTTTCCCGCAAAGGTTCAATAAATACGCATGATACGCATCGGAATCAGTGTGCAAGGTTTCTGTGCGCGACGAATTTTTAGGCTGACGAACGCGTAAAAACGCATACGAAAATTTCGTACTCAGTGTGCAATGGCCTTAAGAATTGCGTGATATAAAGTCAGAATTGCAAGATATGAAGTCAGAATTGTGAGATATAAAGTCAGAATTGTGAGATATAAAGTAAGAATTGCGTGATATAAAGTCGCAATTGCGTGTTATAAAGTCAGAATTGCGAGATATAAAGTCACAATTGCGTGATATAAAGTCAGAATTGTGAGATATAAAGTAAGAATGGCTAGATATAAAGTCAGAATTGTGAGATATAACATCAGAATTGTGAGATATAAAGTCAGAATTGTGAGATATAAAGTCAGAATTGCGAGATATAAAGTCATAATTGCGTGATATAAAGTCAGAATTGCGAGATATAAAGTCAATATAAAGTCAGAATTGCGAGATATAAAGTCATAATTGCGTGATATAAAGTCAGAATTGCGTGATATAAAGTCAGAATTGCGAGATATAAAGTCAGAATTGCATTCTATAAAGTAAAGTCAGAATTGTGAGATATAAAGTCACAATTGCGTGATATACTAAAGTCAGAATTGCGTGATATAAAGTCAGAATTGAGAGATAAAAAGTCGCAATTGCGTGATATACTAAAGTCAGAATTGCGTGATATAAAGTCAGAATAGTGAGATATAACGTCAGAATTGTGAGATATAAAGTCAGAATTGTGAGATATAAAGTCAGAATTGTGAGATATAACGTCAGAATTGTGAGATATAAAGTCAGAATTGTGAGATATAAAGTCAGAATTGCAAGATATAAAGTAAGAATGGCTAGATATAAAGTCGCAATTGCGTGATATAAAGTCAGAAATCTATTATATAAAGTCAGAATTGTGAGATTTAAACTATTCTGAGAAGAAAAAAAGTTAGTCTTTTTTCCCATTAGAATTAGCCTTATAACTCACAATTGTGAGTTTATATCTCACAATTCTGAGAAAAGATGTCAGAATTTCGACATGTAAACTCGCAATTATGTGTTATTAAGTCAGAATTGTGAGAAGTAAACTCGCAATTGTGAGAAAAAAAGTCAGAATTGTGAGATAGGAAGTCACACTTCTGTCTTTTTTTCTCAGAATTGCGACTTTTATATCACGCAATTCTGACTTTATATCTCACAATTCTGACTTTATATCTCTCAATTCAGGCTTTATATCTCGCAATTCGGACTTTATAACACAATTCTGACTTTATATCTTACAATTCTGACTTTATATCACGCTATTCTGACTTCATGGAATCACGGAATTGTGAGATAAAAAGTCGCAATTATTTTTTCTTTTTTTATTCAGTGGCAGAAACAAGCATACTCTTTTGACCACATTTGTAAAAAAAAAATATATATATATATTTTTTAGCTCTTTAGTGTTAGTGTTGAGAGCTAGTAGTCCCTTGAGAAAAGCCTGTGATACAAAATGATTAAGAATACATTGACATTTATTGATCTGGGGACGCCACAGGAGGTAGACCCACCATGACTGAGGTCTGGCTCGGGGCATCAGCTGGCAGGACCGTTACCGGATGCTTACAGGAGCTGGACTTGTGCTGGTTAACATAATGGTACGTTAGTGTTATCTTCAGTCCTGAATAGCCTTTCCCTCAAGGGACCACTAACCTTGTGCCGGTTGGTAGTTGAGTGTCATTGAACAAGGACCTCTTGCCACCCCTCCATATGCTGCTGGGCGTGGGGTCATACCCCGCCCCCGTCTCATACACACTCACAGTGGCTCTCTTGGATGATGAGGATGCCACCGCCAAGACTACGATGCCAAGCTGCATCTGTCATGTGTCTCTTTGATCGGGTCCTGAGCGTGTGTGATGGACGCTGAGGGCTGTCCAGTTATCTGCTGATCAGGCTGGTCTCCACAGGCCTCCCAACGCCCGGTGCCGGCTTTTGTGCAGCTCTCATCAAGCGAACGTAACTCCTTTTCATTATGAAAATGGGACACATTCCTTAGTGGAAAAACACTTCTCTTTGTTACTGTTGCGTTCTCTTCTTAATTGCGACTCTCCCGAATATGAACTCATTTGATTTGTGAACACACTGCATGCATTTGAGAGTTTTGTGGTTGATAAGTGAGCTGTGTTGTGTATGTTTAGGGTACGGAAGTAGAGCGAACCATGACCAGCGAGCTTCAAAGGCTAAAACAGGAAATGAGAGAAAGGGGGCATGCCAGACCCCAGGATGAAGAAATCATCAATGCTCTTAGAGAACAGGTGAGGAACGCTTTCATACTTGCACACTCAGATATCTGTATGGCATTATATATGATCAAAAAATAGTCCAGACCAAAATAGACCAGAAATCCCGGACCTCAGATTTGCTTGGCTGAGAGACGTTTAAAGAGGGCTTTCACTGTTTGTCTCTGTGGCTTTCTAGACTAGATCATGTGTGCAATTCTTTGGGGGGGATTCATTCAAGGATTATAACAACCTGCAAACTTTTAGAAAGTTGTGTTAAATTTTTATGTGTGTGTCTATGTTCAGGTAGCACGGCTCACGCAACGGGAGCAAACACTTGAACAGCGCTTGAAGATGACTTATCACGAGAATGAGGAACTTAAAGACAGTGTGTCCTCACTGCACAAACGCCTGGATTTACAGGAACAACAGAGTCACACACATATACAACAGGTTCGGTCACTCACACAACACACACACACACACACACACACACAGACTATGCTCAATCAAACAGAATGCTTAAAAAAGTAGTTCACTTTAAAAAAAAAAAACTTTTGCTGATAATTTACTCACCCCCATGTCATCCAAGATGTCCATGTCTTTCTTGCTTCAGTCGAAAAGAAATTAAGGTGTTTGATGAAAACATTGCAGGATTTTCATCATCTGGAGTAGTTTAAAGCCCTTTAAAGCTGCACTGAAATTCTCATTTGCGGCTTGAACCGTTTGGTTCACAATGAAGTCCATTATATTGAGAAAATCCTGGAATGTTTTCTTAAAAAACTTTAATTTCTTTTTGACTGAAGAAAGAAAGACATGGATATCTTGGATGACATGGGGGTGAGTAAATTATGAGCAAAAGTTTTTTTAAAAGTGAACTACTCATTTAATGGTAAATATTAAGGTGGGAAACCATTGCCTGTAGATTACTTGGAACAGGAAACTGGTGTTCTGCTTGTGTTAGTACAAGATGTCTATGTGTGCACCAGAGGGAGAAATCAACCAGGGCTCTGGGTTGAAGTCCACCAGGGCTCTAAAATCACACCAAAAGTGGCAATATGTTTGTTTTGTTTTATAGAGTTAAGAAAAAATATCCTCTTGTAAATGTAAAACAAATCACAAATTTCTGAGTCAAACGTTGGCTCTTTCTAGAAGATAGCGTGCACACATTTGTACATAGCCTACATGAGTACTAATAGATGTTCGCCTGTGTCTCAGCTGGCAGAGGCCTGGCGAGACGTGGACGGGGCTCGTTCATGGGCACATGAGCTGCAGTCTCGGCTAGAGGAGCTGCAGGAGGAAGTGGCCCTCCAGGAGAAAAGCCACAATGACACTTCTTTACTGTCGGAGCTGGAGAACAATCTGGACACTGCAGACTGGAGCCTGGACAAAGAACAGGTGATGCACTGAACTGTTCTCACGGTAACCCGATAATGCCACATTGTACCACACTCTACACAGCAAAATCCCCAGTGTTAAATCAACACTGAGAGTGTTAAATTAACACTGAGAAGTGTGAATTATATCAACTCTGATTGGTGGCACCCAGAATGCAATGCAACTTGCTTTAGAATTGTCACCATTGTTGAGATTCACAGGCTAATTATTGATGTCTGTGTGTCTTTTTGAAGAAAAAATGAAGAGAAGTAAAAAATTGTATGAGAGAAACTTTTAAGAAATTATTTTGAATACATTGTAAATGTTAAAATTCTAATTGTTGTAATTAATATAGTAAACCTAATTCAGAAATTAGGCTCTATATGAATTCAGTGATTTAGGTCAAATGATTGTGAAATAAAACACAACCATCACCATGAAACACAACCATCACCATCAGATCACCTTTTCTATTTGTTTATCTGGCTGTTACAACTCATGTACCTCAGCCAAAAAAAATCTAAAGTTAATGAATTAAGGGTCAAGAGCCCAACTAAAGCAAACACTAATCACCATAATGGTGACTTACGGTTTTCTCCTTCAGAGATTCTTCTTGTTAACATCAGGTGTCTTCAATAATGCTCAATCATCACTCAATTATGCACTTAATTATCTCATAAACTTTAAGTCCCATATTTCAGCTCTGTTTTTAGATCACAATTACCTGCATTAATACACCGTTGATCGTCATCATAACTCTGCCATACTGGCCACTCACATGACGTTAAACATTTTCTGGCGCATAAGGTGACGTTCGAGAACCTAGTTTCTCCCAGTTGACACAGCAACACATAACCGGAGTTATCAGAAATCTCCACTTTGGCCAGAGTTTTTAGAAATAATCTTTTTCTGTGATAACAACTGGGTTTCCGTGTAAATGAGAGGCCAAACCGCAGGGAAGTATCTCCCTTCGTCTAAACAGGGCATTAGTGTCCCGACTGATTTTGAAAAAATTGTGTTCCTTATTTCTTCTCTCCTAAATTTTCTGTGCTAGATGATCATAAAAGTAAGTAGTAGTCTACTGTCACGCGAGAATAGCCTAATCACAGGTCTCCAGTCTCATCTATCTACCCTTGCCTATCAGGTCTCTCGGGAGGTGCACGTCATCCTGGAGTTGCTTCAGCCCGTGGCCTACAGAACAGAGGCCGAGCAGAACTCGGATGACAGCCTGCAGGGCATGCTGGGACAATTGAAACATGCAGCACAATGGATAGCACAGAGCGAGACTCTACAGGTAAAGTTGTTTTGGAGCACACAGTGACACAAGCGTAACAGAAGCTGTTTTTTGACATGTTTTGACATCTCGTTCAGTCTCGCATTTCAACAACAATAGTTCACATTCACAAGCACACAGAAGTGGCCAAAACTGATGTCCGGAGGTGATATTTGTTTTTAACGACCTTACAAGTTCGAGGTGAAAAAGACGTACTGTTAAATGTATTAAAAATGTTCTTGAGTATGTTTTTAGTACGATTAGGGATGGGCATTCGATTAAATTTTCTTAGTCGATCGTGGGAAGAATTAACGATCGACTATCGATTAATCCTTAATATTTTTATATTCAAATGTATTATTTATTTAACTTTTTATAAATTAAAAATGCAATGAAAATACAAAAATACAGCGTGTTTTTCCTCGATTAGATCTTTATTACAAGATGATTAAACTGGGCGTTCGGTTAGGCTAAATTTGAAGATATGCGCGGCGGTTCTCTAACGCAACTGAACCTGCAGCTGCGAGTTGGCCCTCGTGAGACCCTCGTTTGTTCCAAAATAATAAATAAATAACTTAAAGTTAACCAAAAACATAATAATATTTATATCTGACAGGTTTTGTCAAAATGTAACGTTAATTCAACTATCCAAGGCACAGAGTCGAGAAAGGGTGAGAGAGATTAGCCTACTTAACAATCAATTAGGCTAGGCTACTTAAAGCTTCATAAAAAATAACTCGCATACAACGTCTGCTCCAGTCTACTGATTTTTGTTGAGAAAGATAAGCATGTTGATGACATGATCTGGGATCAGTCGCGACCGCAACCTGCATGGTGACCGTGAAGCCTTGTTTACACTTTCGCCTGGCTCGATTAGCGCGCGTCTCTTCAGACTCACACTACGCAACGCAGCAGCATTAGTTTAATGATAATCGATAACTAATTAACGTGATCTACGAAATTCTTCATGATCAATAATCGATCGTCGATTAATCACGCCCATCCCTAAGTACGATACAAATATACTTGCATTCTTAATACATTTAACAGTACGTATATTGCTCAAATATTATATATGTTTTAAATATTTTAAGCTCGAGGGAAGAACAAAATGCTAAACTTGGTTAAAAGGTATTTAAGTAAGCAATACAGTTTGAGAGGCTGTGCTGTATCGTGAATAAGTCACAGGTGAATGGCCTTGTTAGTCTCGACGCCAAGCGGAGTCAGCCGTGACTTATTCACGATACAGCACTAAACCTCTCGTACCTTATTGCTTATAAAACGGTTATCACACAATACAAATATTGAAGCCGAAAAATATGTATCTAAGCAACTTTCATGAAGTAAAATCACTAAAACCCTTCCTTCCGCTGGAAAAAATAGTCCCTGACCGTAAACAGCAACAGAAGTTACATACATGATTTTTCCATTAGATGAAGGCAAAAACTGTCTTTATGAGTGAGTCAGTCAGTACTGAAGATTTCTACATTTACATTTATTCATTTAGCTGACGCTTTTATCTAAAGCGACTTACAATTGCTATATATGTCAGAGGTTGCACACCTCTGGAGCAACTAGGGGTTAAGTGTCTTGCTCAGGGACACATTGGTGTCTCACAGTGGATTCGAACCAAGGTCTCTCACACCAAAGGCATGTGTCTATCCACTGCACCATTTACATTCAAAAGACTCAAACTTGTGAACACGGAAAAGCAAGACACAACTGACAAATGACTAGGGCACAGAAAACCCCTCAACTGTTAAAAGGACAAGATATCGCAGCGAACGTTCAAACGGATTTTCTTAAATAAATATAGGACTGACCTGAAGGATGCTACGTCTACTGTAAAGTACACTCGCGGCCTCGATCTCTCGCAATACTCTACTAAATAAGCTTCAATGAACAACATCATTGAGAATATAATATAGCCTATGTTTATGTTGCTAAGATGGTTGCTAGGGGTGTTGTGTAGTGATACATAGAATCGTTGGGTAAAGCGATCATAGCCACGTTTTATCGTGAATTAAACAGCTTTTGACCAATCAAATTCAAAGATTGGAACTAACCGTTTTTAGAATGGACAATTTTGTTTTTAATAATATTTGAATAAAGGGTTAAGATTTCATATTTCCTAGAGAATCACTTTTGGCCACTACTCTATATCTTCAAGTATAGCTTCATTCAGACAATATCAGTCATCTTCTATTTGTCCTCGTGGCTTATAAAAAGTTTTGGTAACCCTTCCTTTTACAGTCCAGTTACCCATGTAAATACTATGTACTTATTTTAGTAACTACAATTACAGGGTAATAACTAGTACTAACCCTGAAACTACCCCTAAACCTACCCCTGTTCCATGTACTTACCTTATATTAGCCAGTACTTTCTAGGTAAGTACACTGTAAGTACTGTACTGTAAAAGGAAGCATTACCAAAGTTTTGTCATTGGGTGAATCTTTCGTAAGCTGTCAAGAACCTTCCCGGATCATATTCCTTTCATATTATAAGGGGGAAAAATAACAAATAATCATTTGCTTAAAGAAAGTGAAGTAGTTTGAACCCTGGTGTTTTTGGATTGGGATTTTTTTTCCAATGCAAAACAAAATACATATTTTTTAAAACGTATTACATGAATGATCATTTAATAATTAATTCAGCATCAGTATGAAGAGAATTACTAAAAATTTAACTGAAATATTTGACTGAAAATGAACTAGTTAATGAAGATAATGCAAAACATATAATGGTAATATAAAACATGCAACACATTTCTTTCTTTCTTTTTTTTTTTTTTTCTTTTTAATTATTTGGAGGTAAAATGTCACCTGGACCTGTTTTTGGGAGATTTGCCCATTATGAATGGAGATCAGAAAACATATTATGTATATATTATTGTATACACAGCAGTAACTGCTGAAGTGTGCGATGTTATTAATGGACTAAAGGTTTGAATATTAAACATATTGATATTGATTCATAATATAAAGCTATATTGCAGACACAGGTCCATATAACACATCATACAGTACATGTATATGAATAGATAGTTTAGGTCATTGGTTGAGTGTTGGTGTAAGCATTGAAGTGGGAATTGTGTCAGAGTGTTTCGCTCAGGTTGGGGTGTGTTCAGTAAGGATCAGTGAAGCCACACATGTAGCCCGAGGTGGAGACTGAGAGAGAGAAGGAGGGAGAGATGGAACAGAAGGCTATTTATGTCTGTTACATGATACTGATGCTGAAGAGAGATACACCACCCCGCCATCAAGGCCTAACAAAGGCGACGCTTCACCAATTCTCCCAGGGTAATACCCATGCAGTGCTTAATGCTCCTGTATCATTGGTGTCTGCAGGAGATGAGGAAGTCCATTGTGGGACCGGTGAGCGATCCTTGTGAGAATGTCATCCGGACACAGGAGCTACAGGATCAGGTAACATTTATCCGTGCATTCAAGCTTTCACCCGCAACCAATAACAGCCCAATACCACTGTCACTGACCTCGGGTCAGTTTCTTAAAAATGGCTCCATTCTTTGGAGGGCCTGCAAAGCCTGAGGAATGTTTTTTTTTAATTTTTTTACAAAGATTCACTTTTCCTGCTGGGATTCTCAGGTGAATATCCGATAGATATGCTTTTATTAGGAAGACTGTCCTCCCTCACTGACTCTTATTTGGGCCTTTCACACTTTAATTGGCTAAAGTTGAAATGTGTAATTTCTGGAAAAAATATATCAATTACATAACTGCACCCCATCTAAATGACATGCTTTACCTTTAAACTCACCATTTACATAATCCTGGCTTATCTTCTTCTGTGTTTTACACTGTTCATACTTTGCCCTAGGGTTAACGTCTGTCCTGGGTCAGCATTGTTCAAGTTTTTGGTTAGCAATACTCATTTGCATATTTATAGTGGAGAAAATAATTATTTGAACTCCTGATGATTTTGTAAGTTTGCCCACTTACAAAGAAATGAAGGGTCTATAATTTGTAACGGTCAGACAGAATATCAACCAAATAAAAAAAAAATTCAGAAAAAAACACATTATATAAAGGTTATAAATTGATTAGCATTTGGTTGAGTGAAATAACCAAATGCTAAATTTGTAACAGACAGACAGAATATCAACCAAAAAAATTCTGAAAAAAAAAACACATTATATAAAGGTTATAAATTGATTAGCATTTGGTTGAGTGAAATAAGTATTTGATCCCCAACCAACCAGCAAGAACTCTGCCTCCCACAGATTGGTTATGTGCCCATGTGGAACACAGATTAGCCCTGTCATTTTAAGAAAGTACTCCTCATGTCAGCTAGTCCACAGAATCTGTGTCCTTCATTCCAACCTCTCCACCACCATGAGCAAGACCAAAGAGCTGTCAATCCTGGACGAGAACCTCCTTCCTTCAGCCACTTAGGGTTGGGTTGTGGATCGGTCTTCCAGCATGACAATGACCCCAAACACCCTTACGGAAAAAAAACATATGGATATATACTGCAAAATATAATGCAATATAAAATACATAATGTTTTCATATATGGGATTTGGTAAACTAGTGCTTATATTTTGCAATATACTGCAATATGTGCATTTTTATATATTAATGGATATAAAATATTTACAAATGAAGACAAAATAGCATTACATGTGATATTCACAAAGTTTAATTCTTTATTGTGTACATATACAGTATTGCACATACATGTTCCAATATAAATGTGAATGTATTTTTACATCCATTCACACACACACACACACAAATTCACGGAATGAGTTACAAATGTTAAAACTAAGTGTTGTTTAATGTGTTTTGCTCAATATTAATATTAATAGGGGAGATCTTTTAGTGTTTAATGTTCTATTATTTGGGAATTGAAAAGGTTTTCTGGCATGTGTGAGTTGTTGGGGTCATTGTGCTTTGCTTGATGATTGGCCTGAACACATTAAGACTATATTTACTATATTTAAAAGTAATGGCCGTATACTCCTCAGCACAGTGATGTACTTTTGGTTAAATACTTTAATACATGAGCTTTTGATATCTAGTTTGAAAATATTAAAAATGTAAAATCTCAATAATAATGATAAAAAAAAAGAATTATATTTAGGGCTGTCAAACGATTAACCACGATTAATCGCATCCAAAATAAAAGTTTGTGTTTACATAATATATGTGGGTGCACTGTGTATAATTATTTTATATATATAAACACACACACATGCTTGTATATATTTAAGAAATATTTTCATGTATATACTGTATATAGATTTATATATAATTTATATATAAATAATATTTTTTTCTTAAATATACATGCATGTGTGTGTATTTATATATATACAAAATAATTTTACACAGTGCACCCACATATATTATGTAAACACAAACTTTTATTTTGGATTAATCGTTTGACAGTCCTGATTATATTACATTATGTATTTCTCGATATGTGTTGAGTAAATAGATTACACATGCAGAACCATATCTGATCACATGTACATCTATATATTGTGAAGTGTATTACTGAATATAAAATTACATACATTACATTATATTATACATGCATATATTATTCATACATATATTAGTAAATATATTGTCACATATTTTTCAATATATGAAAAGCGGCACTCCCTTATGTATTATTCACTATATTGTAATACTTACAAAATCAGCCGGGGATCAAATAATTATTTTCCCCACTGTACAAGGTTATCAACATTGATTGGACATGTTTTTAACAGATGGTGTTGTGAGGATGGTCAGTGTGTTGGCTAAACAAGCAGAAGAAAAAAAAAACATTGTGTGAAATTTCTGCAACTGAAAGCTCATCAATATTTCATGAGCACACTCATAGTTTCTGTTTCTAAACAACTCGCTGTCTAAACATGTTTTCCGATCTGTACACTACCAGGATTTAAAAAAATATATATTTCTCATTAATTTAAAAACATGTTGATCAGTGAGATTAAGCTTAAATGCTGGGAATTAGTTTTGCAAGCAAGCAGAGCAAATACAGAACGTGTGTGTCCGTGTTCTCTGAGAGACATTAAGGTTGTTATTTGTTGCATTAGACAGACATATTAACCATAATTTGTTGGCACCCTCTCCAGATCGAGCGCCTGATAGCAGAAAACACTAAGCTCAAGCTGCGACTCGTGGATGAGGAGGTGGTTCAGCAGGCCATTAAGGACAGAGACCATGCCATCGCAAAGTAAATATTAAACACTTACTTCAAACTGTGGTTCCTTGAATGAGAAAGACAATATACATAATATAATTATCATTTATTATAGAAAGGTCATTTTTAAGAAAGTGTTGGTTTCCTCTCACGCAGGAAGACAGCGATGGAAGCAGAGCTGCTGAGGATGAAGCATGATATGATGTGTTTAAACAACCAACTACTGGAAGCCATTCAGCGTAAACTGGAGCTGTCGCAGGAACTGGAGGCCTGGCAGGTAGAAAACCGTAGTTTGATCACAACAGTGGATTTATAAAAGGATTTGCAGTTGTTAGGATAATGTTTGTGATGCTGTTCAGTAGTTGTGCTCTGTCTCCCCCTGCTGTTCACAGTGGAAGCATGCGGCTGTTTTAAAGGAGTAGTTCACTTTTGAAAAAACTTTTGTTGATAATTTACTCACCCCCATGTCATCCAAGATGTCCATGTCTTTCTTTCTTCAGTCGAAAAGAAATTCCCGGATTTTCTCCATATAATTTAAGGTCCAAAAGACAGTTTCAGTGCAAACTGTTCAAAGGGTTTTAAACGACACCAGACGATGAATAAGGGTCTTATCAAGCGAAACGATCGCTCATTTAATAAATAAATAACAAAGTTTAAGATTTATAAGCTCAAATGGTCGCCTTGCTCTGTTCTGTGACACACGTTTGTGACTCTCCTGTTCGAACTCCTTCATCAAAATGAACAAATCGTTTTTCAAGTCATTTGGTTCATTCAACAAACAAAACGAATGAATTGACTCAGAAAAAGATTCATTCATTTTGATTCATTCATTCATTTTCGTCACAGAACAGAGCAAGGCGACCATTTGAGCTTATAAAACCCTTATACCCTTATTCATCGTCTGGAATCGTTTAAAGCCCTTTGAACAGATTGCAGTTTGCACTGAAAGTGTCTTTTGGACCTTGAACCGTTTGGTTCCCACTGAAGTCCATTATATGGAGAAAAATGCTGGAATGTTTTCATCAAAAACCTTCATTTCTTTTCGACTGAAGAAAGAAAGACGTGGACATCTTGGATGACATGGGGGTGAGTAAATTATCAGCAAAAGTATTTTTCAAAAGTGAACTACTCCTTTAATGTGCCATCATGGAACTGTGTTTGAGATGAAATTAATTGATATCACATAGACAAATAATTATGTGCAAAAGAATAAAAACGATTGACGTGTACCCCTCAGGACGATATCCAGATTATCATCAATCAGCAGCTGAGGAGCCAACAGCAGACAGAACAGCAGCAACTTCACCCGAAGAGATCCACGGGGCGTCTTTCTTTCCTGCGTAAGTCCAGACGGCCCTCTTCTTCCCCCACGGTCGTGTCGGCCGAGATCGGCCCAGAGCAGAACCTGTCCCACTGGAGAGACTGGCTCAGACTGAGCAAATGAACCTCAGACACTTATGATCAATGCTAAAAACACATTCTAACCATGTTAGAAAACAATGAAAAACAACAACAACATTTCTTTTCTTGGAGAAAAGTCCTGCCTTCACATGTGCAAAAACACTTGGTCACATGTGGAACACACACTTTGCACATGTGAAATCCATGTGATGGCATACTCATGTGGTTTTTCAGGAAGGGTTGGCTGAATCTCACAAAAATGCATTTCTCCCCAAACTCAAAAAATAAAAAACAAGTAATATTTTGAATGAAGATAATGCATCCTTTTACAAATTTTGACAATCAAGCACATTTCCCTCTCAAAATTCTCATAAATGTAAAGAGTCCAAAAGTTGAGCTTTTATTTTATTAGTTTTGTGATATGTGGCAATGCTTTTACTCTTTCAGCAAAAATGAATGAAATATAAATATTCTTAAATAATTCTTTATTTAAGAATTAAATGAAACATAAATACTGTGGTACATACGATGGTATATGAATATTTTACCACTTCAGAATCCCTGTATTTTTGCATTACGGTAATAGCGATGAGATATTTTGTTGTGGTAGTGAAATGTGCTGTGGTTGTATTCTTTTTGTTCCTTTTTCAATCCTTATGCAAAATAGGATTTCTTTTTCTTTCTATTGACTTTGGAGTGAAATGCTTTGCTTTTAAAGGCTTTTGTGAGATTTAATTGTATATTATGAGTATTTATACTTACTTTACAGTCATATGATTTTGTAGAAAACGTGTTTATTTAAATGGTACTATTAATTTACATGGTAATTTTTTGCTGCTGTCAAACCCTAAATGTAAGTGATGAGAGAATCAATACAATGACATCATGCTGGCCATGATCTTGTTGATTTGAATGGCATTTCACATAATACTATTATGATATAATGACATTACACAGAAAGAAACATTTACCTGAACTGCAAGTATGTGGGCATGAAAGTATGTTTCAGTAGACTATAGTGAAATACTCAAAATGGTGCTTAAGATTACAAAAACTGTTCAATGCAATAATGCTCCGTATCAAATGAAGAATCTCAAACTTGTGCCATTGTAATGATCTAAAGCCTGTTCACACCAAGAACGATCACCGTAAAGATAACTCGACTAGCATTCACACCAGCACACGTTTTAAATGCTTTAAATGCTCCTTAAAGCAGGATTGACATTTTTTATTGTTCATCAGCTGGAAATCGTTCTGAAAGCCATTCCAACGATATAATTTCTTGACTTTAAGAACCATATCTTTATTGTTGTAGTTATCATCCTTGGTGTGATCGGCCCTTAAAATGATTCGATGGTCTTTGTGCTCTGGCACAGATCTTCTGCTAGAAGCGAGTTATCATTAATGCTGTTTTTAAAGCTAGTTTTGTATGTAATTGATGTATTTTTCAATGTGACAGATTTATACAATTAAATGTTTTTATTATGAACAGTCTTCAGAATATTTATTGAGAAATGCATTTGCACAGCAGCGATTTATGTTTTCCGTTGTAAAGATTATCATTACTATCATAACTATCATTAGTTATCAACTTAGGGAGCCCATCACACGGCACTGTTTTAACTGAAAACTGAAAACTGGCCGTCATTTACACCACAACAGCGTTTTGGTGGCCTGAGAACACAAACTTTGAAATAGTTTTTTCTGTGGCCTCTTCATCATTGGTAATACACGGCAATACATTATTATAATTCATTTTTTTTAAAGGAAAAAAAGTTATACATTGAACAAACTTATACACGGAACAATGAAACAACCCCAGATAATGAATGTTCACTAATACAACATCACATTGTCCAGGTACAAAAGCCCATTAACCTAGTCAAGTCATCACATTTCTTCAGGGAATGAGCCAAGTATAGCAGAGAAAAACAAAGCAAAAGAGATTAAAAAAAATCACAACAAATTAGTCATTTAGTAAGACAGATACAGTGTGCACAACAGGACATCTTGTTTTCCAGGTAAAGGAGGATATTTATTGATTGAGTTAAAGGGTTTTAACAGAGAAAAACCCTTTCAACAGAGAAAGTACTCCCATCTTCACAAATGTATTCTTACAGCCAAAGTAAAAGGAAGACCTCACCTCCTCTTCCAATCCAGATTAATTATTATAAGGAAACCATTCACTTTTTTCTATTTATTTTATTTCCCGAAAACTTTCAAACTAACCTGATCTCATATGGGATCACTCTTGTAAAGTAAAATATCTTCTTTTATTGCTGCTTTCAATTGCAAAAAAAAAGGGAGTGAAGCAACATGGGTATCCTTGATACATATCCGTCAAGTCTAAAAGGAATTTCAAAGTATTTAGTGAGGAATATAAACCTTTGCAAATACTGTTTGTTTTAGGTTGCTTGTTTGTTTAGTCTTTATCTTTTGCAGGGATAAGAAGCACCTTTACTTTTCAGCTGGTGAACCAAAAGTTATTTGATTTGTATTTGAGATTAAGCTTCTCCAAAGATCTACATGTGTACATTTTTAGATTTTTGAAGGCCAAAAAAAAGGGGAATAATAGGTTTAAAACCATGTCTGTGGGCACAAAATATTTGTAAAGCATATAACAGATTCTTAAAAATGAGAATCTGATTAAATGTTACATTAAATAATCGACACTGGAAATACAGAAGAGTTGTCTAATTTCTTTCCTCCCAAAGTGTATTAAAAACAGTTCAGTCAAATATACTTTTATCATTTTGGATTAAAATGATAGAAATTTGTCTCAAACAGTGCATAAACATAAGCAAAATGTGTTTTATATGAGCTATTTGTTTGAACATAAAAGCTCAAATAGTTTCAGTAGCTTTCTTTCCTGAATTGACATGTTTCAGTCACAGTCACTTGTGGCCTCCTCCTTGGCTGAATGATGTAATTTGCACTGAAGTCAGTCTGTTCGCAATGTTCCCAATGCTGATTGCAGTACATTTACTGAATGTATGTACACATTCTTTATTAATCATATGCTGAATATGCTGAAAACAGCTCCCCTAATGTCACAAATATGAATCAGCTTGTCATGATTCAAAAATAAGCAAAAGTATATTAGTTTGCAATGATGATTAAGTGTTTGGAGTGTTTACGGTATGGTTTGTATCAACCAAAAGAGCTACAAGAAAGGACAACCTTTGAACCAGCATCAGGCATCAGTGTATTCTTTACCGCTGTAATTGTTTCGAAGTCACCAAAATGGTGATCAGTGTTCCATTAGCTTGGGATCTTGGGCCCTCTGTATTCATATTTAAATTTCTGATCTAGCCAAGTTAGAAATGTGAAAAAAAACAACATTTGCTAAAATTATGTTAATTAGAATATGAAATTGTTCAGTCAAACTATTCTTAGCATGAATGTGAAGATTGTATTTTAGCATTAAAGGGTTTTGTTCACCCAAAATTAAAATTATATCATTAATGACTCACCCTCATGTCGTTCCAAGCCCGTAAGACCTCCGTTCATCTTCTGAACACAGTTTAAGAAGTTTTAGATTTAGTCCGAGAACTTTCTGTTCCTCCATTGGAAACGTGTGTACGTACGGTATACTGTCCTTGTCCAGAAAGGAAATAAAGACATCATCAAATAGTCCACGTGGGTTAGTTAGAATGTTTTGAAGCATTGAAAATATATTTTGGTCCAAAAATAACAAAAACTACAACTTTATTCTGGATTGTATTTGTCTTCCGGTTCTGTTGTGGATCTGCCTTCAGTGATGCTGTTGACGTGTTATCAGAGCGCCCGAGCTTCGCTTACAGTCTGAGGGAGACGCACGCTGCAAACAAAACAATCTTCGCAAACATGTCTAAGTATTTCAACATAGAGGAAGACTTGCATTTTTTTGCCCAGCCATATTTATTTGAACCCGAATACACGAACACACCAGATGACACGTCAGCAGCATTACTGCAGAGTCGTGAATGCGGATTGACAACAGAAACGGAAGATAACACAATGCTGAATAAAGTCGTAGTTTTTGTTATTTTTGGACCAAAATAAATTTTCGATGCTTCAAAAAATTTGAACTAATCCACTGATGTCACATGGACTATTTTGATGATGCCTTTATTTACTTTCTGGACAAGGACAGTATACCGTACAGAGATAGAACCAATCAGTATATGGGGACGATGAGGAGGCCATGATGGACAGAGGCCAATGAGCAAATGTGGCCAGGATGCCGGGGTTACACCCCTACTCTTTTTCCAAAGGACATCCTGGGATTTTTAATGACTACAGGACCTCGGTTTGATGTCTCATCCGAAGGACAGATTTATGTGTTTTTGGTTATACATAATAATCAAGGCAGGAAATAGGAAGATAAAGGACATGACGAAAGACATGAACGAAGAACATGAGACACAATCTAAACAGACATGACATGATCACTAGCATTCAATTTTAACCTGGGATTGTTATTGTGCCTCAAATAAATGTAAAATTCTTCTTCTTTTAGTCAATTATTTTTTATACAGACCTACCATTGACTAAAACTGCATACACTATGTGATATAATCATCACTGTCACAGAGAAAAAAAACAACAAATATGCAAAATATTAATATGTAAAATATAACCATTAAATATGGCCTTTTTGCCAATATCAGCAGAATATGAAACTGAGCATTTCCTCCCATCAAACACAAGGTTTCTGTTTTTTTGAGAAAGAAGCACAGATCTTGTGCTTGCGCTGATCACAGATCAGTGACTCTGGCGGTCCCTCACCTTCTCCAGTATCGGTCACGTGACATCAGTTTCAGATCACTGGTGAGTTTCCAAGTTTGAACAAAGAGATCTCTGTGAAGTACTAGATTGAGATCTATAAAGAAGACAACACTTAAAGTCATTGGGCTTAATTATGTTATTCATTAGGAAACTGGAAAAATGAAAACCTAAAAATATTTAACAGTTTTACAAAAGGTGATTATGCATGCCATTATATTCTGTTATTTTTTGATGTACAAATTCCTTATAATGTACATCATAAAGTCTGTTAAATGAAGAAATGTAAAATGTAATTGTTAAAAGTGTTCTGATCACCTGCTATTGTCACCTGTATTGTCTTTTTTATGTGCTATACTTAATGGAAAATTAAGAACACTTTGAAAAAGAGTGCTTATTACAGAAATAATGTATACGTATGTGTATTACTTAACTGCATGCCATTTGCTATTGAATGAAACATTTATATATCGGTGTAAAGTCCGTTATAGTTTTTAAATGATTTAAAATGTTTTAAACTTTTTAAAACTTTTAATTAGGCATTATTACAAAGTGCACTTTATAAAGATGCCATTAATACAATCAATACAATTATTAAAGTATAGTCTGAGATCTCATGTAAACAAAGCACTCATTGATATTTCAGGCTGCGAATCTCAACGTCTGTTACAGTATGTTTGTGTTATGTTGACTGTTGTGTTACTTGATAAAAGGTTTTACTTTAACTGTTGCCCTTATTTTCCTAGTAATGCCATATTAAATTAATGACCATGTTTACATGCAAGTTCATATTAGGGTCTTAATTCCCCAAAAAGACATCTGCATGCTTTACGAATGACCCTGCAGACAGCTAATGTCCAAATGAAAGAAATTCTACTGTTTGTTTAATCATTTTAGTTACTCAGCAAGTAATTTATTCAAATCATTACTTCTCATTCATTTCTGCACACAGCAGACTTTCACAGTGCTTTTATAGACATGGAATAAAGAAAAACACATTACAGTTAGTAGTATGCTTTCCGTCATCTGTTGCATATAGATTTTATATGGATGGAACAACAGTTTAGCAAACAGCTGAATGTAGTTGACCATAAAAATACACTAAGTAGATTATGCATCTCTTAAAGGGGGGGGGGGGGGGGGGGGGTTGACTGCGATTTCACTTTTTTCATTTTAAATAGTGTGTAATGTTGTTGTTGGTGCATGAACAGTATCTGCAAAGTTGCAGCGCTGAAAGTTCAATGTAAGCAGAGATATCGTCTTTTAAAAACCAGGAAGTGTAAACGCCTACAAAAACGACTCGATTGGGACTACAGCTGGGTTATGGTACATCACTAACCCACACATTTGCATAAACCACTCCCTTCAGAATATGCAGGAAAGGGCATGCGCATATTTCTGCAGCACGTCGAGTGAGTTGTGTTCACCCAGCTGACAGGTCTTGCCACGGATGCTACTTCATCAACAATGGATACAATTTATGTTTGATTATATTCCTGAAAGTGACTATCGTAATCTAGCTCTCTGTGCTGCGCATTTTACGGAAGACAGCTTCCAGAATCTCCACGAATTCAACACCGGATTCAACAACTAAAACATGAAGCAGATCCAACTTTAAAACCAGAGGCAGCAGTTGTTGGGCCACAACCTGTAAGTAGGCTAAGACTTCATCATTTTAGATGTATTTGTATAATTCCAGACGTAGCCTTGTGTTTTATTTTTTCAAATGCCAGCGCTGGCTTTATAGCCACTAGGCTACTAGTTATGCTAGTATTTTGTGTCTACGACAAACGCGTACAAACATTATGGACCTGAATTTTGTTTAAGTACTAATGTTTTAAATGTATTTTTCATGTATATATGCTTTATGACGTTATTTTCGATTTGATCTAGAACATAAACTTGCCAACGCTGTTTGTGTATAACATTAGTAGCCAGTCAGTTGCTATCGTTGCCAGTCAGATGCTATTGTGTAAAAACATGGTTAAAAAATGTAGCAAATTATCATTCAGAAACGTTTAGTAAGATCCGTGTGTGGTGAGGTTCTGCTTGACTCTCTTCATCGCAGCTTTCTCGGTCTGATTCTGCCTCACTGATACTGCAGTCTCGACATCATCATTTACGTGTATCCACCGTCTATCTATGGTATCAACCTTTGGCATGCTCGTTTCGCCCGTAAAGGTAATGGTCGTTAACCAAGGGGGTAATCCATCGACCGGAAGTTGAAGCCTCGCGGGAGCGGACATCTTGTAGCAGAACTTCACTTGCGTTAGCATTCCCATTGACTCCCATTCATTTTGGCGTCACTTTGACAGCGAATAACTTTACATCTGAGGGGTTTGAAGACCCCATTTGTCCTTTATTTATTTTTAAAAAAACACGACAATCTATAAATAGCTCCATTCCCTTGTAGCTTATGTTATGGCCCCGTAGAAGCAGTTTTAGTGAAAGTAGGCTAACGATTGCGTCATACCCACGCGACTCTCTGTCGCACGTAGAAAGATTACCGTATGGACATGAGAAGAAGCTCGCACGCAATCGGGGAAACGTGGAGGCAAAATGACAAAATAATTAATCAGAATACCTAGCAAAATTGTCTCCTTCTCCTAGCTCATGGACAGCTCCTATTCACACTCTCCGCCTCTGCAAGTTTCAGAAGGGAATGATTCAGATTTCTCATGCTACAGCACTAGAAGACAGACGGGTCACTCACGTCCCACTACGTAGTCAAGCTCTGTTTGAGTCTGCGCGTCTGGGACGGAAGTGCTAAAAAATCGCCAAAAACGGGCTTCAATCGTCTCAATGGAGTTCCAATGAGATCGCTCTGTCCATTTCTTTTACTGTCTATGGCGTTAACCTTCCGGATAACGTGAGCGACAGTTTAGCCAATCACAACACACCCGCCCAAACGAACCAATCTGAGCCCACTGCCTGTTTCTGAGGGAGTGGTTTCATAGACTCAGGAAGTCAACCGCTCGTTCAGAGGACAGAGGAGAGCGCGGCTTACAATAAAGGTGCAGTTTATGAAAAATAAGTCTTTATAAAAAATAAAAACCACAAATACATGGTGTTAATATGATCAATGTCAGTAATTAAGCCTGTGTGCTGGTCTGTGCTGACACTGATCCTGTGTTTATAGAAACAGGTGTTATACCCTGGTAAAGTGATATGCTTGATCTATGCGTCATTCATATGAGTCCCTGTTCATATTTCAAGTTAGCGCATTAAATGTTTTTTTTTTTTATACATTTGTTGCATTGTTTGGTTTCACTTTATTTTGATGGCCCCTTCAACACATTCTGTTGTCTATAAGTAACATTGCACCTACATGTCTACTAATTCTCATTATAGTATTAGTAGAGTATAAGCAGACTGGTATATGGGTTAGGGTTAGAATAAGTTGACATGTAGTTGCAAAGTTATTATGTTGTCTTTTGGAGGACCATCACCCACTGTTTTTCTATAATGAAGATAACTTCAGCTAGATAATTAACCTCTGACAAGTGTGGTTGTATTCTGTCTCTTACTTGCCACCATCTGCCACCTACACTTGTAAGGTGATCTGTTGATGATTTCATGGTGTGTATTTGGCTTTGTTGCTAACTGGAGGTAACATGGCCCCATGGCTTGAGTTTCAGGTTTTCTCTAGTCATCGTGATTATAAAGGAACAGATCCTGAAATGAATTCAAGCATCCATACTGCAATATTCAAAATTCATCGTGGGTTGGTCTATTCATTTGTCGTTGAACTGAACAATGTAATTTTCCTGATTAACAATACAATAGCTTACACAGATTATTAACTTAGACTAAACTGACCGCGCTCAGATCCTCGGCTGTTCTTTCTGCCTCAGTGCTCACTATAAAGTAGCCACACTCTCACCCACAATAGCCCACTTCAATGAGGCACTTTTTAGTTCAGTTTAGTTATTTTAATTCTTCAAATACAAATTGCAGTGGCAGCAAATGTTTATCAAACAATGATACATGTAAAGTATGTACATGTGGAGTATGTGCTTCTCAAATTCCATTCCTACAGCTTGATGAAAAACATTGTATAAATAATAAAGAAATGCACATTACAATTCAAATCATGTAAAGTAAATACATGAAAACATGGACATTTACCTGTGTCTACTTGAGGAAAAAGGACAATGACAAGTTTAAATTCTCCAACTTAGTAAACACACAGTCAACTCGTCTGTGCCAAAAATCTTAGTGCAACTAGTCCTACAAAACTAAAAGAAATGGCCAATAAATAAAAAGTCAGTTTTAAACACCCCGCTTCGTTGAGAATTCGGTCGAGAGGAACAGTCCGAGTTTACATTTTCATAGCAATTAACAGAGGTAATTTTCACACGGTCATATTCTGAACAGCCAATACCGCACTGACATAGCTGAAATAGAGATAAAAAAAACATCAAACATCAACTTCCTCAGACATGTTCCCCCGTGGCATATTTCCACTTTAATCCAGAAAATATGATGTCCACATATTGAGCTGTTGGTTTCACACATAGTCTCTTCTGTCATACCCTCCTCCACCCGTCGAGCGAGACGCAGGATACGGCATTCGAGTCTGGCTGTATTTCTTGTCCTGTGGAGGACAGGAGCAACAGAGCAAGGAACCCCCCATGATCAAGAGCGCAGATGCTGCCCAGCCGATGTACAGCGCTGCTCCCAGCTCCCGTCTCTGGGCATCGGGCAGCAAAGGGTTGTAGAAGTCCCTGATGATACTGTTGGCAGACCAGGACACAGGAATCAGCTGCATAAGCCCAGCCACGATGAAGATCACCCCTCCGAAGATCATCACTTTAGCTTTGGACGACTCGTCCTCAATGCAGTTAGTGCACTTTGCTCCTCCGATGGACACCAACACAGCCAGGACGGTCAGAAGGATGGATATCACGGTCAGGGCTCGAGCTGCCTGGAGGTCCTGCGAGAGGGCTAGCATGGAGTCGTAGACTTTACACTGCATCTGTCCCGTGCTCTGAACCACACAGCTCATCCACAGACCATCCCAGATGATCTGAGCTGTCACGATGTTGGAGCCAATAAAGGCTGTGACCCTCCACATGGGAAGAGCACAAGCCACGATGGCCAAAAGCCAACCCAACACACTTGATATCATACCTATGAGCTCCAGCCCTAAAGACATGACTTCTTAAAGATCTCCGACCGCTACATGCAATGCCAGAGCGTCCAGTAACCGGGCAAGCAGCTAGAGCAGATACAAGTCTAATTTAAGCCAATGCCTCAGAGCAAATGGAGCGCATCTGTGACAAAACAAGTGTCCTTTATATCCCAGATCAGGTAGAGAGGAGGAGTTTGTCAGGATGAAGACATTACACGGAGGAAGGGCTTAGTCACACCAGAACTGAAACTGGTCTCTATTCTTGGAAAGTATTGGGGATTGAGAACAAAACATCATTTATTTGCCCATCAACGCTTGTGCACATTCATTTTAGACAAAATATACAATTGAAGGTATTCTTTTGAAAGGATTAGCATTTTTTTCTGTAATACCAGCAAAGAGCTTTACATTGAGTAGTTTAAAAGTATAGTCATTCGTGAAAGCTATTTTAATTTGTAATAGTAATTCCTTCCGATGATTTGGTAACACTTATGTCATTGCTAGTGGGTTACCATGATCTTAACTATAAAATACTGATCCAAATAATCAGTAATTGGTTAAAGAGCCCCTATCATAGCATTTGAAATGTTCCTATTTTTGTTTTAGGAGTTCCCAAAAACAGTTTAACATGCATTGCAAGGATATAAAACACATTATTTGTCTTATAATATGCATTTATTTTTAACTGATTTCATTTGCTCACCGACTCCCAAATGATTCGTACAACGACTCATTTTTCCAAACCACTCCTTTGCGTGATGCTAATCGGCGGTGATTGGTCAGGTGACAGACCCAGCCAGTTATTGTTTGTTAGCATAACGCATAAACATATTGATAAAGCACTGCAGTACTACAAGACGCTCTATTCTTTATGACAACTCCAATACCAGCGACAAACATTTCACATATTTTAAAAAAATTGACATTGGAGACCTAGAAGCTGCGCTGAGCGTAACTTACAGTACACACACACACACACACACACATATACTTATTGCGCCTTCCCTCCTCGCGCCCGACGCTACAAAACCGTTCAAAACCCATAAAAGCAACAATTATTAATAATACTTACAGGTTGTGATTCATAGGAGGAAGCTGATCCATATACACTGGGTAAGTAAGTTACTAAGCCCTCCTTCAGGAACAACCGCTTGCGAATCCACATTTGAATTCATTTATGTTTTTTAACGATTTGCAATTAAAATTATGAGAACACAGTCGGGCTATACTGTTGTGGTATCATTGCAAATATGAACTCTAACCACCGATTCTTCACATGCTCGTCTCTGGTAAATGAAAACAAAGTGGCTGAACTATCTTTGCATTGTAGAACACAGCGTCTTCTCGACATGATGCTATGATGAAGTATTTGAATGTGTAGACTTCAAGTTTACACTTCCGTCTGCGCGCAGTAACTGGGCGCGGCCAATGACCTCTCTACGTCACGATGTAACAGCTAATGACTCGTTTCAAAAACAATTCATTTCATAGACTCAGAGTCGACTCTCACATTTGAAAGACAACTTTATATAACTTTATATACGGTGCACTTTCAGATATAAATCTTTGCATGATGTTTTCATTCCCTTTAGAGCTATATTCCACACCATATGAACAGTCATTTTCAAAAATCCATGATAGTGGCTCTTTAACACTTTAGTGTAGAGTCTAATTAACATGAGTAAATTCAGTTACACTTTAGTTTAGAGTCTAAACAGTGTGTTGAATGTTATATTCACTGCAATTCACTGCATAACCTGGCTCCTTCATACTTATCTGACCTACTTTCAACATAAACTCCCTCTCAAACTCGCCATCGTCTACATTCTCCTTAGTTCTTCCTCTGGCTTCTTACTTACTTCCACAGGATATTCACAATAGTGACTCACTCCTTCAATTTTAAAATCTCATTTGAAAACGTATCTTTTTAGGCAGGTATACTGGTCATATTTTGTATTTCCTAATGGTCCTAATGCGTTTCGCAGGCTGCTTCCCTGATTTTCATCTCTTCAGTGAAGCTCTTCGGATCTTTGATCAGCAGAAGCCACGTCGCCGTTGAGGGGCATCTAGCAAGCTTGGACAGTGCCTAAAGAAGCCGGCCGTCTTCGCCACCTTCAGCTATTCTGCGAGCTATGCCATTCGGCAACGTATCCTTTTTTGATCATTAGTTCCTCTGTGAACTCAAAAGAGTATCTTTTTCAAGATGCATCGCATTTTCTGCGACTCATGCCTTGCCCCTCTCAGCGACGGAGACCGCCATCTCATTTGCGCTCACTGCTTGGGACTGGAGAATGCAGAGCTCGCTCTCGATGACGGCGGATGCAACCTCGATCTGCAAGGAGCTTCTGATGTCGACCCTGCGGGTTCGACTCGAAGCTTTCAAAACCGAAGCCGCCGCACCGCCTTTCGTCTCACCGCGCAAGAAGAAGCCGATGGAAGGCCGCCCAAAGGCCGTCGGAACCACCGATGGAAGCGTCTGTCTCGCCGGAGCCTCTCCCTCTCTGCAAGGCCCCCCCCCCCTTCCGGACGTGCAGTTGCCGCCGAGCGGCCGTACTGCTGCTAATTCGGACGACGAGGCGGATGAAAAGAAATGCTCTTCCATCATGGCTTTGGACAGCGAGGAGTGGTCAGGCTCCCACACCTCCTCCTCGGCTGTGGAACCCAACCCGAAGTCGGGTTAATGCGCCTCCTCCCACAGGCCGTCGACCACCTTGGGCTCGAGTGGTTTGCTCATCACTCACATGTGTCTCTCTCCCCATTCACTTCAATCAGGAAGTCACTCACAGAACAGCCAACACTGGTTGTTTGCGAGCCGTCATGCACGAGCACAGTAAGTGCGCTCACACACACTGTTCAGCTCGTTGCGTGCAGCAATCAGGGCGATGTGGCCATTCACCCACTGGCGTTACGCTCCAAAGCGTGGGAAGCTATCCCAGCATGGGTGTTAAGCACAATAAAACGAGGTTATTTGCTACAGTTCGATCGCCGTTCGATCGAGCGCGGCTCGAAACCACTGTGAACACGGAAGCAGCCAGTCTGCAAAGCTTTTGTGCAAAAGGGCCATAGAGAGAGTGCGCCTTCTCTGAGCGAGTCTGGGTTTTACAGCCGTTATTTTCTTGTCCCCAAGAAAGACGGCGGCCTCAGAACGATTTTAGATCTCATATTTTTGAACAGAGTGCTTGCAAAAAGACTGTAAGTTCAAAATGCTTACAGTCAAGAAACTCCTCGCGCATGTGCACTAGGGGGACTGGTTTATTCCTCTTGATCTGAAAGATGCCTATTTTCAGATTCAGATAAATCCCCGTCACCCGCCATTCTTGAGAGTCACCTTCAACGGCCAGGTTTATCAATACACCGTCCTACCGTTCGGCCTATCCTTAGCACCCCGTAGGTTCACGAAGTGCATGGATGCGGCGCTCACACCCCTGCAGAGCCTTGCGAATTTTTAACTATCTGGACGACTAGCTGATTTTGGCACAGTCACACACGGCTTCTGTCTCATCGGACAGTTCTCCTCAATCATCTGAACAGTTTGGGTCTTTCTGTCAATTGGACAAAGAGCTCGCAGCCCAGTTAGGCGATTTCCTTCCTAGGAATAGAACTAGACTCAGTGGCTATGACGGCTCGCTTATCAACACAGCGAGCTGGCGTGTTCAGCGACTAGCCGCTTCTTTTCAGATGAACAGCCTCACGCCTCTGAAAACTTTTCAGAGAGTATTGGGTTACATGGCCTCAGCGCATGTTACTGCGCATGTGCACTGCGCATGTGCCCACTTCAACTCTGGCTAAACAACTGTGCGACTCGGGCCACAGGCTGCCAGCCGATCAGAGTGACTCAGACCTCTATCTCAGCTCTGCAGCCCTGGACAGTGGCCGAGTGGTATCAGCGGGGAGTGACTATGGGAGCTGTTTCTCGCCGAAAACTCATCTCGACAGATCAGGAGAAGTTCAGGAGAAGCACCTTTACAAAAATTATCTGGAAATGATAGCGGTCGAGTACGCGCTCTCACGCTTCCTCCCGATCATTTAGGGTCACCACATCCTGGTCCACTCGGACAACAGGTCTGTGTTATCCTATCTAAACCGTCAGGGCAGAGTCAGATACAGGAACCTCTTCTATCTTACAGAACGCATACTGAGTTGGTCCCAGTGCCATCTGCGCTCACTGAGAGCGACCTGAATGACGGCCCAGACAGACTGTCCAGGGACAACATTCCCCCAGGGGAATGGTCCCTCCATGTTCAAACAGTCCAGAAGTTATGGTGAATATTCAGCAGAGCGGGGATCACTTTGCATCAGAAGAGAACACTCACTGTCCAGTATTTTTCTGGACAGTATTTTCAGTATTTTTCTGTGTTAAACTAGGTTAAATTTGATTAAACAAAGGTAACATGATTTCCATATATCTGCCTGCCATCTTTCTGTATCTCTGCTTTTGTTTTATCAGCATTTAAACAGTGAAATACTTTTGTGTATGGTGTTTTTAAAGGAGAACAAGATCATGTTTTTTTTCAAAATAAGTCTTAGAAATGTGTCTCTGGAACAAGAAAAATTAAATTCTATTCAAACTCAATTCAAAACACACAATATTTTGGAAATTTGCCATCATTCCTCACATTCTTGAGGCACACCAATGCACTGTTATTGAGTCAGGTGGCCTACACTCATTGGGCACTAGGCACATCTTTCTGATACTGGCTATCAGCCTGATTTCTTTTTGTCTTCAACAAGGCACTGGAAAGATTCCTTACATTCTGAACCATCACAGTTACTGCAGATTTTATGAAATGCAAAAAAAAAATTCCAAAATAACAAGAGCACAAGGAAAGTTAACAAACTATTGTAATGGGGTGAATTAGGATGAAATTCATATAGCATACACTGTGAATGTTTGTGGTGTTTATTTGCTGTGTAATATGTCAATGATGATTCAGGGAGTAAAAAACTTTTTCGCATTTGTAGTGCAAAGTGTTTGGTTCAGAAGGACAGTGGTTTCTCAGTTGGTCACTGTTACGTCCATGAGACCTCACCTCACCACTGGCTCTAATTTATATATATATATATATATATATATATATATAAAGACATTAACTCATGCAGGAAATATCTACCAACTTCCTCTGATTCTACAGTTAAATGAGGCCAACAGTCAAGTCAAGTCACATTTATTTATATAGCGCTTTTCACAATACAGATTGTATCAAAGCAGCTTCACAGTGATAACATGAAAGTAGTACAACACAGATCAATAATATTGCTAAACACTAAATAACCCCAACTGAGCAAGCCAAAAGCAAGGCGACAGTGGCAAGGAACCAAAACTCCATCAGATTGGATGGAGAAAAAACCTTGGGAGAACCCAGGCTCAGTCGGGGGCCAGTTCTCCTCTGGCTTACATTCATATTGTTTATATATAAATATTAAATATAAATATTGTTTATGTATAAAACGGCGCCATAACATATCGCAGGCGTTGAGTCGTCTCTTCACAGGCGTTGATCTTCTCATCACATGCGTTGGGGCATCCGAAATCCCCGTGAGAGGCTGGAGACAAAACTGGACCTGACGAACGCCATTTTTGCGCTTGTCCCGAGATAACAGCAGAAAGGCAGATGGGAAATAATTAGCATAGCTGATGTTCATAATGATTTCCATTATACGGGAGTCGGTGTTAGAAACCACTATCTCACAAACTCTCCGGAACCTGAACTCTCCGGAACCCAGCTAGTCAGCTAGTCAAGTCAAGTCAAGTATATTTATATAGCGCCTTTTACAATATAGATTGCATCAAAGCAGCTTCACACTATCAATCAAAATATAATAAAAATGTTTCTTAGTGGAAAAACATCCACGTTTAGTAGAGCTGATCAAGGGTATTACTGATTGGTTAATTAAGTTGAATATCCCCAACTGAGCAAGCCAAAGGCAATAGTGGAAAGGAACCGAAAAACTCCATCAAGTGACCTAAAGGTGTCCTAAAACTGGTGACCCAATGGTGAAAAAAAACCTTGGGAGAACCCACAGGCTCAGTCGGGGGCCAGTTCTCTGGCGTTTATGAACTAGAGGCCGGATTTACAGTAACTGTAAGGAAAAAATTTATATGAATGTCTCTAAACAGACTTTAAATTGAACCTGTGATAACCTGTTCACATACGTATTAAGAATTGATTATATATTATGTGCGTTTGAATACAGGTTTGTAGCTCCCCCATGCCTGAACAAATTACTTGTCTATAAATTTGATACAGAATTTTGTTTTATTATATCACTTCGGGGTAGGGACGCGAAACGAAATCACAGCGCTTAATCTGTAGAGTGGGAAAGGGATCCTCCATAGAGAGAGGCTAGTTGGCACTTGTCATCAGGTCCAGGCTAAAAACAAGGCATCTCTAATGAGACAAGGCATTTTCATCAGCAGAAGTGGAACCCACTGACTGTATATGGTTTATTTGTTAGTTATTTTGTTTTTCACAGACTACTGTGCATGACAATTCCAGGAAATATGCACCAAGATCAATTCCTTTGAATAATAGGTAACACTTTATAATAACTGCACACTATTAATCATTAGTTAAGCGTGAGTAAACAGTTAATACATCATTTATAAAACATTAATAGACATTAATATGCAGTTTATAAATACAGCTATACACGTTTTTTTCTTGATTTATAAGCATATCTATAATGCGTTTAATGATTGTATTTTCATACTTTGTTAATGATCAATTAATAATTTCTAAATGAAGTATAGCATTATTTACAAACCAGTTGTTTAAGAGTTGTTAGTCATTCATAAGATCACTTAGAAAGTGTAAGTAAATGTAGTAAATACAGGTAGTTATAAAGCATTTATTAGTGGTCAGTTAACTATTTTTGTGAGCTAATCTAAAGTGAGGACTATTCATGTTTTGTAAAGCATTTATAAAGGTGATTTAAAGACTTGTCAATCTTCTAAACAGTAAAATGTAACAAACACAACGCAGTGATACAGAACATAAAAATATTTAACAGCCTTTAAAAATGCTTTACAAGGCATGAGTAGTCCTCACTTTAGATGAGCTCACGAACATAGTTAACTGACCACTACTAAATGCTTTATAACTACCCAAATTAACCCTTAATTACAGCATTAATACATGTTAATAAAGCATTTATTAACACATTAAGTTACCATCACTATATGTCTGAATAATAAGATGTATGAATGCACATTTAAATAGTTTATTAATCATTTACTCGCTCTAAGTAATCGTATGAACCACGGACAACTCTTAAATAACTGGTTAATAAAAAATGCAATTCTTCATTTAGAAATGATAAATTGATCATTAATAAAGGATGAAAATACAATTATTAAACAAATTATAGATATGCTTTTAAATCAAGAAGAAATCATTTATAGCTGTATTTATTAATGTCTATTAATGCTTTATGAATGATGAATTAATGGTTTACGCATGCTTAACTAATGATTATTAGCGTGTAGTTATTATAAAGTGTTACCGAATAATATCCTATTTCTAAATCTGATTTTAACAACAACTGAACATCTTGACAATAGCTTGTTACCTCAATCAACATTCTTTGTATATTAAAGGTCCCATTCTTTGTGATCCCATGTTTCAAATACCATGTTGTTAGAGTATAAATAATATCTGTAAAATTATAAAGCTCAAAGTTCAATGCCAAGAGAGCTATTTTATTAAACAGAAGTAGCCTACATTGAAAGGCCCGTTTGTACTACATTCCTCTACTTCCTTCTTTAATGACGTCAGTAGAACGGTTTTTGGACTATCGTCCGCCCACAGGAATGCTCCCTCAACTCCCTCAGCTTGCACACTTCTTATGACTTACTGTGTTTACTCAGCTCTTACGGTGATTTTCTGAAGTAAAACTGACGCTTCATCTTTTGTGTGATGTACAATAAACTTTATTAAACTTATCAGTATATGTTTGATCATCATTCGGACCTGGTCCGAAACAGCAGACGTGTAGGCTATTAATAAATAATGGATACATACAAGCAGACGACAAACACGTTATAAAAACAGTGCGTTTTTCTGAGCCCCCCAAAAATGACAATTTAAACATGCTGTAAAAAATGATCTGTTGGGTATTTTGAGCTGAAACTTCACATACACATTCTGGGGACATCAGAGACTTATTTTACATCTTGTGAAAAGGGGCATAATACGGGACCTTTAAACGCCATAAGTGCAAAATTACAATTTCAAAAGGTGCAACCATCTATCTTTTCATTTTTAGACGTCAACGTAATAATTGTGCACCAGAGAGGACTCTAAATGTCTAAATGCTAAATTGTTCGGTTTTGTCATGTTTTAAGTGATATAATAATATTAAAATATGATAAATTAATTAATAAAACAACACATTTGAATGATTGAATTTATTATGTTGGTATTTAGAAACATTATTTACCAAGAAGTAGCTATAGCACGTCAGTGAACATCAGACCATGAAGCACTTATAACAGCATTCAATGATTCAACAAATATGTTACATATAGGAAATAACTGAATCATTCACAAAATAAAATTTCCTCCCATAACAATAATACATTACCTCAGTAAATTCGTCAAGAAAAAGATTAGGGAAATATCCTGTTATCAAGTGAAAGACTGTCAGTGTAAAATAAAGAGGCATATATTTCTTTTAAAACTTGCCAGTCCTCTTTGCATTGGATTCAATACATCACTTGCAAGTCTATATAGGTTGCACCCCAAAAATCAGAGTGCACAAATATAGGAAATAAAACTTAACTGTTCCCTTGGAATTCGGACAGCACTACAAAATGCCTGATGCATATAGTGGTAAATAGGGAAAGAATATGGATGCAGAACATGTCTGTTTGCTTTCATGCAGTTGCTGCCCTATGATCACTCATTTGTAGAGGCATGCCACTAAGTGTTTAACTATTGACATGTCAACAGGAAGCTCTGTCTTATACTTTATGGATGGCATAATACTCAACTGAAGAATTCTTGAGTTTCAAAGATCCATTATTAAATGTAAGAAGCACAAAGAGATGTTTGTTACATTCCATGACCCAGCGCCTCATCTTCATCCCTGAAACAGGCCCATTGTCTGGGAATCGCTTGAACAGTTAGATTAGGGCCCTGGCAAAGACAAGATTCTTGTGCAGAGAGCAAATAGATCTTGAAAACAGGTGAATAACAAGGTAGTGACAGCCGATTCAACTCATCACCTCATTATTAAGGCTATGAAAGGTTCTGTTTCATACTAGACAACTCAAGAAAGATGGCACAGTCAGTTTGTTCAGTGCATTTTAGTTAGAACCAGAAAAAAACATATAGATAAAATATATAGATAAAAATATAATATAATATATATATATATAAATTCATTTCTATTTTTACCAACTATTTTTCTGTTTTTATTGGTTAATAAAAAAACACCCTGCAGCAAACAACAGAGAGTGGCACACTTAGAAAAGAAGTCTTAAGAGAACATGAGCTCATACATCATGTAAACACATGTACTGAAATGTTTGCAAAAATATAATGAAACACTTTTTACTCACATTAATTATTAGTAAAAACACAATACTAACAATTACAACAGCATTATCATATTTATATATAGATGTGCTCAGTAGTCATAATGTAATACTTGCAATTCTTCAAAACTGGGTAACACCACCAAATTGGGAAATACATTTCAATGGCAAACCCACAGAACTCACTGCACATTGTCTTGTCCTTTAACAGGCACATTTTCTGTTCAAAGAGAGTACGTTTGTTCACACATAATTCTGTTTGTCGAAGCCACTGGGTGGAACAGAGCGCGCAACGGAGTAAACCATCCTGCTGGGTGGACCGTACCTATTCTCCTCCTGTGGGGGGCAGCTGCAGCAGAGAAGGCCCCCGCCGAGGAGCAGAAGGGCACTGGACGCCCATCCCAGGTAGAGAGACGCACCTATCTCCCTTTTCTGTGCCTCCATGATTATGGGGTTGTAGAAGGCTCTGATGATACTGTGAGCAGACCAACACACGGGGATCAAGTGCATGACCGCAGCACAGATGAAGGTGACTCCAGCGGCGATCATAACTCTGGCTTTGGCACGCTCCTCCTCTAGGCATTTAGTGCACTTGGCCCCTAAAATAGAAAGCAGGAGCGCCAGCACTCCCGTCACGATGGCGATCACACACAGTGCCCGGGCCGCCTGCAGGTCTGAGCTGAGGGCCAGCATTGAGTCGTAGACTTTGCACTGCATCTGGCCAGTGCTCTGCACCACACAGCTCATCCAGATTCCTTCCCATATGGTCTGCGCCGTCACGATGTTCACCCCGATGAAAGCCGTGACCCTCCACATGGGTAAAGCGCAAGACACAATGCCCACAATCCAACCTAACACAGCCAGGGTGACCCCTAGTATCTCTAACCCCAGAGCTGCCATTCTGATCACTTAGGCTGGAAGAACGTGCTAGGATATAAACTCACAGGCTGCATTCGCTAAGGGAAGGCTCTCGGCACAATGAAGGCTTTATAACGGCAACGGCGAGGAAGGTGGAGTTATGCTGGAAAAAGTCTCGGGGGATTGGCTAAACTGTGCTGGTTTTTGAGTAAACTTAACCTTGGCCAGGAAACGAGTTCGTTTAATGATTCAACCCTCTTCATCTGGTATTTCCCACTCCGAGACCAAATAGTGGACAGATAACAAAAGCCCAGCGGGGACTGGTTAAAGGATAACAGACAAGACCACACTTTTGAAGAAAAATTCCAACGGTGTGAGATTATAATGCATGCTTGAAACGTGTGAGCAAGTAAACCACAAACATACGGTTTCATCATTTTGTTACGATACTATGAGCAGACATTCATTTGAAATTGATAATTCAACTTAGGGAGCTGATTCTGCAGGATTCACTATAATGTCCACTGATGCATGAGAGCATGTCTGTAGCTGCTATCAGCGCCACAAGGCCAATCTAATCTAAACAGAGTCAATCTAATCTAAACAGCATCACAAATAGGCATATTCAGCTCTCTCTCTCACACACACACACATTATACACACACTCACACTCTAATCAGTCATGCATAGGTTTGTTGCATGTCTTGTGACCTTGCTTTAACCTTTTCAGTAGTTATTTATTTAGGAGCATGATACTAAGGAACAAGTGGAATGGGCATCTTTTCTGTGTGCAAAAGCACGTTCAATTCTATTGCATTGATGTGCGCTAAAATTGTGGTTTTGTTGCATGAAACAATAATTAATTCAGACACAATTGTTTTATATAATCTGTCAATATTTCAACTTAAACAGATAGTTCACCCAAAAATGAAAATTCTGTCAGTAATTTCTCACAATCATGTTGTTCCAACCTCGTAAGACTTTCGTAGTTCCAACCCCAAGTGACTACAGTGGCTCAATCGTAAGTTTATCAAGCGACCAGAATACTTTTTGTTCGCACTGAACTTTATTCCAGTGTTGTAGTACTCGAGACTCGGACTCGCCTCGGACTCGGTCTCGAGACCATATTTTAATGGTCTTGGTCTTGTCATGGACTCGTGTGCATTTGGACTCGGAATTGACTCGCACTCGAACATATTTTTTTTTTTAGGACTCGGACTTATTCCCCAGTCCACTCGTGTTCAATTCAGAATATTTTTCATGATTATTAATGTATGTTAATAAAATATTTCTTTGAATTGATTGACACGCCCAGTGATTGGTGATTTTCTAGTGCGCAACTGCGCATGACAAATTGTAATAAAATTGCTTTTAACACCACCTACTATGTGGCCTTTTTACCCTAAACTGATCATATTTTTTTAAACTCTAAGTAAATTCAGTAAAAAAAAAAAAAAGGATTTCTCTAAGTAAATAAAAGTAAATTAGGTAATCAACCCTCACTGGTCTCGGTCTCGACTCGGACTCGACCGTCTCTGGTCTCTGACTCAACTCGGACTCGACTCTCTATGGACTCGGTCTTGACTCGGACTCGACTCTCTCTGGTCTCGGTCTAGACTCGGACTCGAGTGAGGTGGTCTCGACTACAACACTGCTTTATTCAACTATTAATTTCCTTCTCTGAGGGCCTCTAGTGAGTTCACGTACTGTAGCGCTTCTGTGCTGTACGTCACAGGCTCACTATTGGCCGATGCTGGTCATGTGTGTGATGCATGTGATGCACAACACAGAAGTACTGCGCTGGTGCACTATGTGAACTCACTCGAGGCCCACAGAAAAGGAAATTAATAGTTGAATAAAATGATTTATTTATTTATTTTTTTGCACACAAAAAGTATTCTCGTCGCTTGATAAACTTAAGATTGAGCCACTGTAGTCACTTGGACTATTTTTACAATGTCTTTAATAACTTTTCTGGGCCGGCAAGTTTCAATCGTTTAGTAGCCTATGGAGGAGTGATCCAGCTCTCATATTTCATCAAAAATATCTTATTTTGTATTCCGAAGTTGAACGAATCTTACGGGATTGGAACAACATGAGGGTAATTAGTGACAGAATTGACTTTTTTGGGTGAACTATCCCTTTAAATGAGTAGTAAACAAAATACCATTACAGTACCTCGAATTATAATATTTAATGAGCTGCAAAAGAAGGTTTGCATAATAACCCCCTAAAGCTTTACATGTTTTACTAATTACCAAACACTAGAGTAAATAGTAATATCTAGGCGTCCTTTAAGCAATAAGGCAGGTGCGTTTATCTTTCCGTGGTAGTCTCAGTTACGCTCTCCTGACTAAAGAATCAGGCACAAAGAGGTTTCGAGATTTACCAGAACAACCAGCGCATTGTCTCCATTCACAACTGGGAGAGTATCATTTATTTTTTTGGTAGACCTTTAAGAGTAGGATTGATTTCAAATGATGATAAAGTGATAAAGAGTTTTCCAAGTACTTTGTTTCCATAGTTCCTCCATTCAATGTTATTGAACTTTTATAGACTTTGAGGGGTGAAAAAGTAAAAAAAAAAAAAACAACAAAAAAAACTCCAACAAGTTTTGATGTTTTCCTTCAAATCATTTCATTACTTTCAGATTTATACTTTAGTTTCCACCAATATAGGATATATGAATTTTTTATTTTAGACAAAATCTAGCATTTAGCGATTTCACTTAATTTTGATGGTCCCCTTAACACATTCTGTTGACTATAAGTAACGTTGCACCTACATGTCTACTAACTATCATTAATAGAGTATTAGACTGGTAGGGTTCGGGTTATTAGAATAAATTGACACTCATAGTCAGCTTAATGTCTGCATCACAATAAAGTGATAGCAGTAATTCAGCAGATAGTTTACTAATACTCTAATGAGAGCTAGTTGACATGAAGTTGCAAAGTAGTTATAGTCAGAAGAATGCATAAATAAATTGTTACCTATTTAGCAAAACTGGCAAAATAATTATTAATAAACGGACCAATGTCTGTTTCAACAAAATCATGTTCATTGATCATTTAATGAATCTTCCAGTTTGAATGGAAAAGCATCTACGTATTATAATCATTTCAGTGAGTCAAAGAGCTACTGATTATTCACCTATTAGCAACTGGGTCAAAAGACAAAATTCCAATGAATACTTTCAAATGAAAACAAAAACAAAAGCAATAATACTATTTTATATCTGCCATGTTGGTGTTCAAGATTCAGCATCAATTGTTAATTTGCTGTTGACATTGAATGCTTGTCCTTTAGCAGACTTGTTGGCTTTTCTCTCAAGGAGGTCCTTCATGTGCAAAGATTCAGAGCCCTCAAACATAGTCTCTCCTGTCGTATCCATTCACAGAGAGGGATTTGACCCCTGAGTAGTCCACTCTTGTCGGCACGGCATTGTTCTGTGCTTTTGAGGAGCAGGAACAAGACAAAATGGCTCCACCTAGGATCAGCAGGCAGGAGGCACCCCATCCGAAGTACAGCGAGTTCCCAAACTCCCTCTTCTGCGTCTCCTCTAGAAGCGGGTTGTGAAAATCCATGACGATGCCGTTAGCTGTCCAACAGACGGCCACTAACAGCAGCAGCCCACAGGTTATGAAGGTGCCCCCAGCTGCCATCATGATGCGTGGCTTGCTGGCTGCGTCTGAGGTGCAGTTGGTGCACTTCGCCCCAGCCACTGCCAGAGCCATGCCCACCACCCCGAGCAGAGTGCTGACGACGGTGAGAGCGCGCCCAGCCTGCAGCTCGTCCGGAAGTCCAAGCATAGAGTCGTACACTCGGCAGTGCATCTGTCCTGTGCTTTGCACCACGCAGCTCATCCACAAACCTTCCCACACGATCTGTGTGATGACAATGTTCTGGCCTATGTACGCCGCTACTCTCCACATGGGCAAACAGCAGGCGACCATCACGCCGAGCCACCCCGCCACAGTCAGGATCATCCCCAGGATCTCCAGGCCGGCTGAAGCCATTGTGCTCTCCTGCCGTGTGCAGTTTCACAGACCGTGGTGCTCGGTGTCCAGGACTAAACGCTGAAAGTTAGCTCTGATATTAGAGCTGTCCTCAGACTTGAAGACTTGCTTAAATGAAGAAACGGTGAAAGAGAGAAAGGGAGAGAGAGAGAGAGAGAGAGAGAGAGAGAGAGAGAGAGAGTTTCTACCTTCTTTATACTGCTAAGAGAAGATGGAAGGTGGAGTTTTAGATGGCATCATGTTTTGTGTGGTACAAAAGAGAATGGGGCTTTTTAAAGCACACAACAGGGTGGAAATATTCAAATGATCCTCTCAAATGCTTCATATCTGGATTGTAAAATATTTGTATTCCAGTTATGTAATTCTTTAGTCTTTAATGACATAAGAAAATAGGGGAAAAATAGAAGAATACAATCTCAGAAAAAAAGGTACAAAAGATGTCAATTGGGCTGTACCTTTTCAAAAGGGAAAACTTTTGTCCCTTTTAGGTACTAATATGTACAATTTAGGTGATAATATATATATTTTAGGTGCTAATATGTACCATTATGGTACCAACATGCACCCTTTAGGTACTTTTAAAAAGGTACAGCCCCAGTGACAGCTTTTGTATCTTTTTTTCTGAGAGTGTAGCGTCATGTATCATACATGTTGTTAGTGAAAAAAGTGTTTGAAATGCATTCAGTTAAAGGTAGAAAGAAGTATTGTATTATTAATATTTCAAGGTTATCAGAAACAAATTAGAAAAATAGAAATACCCATAAACCTGCAGATCACTGATAAATGTTTCTATTTCTTCTCATAGCGTTGGGTTTACCAGGACCACACACACACACACACACACAATGCATTAAAAAGACATAACATATATTTCTTTCTTCCTTCGGCACCAGTAATCGTATGGTTCAGATTTCTGTTCTTTCTACACCTGCATACCTTGGCACTATTTAAAATAATACATTTTTGTCCCACATTAAAATGAAACTCCACTAGTGTCTCATGTGTCCACTTCTCCGGATAACCTTGAGATCTGCTGAATCACTGCTTGTTGCGAAGGGACAATTCATCTCTTTGTCTTCAGTTGTAAGACATAATCCAATGGGATCTCAGCAGTAATCATACAGTAGGCATTCATACTGTGCATGAGGTTCTAACACACTTCATTTAATCTCAAAATGAACATTTTCTGATAAATTTATTCATCCCAATGCCATCCAAGATGTTCATGTCTTTCTTTCTTCACTGGAAAATAAATTAAGCTTTTTGAGGAAAACGTTTCAGGATTTTTCTCCACACAATTGACTTCAACCCTTACGAAACAAAAATATATTGCCGTATATTGGAATATACCATGTGATATATTAGGCAATATATTCCCATATATAGGATTTAATATTTATATTGTCCAATATATTGCAATATATGCATAATCCATATATTTATATATATTGATACATATATTGCAATCAAGTATATAAAGTTTGTCTTTATATGCTTTAATATACTGCAATATATATATATATATATATATATATATATTTATATTTATGAAATTATATGGAAATATATAAATAAAATATATGTATAGATATGTGTTCAATATGTTGCGGAATATATTTTAAATATATATAAAATTGTATGGAAATATATAAATAAAGTATATGTATAGATATGTGTTCAATATATTGTGGAATATATTTTATATATATTAAATCAAATTAAATAAAAAATTTAATAAAGACAAGACAATAAAGAGGGTACAGACATCTTTTTACTTATGAGAGTCTCAGTCTGCATTACATTATCAATGGTGTTTTAGGATGCCAAACAATTATTATATTAATGTAATAATGATTTATATAATTATTCCTATGACATAAAATCAATATAGCCTATAAATTATGTACTATATAAATGAAAATTAATATTTCAAAAGTATATTTTACTCAACATTACACTATATTAATATAGGAAAATGAAAATACTTTTGTCCTTATTTCTTCACTTGCAAGAAATAAACCCTTGAGCTTTTATTTAGGAGGAAACGCAAGATGACCATGCTGATCGCGTGAGCAAAGTGCACACTTTTCTTTAAATCACCCAGCACAAACAGGAAACCTATTCTTAAAGTCTTGTGTTGTTTTATAAAGGCACAGAGCTATGTCATGAATTTGATTTTAGTTCATTGGCAAAATATAACACTAGATACCTTTATGTTAGGTTATACATTTGTACATCTCATACTGTATGTGTTGTGAAAAGGCAGAATTCGGCAAAAGGCGGATTCGAACACAGGTCGAACACATCAAAAGCTGTTTCACGCACTTCACGCTCTACGACCTACGCCACTGTAGCTATTTTGTGATGGACGTCTTTTTGCAAATAACACTGCCACTTAGTGCAAATATACGCTCCGTTTTATCAGACAGGCCTCGAAACACTACTGGCCCACCGGGGAAACTCCCGACTCTCCCGCCCCTTGTGCCCAGGGCCCCTTAGATGTCATGGGACCCTGGACAAGTGCCCAATTGCCCTAATGGTTAATCCGGCCCAGGGTGCTACTTCGGCTGGTGGCCAGGGTGACCTGAGGGTGCGAGCGTGGAACAAAACCGCTGACTGTTTGTTCATGGACCACGCCCCCCTCTTTAGTGACGCAACCTGCGAGTGTTAAGGGCATTTTCGGATGTCCCGCGGTTTCCCAAAACGAGCCAATGGCAAGAAAATGCCATGGGTCTGCAGAATTTGCATAGCGTAACTCTGCCTCACCTCGTGAGTTTAAAAGGAGGAAGTGGACGCAACCGCAGTATGTCTTCGCTGAGGAGCCGAGACTGAACTCAGTCTACCCAGCGGTACAGCAGAAGTGGCAGGGAGACGTAACGTCTCTGTTACCTACTCAGGGAACAAGGGTTACATACGTAACCGAGACGTTCCCTTTCATAGTCACTTCGAGTTACGTCGGATGATGGAGAATGGGGGTCCCCTGTGTAATCACGCCACCTTCACAGCTGTCTTCCAGTGCCCCGTGAAAGTCTGATCCCCTGTCGTGAAACTTAACACGGACGAGGAGTCCAACTTAACACAGGAATACCAAGGTCCACTGGGGAGCATATCTCCGAGGAAATACGCCGCAGTACGCCTATCCGTAGGGAGGACTTAAGAATACACATACGGCCCAGAGGGCTTCATATGGAGGAACACGGGAGTCACCAACCTAGAATCTGAACTCCAGGAGTGGCAAGGTGGCTTGCCGAGGGAAGACACATGCTCAGAGAGGCTTACAGTGGAAATACACGTGTGGGGGTTACTAGCAGGAACCATGCACGTGGAGGCACCTAGCCGACGTCCAAGCAAGATACTGGCATCAGCATCAACAGTGCTGGAAGAACTCAGGGCTTCAAACGAAGGCTCAGCTGAGGAAAAAAAACGCACTTATCCAGTCCGTGGAGTGGAATGGCGAGAAAGGGAAGACACCTGAGCAGGTCCAGTACTAGCCGGATGAGCGAGTACAAGAGAGGACACAGGCTCCACTCGGAGATTATAGAATCAAGTAAATTTGTTGGGTGTCGCCCAGCCTGCAGCTCTGCAGATGTCTGCTAGTGAGGCGCCATGTGCAAGAGCCCAAGAGGAAGCCACACTGCGGGTGGACGCCTCCACTCGGCGTCCCGCATGTCGGCCAGGTTGAGCCAAAGGTGACGTTCCTGGACCACGTTAGTGGCCATCACCTGACCCAGGGAGCACTTTAGTGCCACTTTAGTGCTTTAGTGCTTTAGACCACTTTAGTCGCCCGGAGAGCAAGGTCGGTGGCGGCACGCACCGTCAAACGTCCCTGGATCAGTCCTGCCCTCGTGCATGTCCCTGAGCAGCTGGGCCTGGTAGACCTGTAAGGTGCTCATAGCATGCATGGCAGCAGCCGCCTGTCCTGCAGCTCTGTAAGACCTCGCCACCATAGATTACGAGAAACTACAGGCCTTTGACGGGTGCTTTGGATTACCATGAGAGGAGGCACTCTGAGGACAAAGTTGCATCGCAACAGAATGCTCCACCGCGGGAAACCCAGTGTACCCATGGGCAGCTGCGCCGTCGAGGGGGGAAAAGGCGGAGAAAGCTGACGAACGCTCACGGGAGGTCAAAGGAGCCTTCCATGATTTCGTCAACTCCTCATGCAGTTCCGGTAAGAAAGGAATTGGGGTCGGCTGTGGGGTTGCGGCAGCCGCGCCCAAAAACCAATCATCCAACCACGACCGCTAACCACAACCGCTAGCGAGCGGGACAGGGCAGACGGTTCCACTGCCCGGGACAGCATAGCAGTCATTTCGAGATCCGACACAGGCAACGCTGGAACTCCCGAGGGAGGCAATGCAGCCGCATCATCACTTCCCAATGACTCCTGCTCGCCTTGTGATGCAGCGATCGACATCGCGTCCTCCTCTGGAGCGCCGAATGAAACATGCGGGACCTCCGTAGAAAATCCCGCCTGAATCACCGCGGCACTCGCGGGTTGCAACACTGGAGAGGGGGGCATGGTCCGAGGACGTGTCGTCGGATCATTCCACACCGTCACCCTCAGATCACCCTGTCCCCCAGCCGAACTACCAGCTCTGTTAGAGGAAGCAGAACGGGTGGTGGATGCGGGGACTCTCACTTTTAGATCATTGAGTCTCGATCTTAGTGTTGCCATGGTCATGTTCCCACAAAAAGAACATGAGTCATCCAAGAGCGCTGCTTTTGCATGCTCAAAGCCCAGACACACAAAACAGCGCTCGTGCCCATCAGAAGATGACAGATATCGACCGCAACCAGAAAAACACGGGCGAGATATCTTTAAAAAGACATTCAACGTGCAGCTCTTTCAGGAGAGGAAACTCTGCAATGCTGAGGCGACCAGGGATAAAACACAGAGTCTGGCAGACCACTGCACAGATCGCAGGCAATGTGAAGACTCGCTGGGTACCGCCGTCACACCAACACTGGAGAGTTACTCGTCTCGAAGATGTGAGTCACTTGTAAACTCAGATCTTGTGGCTTGTGGAGTGAAGAGGTTCTCTTGGCTCCAAAGCGCGTCTGCTTCCTCCTTTTATACTCGCGAGGTGAGGCGGAGTTAAGCTATGAAAATTCTAACTCGGAGTGACTACGAAAGGGAACTGCACCTTTCATACGGATTACATAATCAGAAGGTATTAGCTTACGATTCGAATTTGTTCTTTTTAAAGTGGACATTTAAAGCTTTAGTCTATAAAGGCTATTGGTTCAGTTCTTGCGCTCCAGTTCACGAAGATCATAAAGCGCGCCTCATTGTTTTATGTTAGGCTATTTTACAAAAGCACAACATTTTCTTGTTATTGTGACATTACGTAAATAAAAGTAGTTGCGAATAATGTATTATTATTTTCTGTATAACCAGAAATGATAGGATATTTTAAGTTGATTCCACTGTTGATGGGAAAATGGAAGTGTTCACGGCGTGCCCGCGCCTGTCTGCCATCCAGTGCGTGCTCCAAACTCCGCACACACTCTTAGATATTGGACAAAATTGAGTCTTTATTTGTGATAATCTTAGCCCTATTATTATTATTGTACAACCTGTACTATGAATGAGATGTGACGAATTGCTTTGTTCCTTTTTTGGATAAAAGCGTCTTCTATAGGGGTGTAACGATTCACTCGTTTTCTCGATGCATCGATTATAAAGCCTGGCGATGCATATGCATCGATCCTGAAACATGTATTTTGAATCATGAATCGTTTATTTACGTGAATAATCGATTTAAAAGGCTAAGAATCAAATTAATCACGATTTTATAGCGATTCAGTGGTTTAAAATATATAAACACAACCTTAAAGTGTTCCTTTTTTTTTTTTTTTTACCTTAAAGTGTTCCTGGTACAAGCTGCCTCACGCATTGGCCGTCATACGACATCCGCATTTGATTGGTTTCAGGCGCTCACACACCCCTGATTTCGCACGCTGAAGCCCGGTCGGTCAAATGCCTGAAAGATGAGTTTATCTTTCTACCTGTTGAGCTACTCATGTCGTGATCAGCTTGTATTACCGCAAATTAGTTAAAATCTCCCGGAATCTAGAGCGAGCGTGCATACGAGACAGAGGTTGTGCTCCAAACCGCGTATCGCGCGTTCACACACGGCTGCACGCACTCGGCAGAGAGGGAAAGCGAGCGAGAGACCACCTTGCGTGTACGGAGAGTCCATGTAATAAATGAATGAAAGCGTTTTATTTCATAGTGCCCACGCAATGGCATGGCAGCTTTATCAATGGCTTGAGCGGTTTGCCTCAAAACTATTGCTTTCTCGACAGAGAGCTCAGCTGGAGAGCTCAAACATCCTGCTCAAAAATCTGTAGTTAACATTATGAAAGCATGAGAGCTATGGGACCGAGCGCGAGCAAAATCCAGTGAAAAGATGATAACGAGTGCACTGAGAGGACGTAAAATGAAACTAATGAAAACGTCTCCATTAATGTGTGCATGTAGTTATTTAATGCAATACTTTAAAAGCCTTTTTCAAAATATTTGCTACTTGCAAATGCTAATTTGTAGGCCATTGAATTTTTTTTAATAATAATATATTCATTAAAATTAAAAACAAACATGAACTAACATTAACAATGGACAAAATCCCCACTATCTGATCCCCGAAGGCTAATTCAAACCCAGACAAAGATGGGTGAAGCATTGAAATAATACTATAATGCATATAAAAAATTAAGAATCGAATCGAATTAATCGAATCGCATCGAATTTGGATGTGAATCGAATCGAATCGTTCTGAATTTACACAAATCGTTCATGAATCGAATCGAAAAACCTATGAATCGTGAATCGAATCGATTCGCTGTCTACCCAAAGATTCACAGCCCTAGTCTTCTACATATGTAGCCTAATAAATGTTATAATAGGCTAATGATGATAATTATTATTATTATTTGCGGACACGGACCTAAAACACACATTCAGTCTTCTAAGTGAAAAAATCCTTTTTCGAATTGCCTGAAAAACCTCCTCATGCTAGCGTAAAAACATTTTTGCGATAAACAGGAGTTTTTGCGAAATTGACGTGTTTCCATTGAGCATATTTTCATTTCGCAATTTCAATTTGCGCAAATTGAAGGGTAATGGAAACGCAGCTAGTGTGAACTTACATTTATGAGTCATTAAATCACGTTTAATCTGGACTTCTCTGTGCATGCTCTTTGAGGTGGTGACCATAGACCTGCATTATATGACAGACAGACAAGAATGGTTTGACCTAAAATATCAAAATTGAAACTACTTCGGAAACAAAGACATCTACATCTTGGATGCCCTTGGGGTAATTTAAAACATATCAAAAATTCATTTCAAAGTGAACTAAATAGTTCTCACTAGATTTGGTCAAGGAAAATAGGAAAATTACATAGATTAAGGGCTTTAAACCGACTGGACTATAAGAACTAAATCGATGGAGATTAGATCAGTTCTCCCTACGCATCCATCTGTGTTTCAAAAGATTTGGTGTTGTTTTCAAGGCTAAAACACTTTTCACAGGTTAGATTGCTAATATCAAACTTGATGAACATCAAATACATTTTCAAGATAATTTCAAGATATATAATATTTAAAAAAATATATATTTTATATATTATATATAAACTTCTTTTGTGGTCTGTGAGCACGCCGACAGTGAACAGCACGTGTTGTGTGTTTTATTCTTGCATTCAGCTGATAGAGGGAGCTACTAGATAACAACTCATCTCACTCAAACAAGTTTGGTTTTGTGAGAACAAACACGACAGCAATGCAAACAAACTTTAGCAATGAAAAATGTCTTAAAATATATATATTTAAAAAAAAACAAAAAAAAACTTACTATTAAAATATAATTTATTGTACAAGTGTGTACAACATTCAGGACCATGTGAGCGTAACAAGTGCAAGGATTTAAAGAGTGGTTTAAAATGTGCTTATGTTAAGCACCAACCAATATATTATTATTATAATATTTTTTTTTATTTTTTTTTTACTGACTACAGGTTGTTATGTTTAAAATAGGTCAGCACTGCATTTCTGTGTGGGAGTGTGAACCTGTTCCACCATTTAGTTTCTCAGACGGCGCACATACTCTAGAGTCGATATTTGTTCAATCTTTTGAAAAATGTGACTCTGCCTAAATATTTGCATGCATGTATGCATTTCTTTGCGTTTTCCAGCTAAATCCCTTTTAATCCCTTAAATTTCCAGCTTTTAATCTCTTAAATTATGATTACGGGACTTACTGTCATTTCCTGACACCAGAGTGTCTCAACATTTGGAAATAATTTTGTAAGCTAAGGCTTTAACATATACTCCTGATATAACTATCAGTGAAATAATGTATCTTTAATGCAAAGTCTTTTGCCGGAAATGGTTGCCTGAAACTCAGTAGTTCAATGTTAAATATCTTATAGAAAAAATATCATTTTTGATAGAAACCACAAATAGCCTATGCTGGTATATAGATATATAAGATATGATATAATATATATATATATATATATATATATATATATATATATATATAATGGTGTTAATGTTTATTAATTTAACATTTAATTTAATATTCAACAATAATATTGATCTGCCTGGATTGACAATACAAGAACTGAACTGGACTATATAAGAGCAGCTATATATATATATATATATATATATATAAATTAAAATTAATAAATTACAACAAAAATGAATCATTGAGCTTACTTAAGCTGGAGTGTGAAATAAAGCTCTTTATTTTCTTCTGGAAACAAACTTTGTTACATTATCTTCCTGTTATCTCTGTAAAGCTGCTTTAAATCTTCTGTAAAAAGCACTATATAAATAAATAAATGTGACTTGACTTGACTTAATGATATTTGCTATATAATGGTTTGGTAGACAATTTGAAAATAAGTTATTTTTATGTGTGTGTGTGTATGTGTATGTATTTATTTCCTTGCTTATTTATTTACTAACGTGAATAATTACAAGCCACATCAAAACTACCAGATAGTACCAGGAATAAAGTATTTGATTTTGTTCAATTTGAAATGATTGATTTGTTGACTTTCCCTTTGCAATATATCACATTTGTCCATTGTTTGTTGCTCAGTATTTCAACATTTTCAGTCTTCTGGTCTTAATTACATCACATATAACTTCTGAAAGTGAAGACAATTAACTTTAAGGTTTATTTTCTGATGAGCTTGACCAAGATGTGTAGTCCACTGTTCTGTGTCTGGTCAAGCATGTTACTAGAAACTCACCAGTCTTTAATGATCTGGCTGGGTCAAGCATTGAGTGTTCCCAGAGTGGTGTGTTCTTGTTTGATCATTGGAAAGCACCGCTGAGTCATCCGTCTTTTCATTCTTCTAGATCGCTATCACTGATCACCCATTGAAACTGTCTACGCGTCCCACGAGCCCGGGGGTGAAACTCTCTGCCGTCAGACAACTCCCCCGCCACCGAGGAGGGAGAAACTATTAAAAGATTGATTAGTATTTACCCAGGTGACTGTAAACAGTGTGGAGACAAATGACTCACTGCTGAAAGTAGAAGTAAAAACATTTCCCATTGCCAGTGTGGAAATATTTGTTAATACGTACAGAAATGAAATGTATTTATGTTTCCTATATCTTAATGTTTGGTAACACTTTACAAAAAAGTTTCATTTGTTAACTACATTAGTCAACATAAACTAACAATGAACAATATGTCTATCATGTATTACATATGTTAATCTCAACACTTACTAATACAAATACTTGTAAGTTCAAAAGTTGTACCTGTTATGCTCTGTGAACATTTGTATATTTTTACACATACTTGCCAAAGAGGCTTATATTTTATGAAAATGTTCTTCTCACATTACAAAACTTATAGTATGAGCTGCTCTTGATCATTTTCCCATGTGTACAGTAATATTCATTTGCCTAACATCTAGACCAGCCAGTTCTCCACATGTTTAATATTCATTTGCCTACAGTATATCATCTAGACAGCCAGTTCTCCACAGCCGTTTAGGTGTTGTTGTTTTCAAGAGCCTCGCAATGATTAGCTAATGATTCTGTTCTAGTGCAGAAACCTCTAACTTGTGTGTCCATACAGGACAAACCCAATTAAATTACTGCCCTTGGATGTTTCAACAAATGAACAGTAACCATGTGACTCATTGTTACCGATTTACTAAATTACAGTCATGTGATTATGATAATATTTCAATACCAATTGAACGAATTCTGATGACTGTATTGAAATGTTTGATACCACAGCCTCAAATTGGATTTCATAGAATTGAAAATACCTGATTTTCTGAGAAGGTAAAATTTGGCAGACCATCTCTCCTCAATTCCTTAATTGCAGACATTCCTTCCCTGTGTGGAACCGTATCCTCTTTCTCCTTTCCAAGGGGATTTTAATGAGCTGCCGTGTAAAATAAAGCCGTTCTTGTCCTCCTGGCCACCAAACAGAGCCTTCATTCATTCACGAAACAAACAGTATCTCTTACTTTGTCCCTCTTTCCCCCCCTCCATTTTCGACACAGAAAACACCTGAGATTGATTTTCATCCCTTCACCATGTGCTTCTAATGCCTGTTCCCTGCGAACCGTTGGACAGCGAACGCTTTTTCGCTCTTTTAACTATATAGCGCAGCAGTGGGAAGGAAAGAAGTTAGGAAAGATTCCACCTTTCTCTGGACATTGGAAGCCAGGTCAGCATTTTACTGCTTTTTCCCCTCGTTTCTTTAGAAATTGGACTATTTAGTAAAAATATTACATATTTAAAGAATGGAAGATTGTGGAGTTTCAAATAGTGACTGTTTTAATCTAATTCAGGGTTCCCCAAACTCGGTCGTGGAGGGCCACTGTCCTGCAGAGTTTAGCTCCAACCCTGATCAAACACACCTACCTGTGAGTTTCTACTGATCCTGAAGACCTTTATTAGCTTGCTCAGGTGTGTTCGATCAGGGTTGGAGCTAAACTTTGCAGGGAGAGTGGCCTTTCAAGACCGAGTTTGGGGAACCCTGATCTAATTCAAGCAACTGCCTTTTCCATTGAATGTCTTTTTGTGAGATTAAACAAAGCCTTGGTGAGAGGGTGTCATGAAATCCGCTTTGCTCGAGATGACTAATTTCATTAAATCATTTGTCTAAAACGTTACTAAAACTGCATATAATGGTCACATAATTATGTCTAAGTAGAAATGTTTGGCTTTATGGAAAATCATCCTTCTAAGCTAAACAGCTACAATTAGTGAGGACAAAAGACAGTGAATCAAAATTAAGAGTGTTTTGGGTGTGTGTTTCAGAGGCTTAAAGATCTTTTGTACAATTCGTTGTACAATTTAAAGGTTTAAACGTTTTGCCTAGAGTTAATAATGTTACTTCATCTTTCAAAACCGTTCACGCGCCTTCTGTGTATTATATTTTTGTGTCTGCCTTGCTTCTTTAATCTTCATTTATGGATTACTCCTATAGTTGAACCATGAATCATGTTGTTTTTCACAAAAACTATGAATAACTAATGATTCATAAAATGTCCAAAAGAAGTCCACCCTAATGCGAGCATGAGTTAAGACCCGCCCCGGGATTTGCTTGCTCGATGACAGCGAGGGCCAGGGGGCGAATCATGGTGACGGTGTGCCTGTGAGTGATTCCCTGCTGCCCCTCCTTGTTCCCCGTCACATAAAAGAGCCTGCTTTATTCCCATGTTCACTAAACTGGCTCTACAGAGAGAAGCATACTGTTTCTTTCACTCTCTTTGACTTCAACTCATAAGCAAAGAAGCGTCCACCATGGGATCAGCAGGGTTGCAGATGCTGGGCATTGCCTTGGCTGTCATCGGCTGGATCGGGGTGATTGTGGTTTGCATTCTCCCCATGTGGCTTGTCACGGCTTTCATCGGACAGAACATCGTCACAGCGCAGATCACCTGGGAGGGAATCTGGATGAGCTGTGTGGTGCAGAGCACTGGCCAGATGCAGTGTAAAGTCTACGACTCAATGCTGGCCCTCAGCTCAGACCTGCAGGCGGCCCGGGCACTGTGTATCATCTCCATCCTGGTGGGTGTTGTTGGGATCCTCCTAGCGGCTGCTGGAGGGAAATGCACCAACTGCATTGAAGATGAGACAGCCAAAGCCAAAGTTGGCATTGTTTCAGGAGCCATCTTCATTGTCGCTGGGATTCTGTGTTTGATTCCAGTCTGCTGGACCGCCAACACAATCGTAAGGGACTTCTACAACCCGTTAACCATCAGTGCACAAAAGAAAGAGTTGGGAGCTTCGCTGTTTATTGGGTGGGCTGCTTCGGCACTGCTGGTTATTGGCGGCTCACTGCTTTGTGCAAATTGCCCTCCCCGGGATCAGTACACCACGAAGTACACTGCTCGACCTGGAGGAACCAAAGGGTATGTGTGAAGAGCAGCCAAAGAGCACTGCAAATAATGACATTGAAAGTGCCCAATTTGTGAACCTTGGTCAGCTTTTGACCTGTGGTGTAACAATTGACCATGCTCTATCACTGACCAAATGGTTGAATTATAGCCCTCAGCTCTCCAAGATATGACAGCAATGGTGAAACGCTCAAAATGTGTCTGAACAGAACTCTCCTGCCAAAGAACACTGTAAATATTGCTTCTTAACTTTGCTGACTGGCTTCACACTCTGAGGATGAGCCTAAACTGTTAAGGATTTATATCAAATGTAAATGTATGCATTACAACAAATAAATTCGTTACAAACACTCAAATTAGTGTCTTGTGCCTCATTACACAGTTAAAAGGGGATTTTTGCATTTTGCATGTCTATTATTTATTTATCTGATATTATTACTGTTTTTTTTTAATGCTTACACACAATTTTATAACTATGGCTCCGTTTCTCAAAACTCTACACACAAAACCACAAAACATGGAAACTGTCACAAATATCTTTCAAAAGCAACACTTTCAAAACTATGTAACACTTTAGAATAGACCATTTCAAAAGATGTAAACAACACTGGCCCAGAAGCACTTCCTGTTTCAGTTTGTAACCGTTTTCTTTATTTCACATGTAAAGAAAACATCTTAAAGATGTTTGTTTAAATTTTTGATTCAGTTTTAAATGTTCTGTTGGTTGTATTTTATCCCAGCTTTTATGTAGTGTTAAAAAACTGAAACAGGAAGTGCTTCTGGACCAGTGTTGTTTACATCTTGTGAAATGGTCTATACAGTTCCTTCGTTACTGAATAACTACACAAGAACCAATGAGTAACACATTATTAACAATCTAGTAACTATTATTAACTAACAAGAAACTCTGATTAACGAACTAAGTTATAGCGCACAGATGAAAGTGGTACTTTACTATTAGCTAATAAATAAGTACTATTTTTTTTTAAATACTTCACAGAGAACTACTGAAAAAGTTTATTAACAATCTAGAAACTATTATTAACTAAAAGAAACTCTGATTCTGACTAGTAAGTAATAGCCCACAGATGAAAGTGTTACTAGATACTTCTGTGGAAATTACTAATTATTTGGATCCGTATTATAAAGTGTAAATCATAACTAGTAATGACTCAAGTGTTACAGTACTACATGATCTAGTCATCATTTGTGCAACCAAACACTAAAGTCATTTCAAGCGTTTGAGATTTTTGCTGAACTTTAGTATACTTTTAGAAAATTTCTTTAGTAACACTTGAGACATTACTAGTTAGTTCCTCACTTCATAATACGGATCCAAATAATTAGTAATTCCCACAGAAGTATGTAGTAACACTTTCATCTGTGCACTATTACTCACTAGTTCGTTAATAAGAGTTTTTTTTTAGTTAATAATAGTTACTAGATTGTTAATAAACTTTAAAAATAATATAAAAAACGTTAATAAATACTTTAAAGAGTATTAAAAAAATAGTAGTTATTGATTAGTTAATACTGAAGTACCACTTTCATCTGTGCGCTATTACTTACTAGTTCGTTAATCAGAGTTTCTTGTTAGTTAAAGGGTTAGTTCACCCAAAAATGAAAATTAAGTCATTAATTACTCACCTCCATGCTGTACCAACCCCGTAAGACCTTCGTTCATCTTCGGAACACAAATAAAGATATTTTTGATTGAATCTGAGAGCTGGATCAGTCCTACATAAAATGCCTAAGGGACTGGCTCTTGACGGCCCATAAAGTCATTAAAGAAAAGGTTTAAATATTCCATGTGCCTACAGCGGCTCAATTATAAGTTTATCAAGCGACGAGAATACTTTTTGTGCGAAAAAACCATAAATAACGACTTTATTCCACTATTCCATTACTTCCTTATGGGCGCATGCGCGAGAACCGAGATGAGGACGTTCTCCTTCGTCTACTTCTTGTTACCGGCTGCTCACCGCTTAGGAGTTTTACCGCCCCCTACCGTATAAGATGATGTGCTGATATCTGGAAGCGCAAAACTTTCTGTTTACAAGCAGAGGAAGATGCGCGCTGTACATACGCTTTTCAATTAGCGTATTTTCCGCACTATAAGGTGCACTTAAAAGCCTTTAATCTTCTCAAAAAACGACAGTGTTCCTTATAATCAAGAGCGCCTTATATATGGATCATCATTTTATACGGTAGGTGGCGGTAAAACTCCTAAGCGGTGAGCAGCCGGTAACAAGAAGTAGACGAAGGAGAAGAACGTCCTCGTCTCAGTTCTCGCGCATGCGCCCATAAGGAAGTAATGGAATAGTGGAATAAAGTCGTTATTTATGTTTTTTTCGCACAAAAAGTAGTCTCGTCACTTGATAAACTTATAATTGAGCCGCTGTAGGCACATGGAATATTTAAACCTTTTCTTTAATGACTTTATGGGCCGTCAAGAGCCAGTCCCTTAGGCATTCTATATAGGACTGATCCAGCTCTCAGATTCAATCAAAAATATCTTTATTTGTGTTCCGAAGATGAACGAAGGTTTTACGGGGTTGGAACTGCATGGGGGTGAGTAATTAAAGACTTAATTTTCATTTTTGGGTGAACTAACCCTTTAAAGCTACACTGTGTGATTTTTACCACCATCTAGCGGTGAAAAGGTATCCCAGATAGCAAACTGACATTGAATCAACGTGGAAATATGACATCGAAACAATGTTGATCTGACATTGTTTTGCGCATCGAATTAACGTTGAACCAACGTCAGACGCGTCATTCTTTCAAAACTAACGGAAAATCAACTTGAAATCAACGCGTTGTTTCAACGTTATGAAAGCAAACCAATTTTCGATTTTCATTTAGCTTTGAAGAATGCCGCGTCTGACGTTGGTTCAACGTTAATTCGATGAGCAAAATCAACGTTGTTTCAATGTCATGAGAGACGTCGTTTCCACGTTGATTCAATGTCAGTTTGCTGTCTGGGATATGACAGCCTGGTCTCATTGTTAATACGTAGCTATTTTACGTTTTTGCAAAGATAGAAAACGTACTTTTTAGTACGTTTGCATAGATGCTGAAACGTATAATATAGACGTATCTGCAACATTTAAACGTAACATTATTACGTTTTTACAGCTACAAAACGTAAACTATTTACGTATATTCTATATCATACAGATATCTGGATAATTTCCCTTTTTACTATTTTATAGATAAATGTAAGATCCCGTAACCCTAATCCCAAACCTAAACATACCCATTTTATACTTAATATAAAAAAGGATAAAACGTAACCAGTGTTGCCACAGTTACTTTGAAAAAGTAACTAAGTTATTTTACAAGTTACTTGATTTTTAAAGTAACTAAGTTACTTTACAAGTTACTTGATTTTAAAAGTAACTAAGTTACTTACAAGTTACTTTTACTAGTTACATTCAGCAGTTGCCGACAACACACCCTCAACATAACGACCTCAACATAAAAAAAAACACACAACGTCAACATAAAAATTATAACCGGTTTTGCCAACATTCACTTTATTGGAAGTGTATTTTTAACAGTAACATCAACAATCTATCTCCTGTCATTGAAAGTGTAGCTTAAAAACTATTTCCTGAAAAAAACATTTTTTACCAAAAAAAAAAAAAAGTCTTTCTTGACTTAACTTAAGTCTTTCTTCACCTCACTTAACATAAATACTTGTTTTTATAAAAAATAAAATAAAGACAGCCTTTCTTGTCTTCACTTAACATAAATACTTGTCTTTATAAAAATTTAAAATATAGACTATAAAATTTCTTGACCTGAAATATTTAACAGTTAACACTGTGACAACTTACTATTTATAATCTGCATTTTTTATTTTTTTATCTTTATTTTTTATCTTATGTTTAATCCCATGTTATGAGTTAAGGAGAGAGGCGAGTAAAAACCAGTGGTTGTACATCATTAACAGAAGCTTCTCAAACCTCTCGGGTTGAAACGAAGGCGACCGTGTTTAATCGCAGCATTTCCTCCACAACAAACTGCCCGACCAACTTCTTCAACTCCCCCCACTTACTGGTTTTGCAACGAAGTCCAGCTTTTGCTTTTGTGGTGGGGAACCTGCTCTCTGCTTCGCATCACCTGGCGTGACTTGCTCTGTTTGGCTGTGCGGTGCTGCGAATCCAAATGTTTTTTGTTTGTTTTTTGTTTTTTTCAAATTTGACGAAGTGTTTCTGTAGGTAGATAACACTTTGTCACCGCCAGCAGTTTACAACCGACCTTAATGTTGCCGTCTTTAGCTGAGACAAACTCAAAATAGTGACTGTATTTCCAGCTAGAAAAAGCGCATCTCTCTCCTCCCTCCAACGTTGTTTACATTTGTGTCGCTGCGTGCGTGGTACACGTGACGCGAACCTCATGCTGAAAACGTGACTTGTCGCGCACACTCCCCGAGATGCAAGAAGAAATAAATATATGTATTTACTAAGGAAAATTACAAAAATAGTAACGCACAGTGACCTGGATAAGTAACTTTAATCTGATTACTGGTTTCGAAATAGTAACGCGTTATATTACTCGTTACTGAAAAAAGGGGTCAAATTAGAATAACGCGTTACTTAGTAACGCGTTACCGGCATCACTGAACGTAACAGACAGGTGTTGGGAAAGGGCAGTTTTATTAACAATATAGCATTAAAATATATTTTGAGCCACCTACTCCTACCCCTAAACCTACCATAACAATTCCTTAAAACTACGTAAAAAACGTCTCGGTTACGTATGTAACCCTCGTTCCCTGAGTAGGGAACGGAGACGTTACGTCAGAAGTGACGGAGATTGGGGGTTTCGCATAGAAAGCCAATCCTCTTCGAGTATTTAAACACGAGCCAATGGCATGCAATGCCTTGGGGCTGCGGAATTTTGCATAGCGTACTCCGCCCTACTCCGTGAGTATAAAAGGAGGAAGTGAACGCAACCGCAGTATGTCTTCGTTGAGGAGCCAAGACTGAACTCGGCATCTACCCAGCGATACAGCAGAAGTGGCAGGGAGACGTAACGTCTCCGTTCCCTACTCAGGGAACGAGGGTTACATACGTAACCGAGACGTTCCCTTTCGTAGTCACTTCGAGTTACGTCAGAAGTGACGGAGATTGGGGGTCTGTGCCATCACGCCAACTTCAGGCTGTCTTCCAGTGCCCTGCGAAAGTCTGAACCCCCGAGCCTTACCTGTTTCCCTTAGGGGATCCGACTTAGACCCAGGATTACCAAGGTACACTGGGAAACATATCCCGAAGGGGACATGCTACCAGCTGCCTACCGAAGGGAGGACTTACGAATACACATATGGCCACATAGGAACACATATGGAATCACTGGAGCACCAACCGCAGGTGGCTACTAATTTCAGCTCCAGGGGTGGCAGATGGCTTGCCAAGGGAAGACACATGCTCAGAGAGGCTTACAGTGGATAATACACATGAGACGGTTACCAAGGGGGAACCGTACGCATGGAGGCACCTAGCCAGCATCCAGAGCCACAGCAGTGGTGCCCGCATCGTCGGTGCTGGAGGACTCAAGGCTTCAATGGAAGAACTGAGGAAATATCGCACTTATCCAGTCCGGGGAGTGGAGTGGCGAGCAAGCGAAGACACCTGAGCGGATCCAGAACTGGCCGAAACGAGTACGTGAGAGGATACCGGCTCAATTCGCAGATTATAGAATCTGGCGAAGGTGTTGGGTGTCGCCCAGCCTGCAGCTCTGCAGATGTCTGTTAGCGAGGCGCCGTGCGCTAAAGCCCAAGAGGAGGCCACACTCCGAGTGGAATGGGCCGTCACACCAAGGGGGCACGGAAGGCCTTGCTGCTGGTAAGACAAAGCAATGGCATCCACTATCCAGTGGGACAGCCGTTGCTTTGAGAGAGCCCTTCCCTTCTGGCTCCCCCCATGACAGACAAAGAGCTGGTCTGAGGTCCTGAAACACTGCGTTCTGTCGACATAGGTGCGGAGAGCACGTACCGGACAGAGCAGTGCCAAGGCTGGGTCTGCCTCCTCCAGGGGCAGCGCTTGCAGGTTCACCACCAGGTCCCGGAGGGGAGTGGTAGGAACCTTGGGCATATATCCAGGCCGGGGTCTCAGGAATACGTGAGAGTAAGCCGGCCCGAACTCCAGGCACACTTCGTCAACAGAGAGTGCGTGCAGGTCCCTTACTCTCCTGATGGATACCAATGCAATCAGGAGTGCTGTCACATAGGACAGGGCAAAAACTCTACCGACTGCAAAGGCTCCAGGGGAGGCCTCTGCAGAGCACCCAGGTCTACTGAGAGGTCCCCAGAGGGCAGGAGGGGAGGGAGGCGGATTTAGCCCCCTCACTCCCCTCAGGAACCTGATGACCAGGTCATGCTTCCCATAGACTTACCTTTCACTGCATCATGAGACGCGGCAATGGCCGCGACATAAATCCAAAGGGTGGAGGGCGACAGCCTGCGCTCCAACCCCTCTTGCAGGAAGGAAGCATGACTCCGATCGAACATCTCCGGGGGTCTTCTCAGCGAGAAGAACACCAATTGACGAAGAGGTTTCACTTCAACGCATAAAGGTGTCACGTGGACGACGCTCTTGCGGAAGTGATGGTTGCCGCCACCGCAGGTGGCAGCGAACTCAAACCTGCCTCGTCCCGTCCTGGAGCCACACGTGCAGCCTCCAAGATCGGGACGAGGGTGCCACAGAGTGCCCCGTCTCTGAGAGAGTAGGTCCGGTCTCAGAGGAATAGGCCAAGGAGGTGCTGTCGCGAGGAGCAAGAGTTCGGAGAACCACGTCTTGGTGGGCCAGTAGGGGGCTACCAGCAAGACCTGCTCCTCGTCCTCCTTGATCTTGCACAACACCCGTGCAAGGAGGCTCACTGGGGGAACGCACACTTGCGTGGGCCCCGTGGCCAGCTGTGCGCCAGCGCATCCGAGCCGAGAGAGCCGCGGGTCAGAGAATAAACTGGGCGCAGTGGGACGAGTCCCGAGAGGCGAACAGGTCTAACTGTGCCTCCCCGAACTGGTCCCAAATCAGCTGGACCGACTGGGGATGGAGTCGCCATTCGCCGGAGATGGGACGGGCCCGGGACAGCTCGTCGGCTGCCCGGTTCCGGTCTCCAGGAATGTAACTGCACGAAGGGACCTCAGGTGCTTCTGACTCCATATCAAGAGGTGGCGGGCGAGCTGCGACAACCGGCGCGAGCGTAGACCCCCCCTGGTGGTTGATGTACGCTACTGCCGTAGTGTTGTCTGAGCGGACAAGCACATGCTGGCCCTAGAGCACGCTCGGAAGCGGTGCCGGGCGAGCCGTACTGCCAACAGCTCGAGGCAATTGATGTGCATGAGGCGCTGGGCTCCTGTCCAGGAACCGGCGGCTGCATGCCCATTGCACATGGCACCCCAACCCGTGGTAGACGCATCCGTGGAGACAACGAGATGCCTGGAAACTCGCTGAATAGGGACCCTGTCCGTAAAAAGCTGAGGTTCGACCACGGGAAGAAGGATCGGCGGCACGTCGGAGTCACTGGAACTCGGAGCGAGCCGCGATGCCATGCCCACCTCGGGACTCGATCGCGAAGCCACAGCTGAAGCGGTCTCATATGAAGCAAACCGAGCGGCGTTGCCGCGGCCGCGGATGCCATATGCCCCAGGAGCCTCTGAAATAGTTTCAGTGGAACCGCACTCTTGCCCTCGAACTGTCGAAGACAAGCCAGCAGTGAGTGCGCGCGCTCGTTCGTGAGCTGCGCGGACATGGCGACCGAGTCTATCTCCATGCCGAGAAAAGAGATCCTCTGCACGGGGCAAAGTTTGCTCTTTTCCCGGTTGACCCGAAGGCCCAGACGGGCTAGGTGCCGTAGCACCAGGTCTCTGTGTTCGCAAACCTGAGCTCGAGAGTGTGCTAGTAACAGCCAGTCGTCGAGATAATTCAGGATGCGAACCCCGTGTTCGCGAAGGGGAACAAGGGCTGCCTCGACGATCTTCGTGAAGACGCGAGGGGACAGAGCTAACCCGAATGGGAGAACGGCGTACTGGTATGCCTGGCCCTCGAAGGCAAACCGAAGAAACGGTCTGTGTCGAGGGAGAATGGAGACATGGAAGTACGCGTCCTTCAGGTCGATCGCTGCAAACCAATCCTGATACCGAACACATTCGAAAATGCGTTTGGCCGTGAGCATTTTGAACGGTAGTCGATGGAGAGAACGGTTCAAAATGCGCAGGTCCAGGATCGGTCGTAACCCACCGGTCTTTCTTGGGGACAATGAAGTAGGGGCTGTAAAGCCCGGACCTCACCTCGGCTGGAGGGACCGTCTCGATTGCACCCTTCGCCAGCAGGGTCGCAATCTCCGCTCTCAAGACTGGGGCATTGCCACCAACCATCGTGGAGCGAACTCCCCTGAAGCGGGGAAGAGACCGTGCGAACTGAATCGCGTAGCCGAATCCGATCGTTCTGATGACCCAGCGGGAACCCCGGGAAGCGCTAGCCAGGCTTCCAGGAAGTGAGCCAACGGGGTCATGCGAACCACAGACGTCCCCCCGGAGGGGCAGCGAGGCGGGTCGACCGGCATGCGTGCAGGAGTTACCCCGTCCGGATGCACCGTCGAAACCCGCTCCCCGACAGAAGAGACCAGGGAAGGCAGAGCGTTCCACGGGGGTCTGTTCTGCCGGGGGTCTGGCGACAGAGGGGGAAGGGATTGGCGTAGCCCGGGGACGACACACGCACCCTTCCGCGCCCTCCGAGACAGAGAGGAATGAACGGGGCGACGCACTGGACGTCGTGCGCGCTCATTCCAGTCTGTGTGCTCAATGACAGTGTCAGCTTTTCCTCAACCAGCTCAGGGAGCTAGCTAGAACAAAAGATTCTCCACCGGCCCTCCACCGGGGAAGGAGGGGCCCTGCCACCACCTCCTGAGAAAAACCCTGACACTATCACTGAGCGGCCCGCCTCAGGAACATCGCTTCGCCTGGCGTCTAGCGGGGCACGCGGCCTGAGGGGGGGCTCTTTTCTTGGGACGCTTACCTGTGGCCTCCTCCGCGACGCGAACCGGCTGAAGGCTGCTGCTGGGGCCGCGTGGGAGGGAAGGGAGCCGCAGGGGGGCGTCCTCGGCGGCGAGCTGGCGGAGGCGTCCGAGCCGACGGCTGGTTGGAGGCAGCAGCTGGCCGTCGGGGCAGAGAAACCGCCTTCGTCTGCTCCTAGGCGGTCGAGAATTGCTGGGCAAAGTCCTGGACCGCACCGCCGAACATTATGATGCTCCTGGACCACAGCGGTGGGCATCACCTGACCAAGGGAGCGAGCGACCGCCTCCGTGACCCGTTTAAGGACAAGGTAGGCGCCAGGCTCGCAGCTCGCTTGGTCCGTCACCTCCTCGTGCACATTCCTGAGCAGCTAGCTTTGTAGGTGCTCATCATATGCAGGGCGGAGGCTGCCTGTCCCGCCGCTCTACAGAATCGCGCCGCCATAGACGACGAGAACCCATAGGCTTTGGAGGGGCATCTGAGAGCAACCGCCGGTTGACCGGGGGAGCCCCAGCGTACCCACAGACAGCCGCATCGCCGAGGGGAGGAAGGGCGGGGAACTAAGCACGCTTTTTTATTTTTTTATTTTTTTATTTATTTTTTAGTGCGTGTCAGTTCCGCATGCAACTCGGGGAAAAAAGGAAATTGGGGTTGGCCGTGGCCGTAAGGCGGCAGCGTTACCCAAAAACCAATTATTCAGCCGCGAGAGATCGGGATGGGGCGGAGTTCCACCCCCACCCGATGCTCACGGACGCCCGAGATAGCACGGCCATCATCGCGGGATCAGACACGGCGGCGCTGACGCTCCCGAGGGAGGCAACGCGGCCGCATCCTCACTTCCCGAGGAGTCAAGCCCGCCTAGTGATGCTGTGATCGACATCGCATCATCATCTGGAGCGCTGCCCGAAGCAGCCGGTGCCACCGAAGAAGCAACCGACTGAATCGAACTAACGCTCGCTGGCTCTCGCACTGAGGCGGGAGGTGTGGCCCGAGGAATCGTCGGGGCTTTATCCCACACCATCACCGTAAAATCACCAGGTCCCCGGGTCGACGGGCCCCCTATGGAGGAAACCGATCGAGCGGGGGGGACCGGGACTCTCACTCAAGTGAGATCATTGAGTCTCGACCTCAGTGTAGAGATGGTCATGTTCCCACAGAAGGAAAATGAGTCATCCACGAACGCTGCTGCTGCATGCTGAAATGCCCAGGCATACAAAGCAGCGATCGTGACCATCAGATGACGACAGAAATCAATCACACCCAGAAGAGCACGGGCGAACCGTCTTTAAAAAGACGTGCGCGTGCAGCTCTTTCAATGAGAGGAGGAAATTCACTCTTTCAGCGCTGAAGCGACCAGGGAGAAGCGCAAAGTCTGGCAGACCACTGCTCAGATCGCAGGCGATGCAGAATCTCGCTGGGTACCGCCGTCACACCAACACTGAAGAGGACGCTCGTCTCGAAGAGTCTTGAACAGTGCTTTCAGGAGTGAAGAGGTTCTCTTGGCTCCGAAGCGAAAACATACTGCGGTTGCGTTCACTTCCTCCTTTTATACTCACGGAGTAGGGCGGAGTACGCTATGCAAAATTCCGCAGCCCCAAGGCATTGCATGCCATTGGCTCGTGTTTAAATACTCGAAGAGGATTGGCTTTCTATGCGAAACCCCCAATCTCCGTCACTTCTGACGTAACTCGAAGTGACTACGAAAGGGAACTACAATTATGAAGAAAAACATAACTAACAGACAAGTATAATCACAATAATTTATTTATTGCGAAAATGTCAAAACCGATACCAAAAGCCGTTCACATGATGAAGCGTTGCAGTCGCAGTCTTCTCTCTGGCAGTATTGTAATAGTTTTGTATGAAGTACAGAGCAGAAATTAAATTACTAATGAAAATGTTAATCCGGCTTCGGTTGGTTCGCGCTTCTCCATTTCAAAATTCAAATGAACTACTAACCAACCGTCTACAGTCCTTCATGTCGCAAACTGTGACGAAGCAGGGAAGAGCCAATGAACGTTTGATATCGCTGCCGTAAAAGATGACGTATGGGCGCAATATTTGAATTTGAATTCATCACCAGCGCGGGGTTTGACTTGTTGTAACGTTACGGTCGCTGCTGAGAATGGAGATCACGAGTCACGACTGGATAAGAGGCTGAAATCGCTGAATTAGGAGTTGTTTCTTGCAAACAACTATGGATTCTAAAGATTTGGATTACATCAAACTATTAAAATTGATGTCTTTTGTGAATTTTTGTTGTGTTTTATAGGAGAAAACGCTTTATGTGTCTCAAGGTAAATAAACTATTACAAAATGGTTGAACGAGTAACGTTAAAGAATGCATTTTTTAAGGTTTTATAGTGTATTGTTTAACACCATGCAGGCGAAACGAGCAAAATGTTAATATTTATGAGTATTATATCAATAATGCGACTGAAAACTTCATTAATAAGACAGTGGGATGCAATAGAGTCAAAACATAATGCTACGATATTAATATGCATAAATTGTGATACGTACAATGTGTACGTCGGTGGATTTGTTCATACGTAAATAAATTACGTTTTTGTGCTATCAATACGTAAATATTTTACGTTTTAGTACTGTAAATACGTCAGTATTATACGTTTCTGCGCATATAAAACGTAATTATATATACGTATGATAGAACGACACTTTACGTACACATACATACGTATTCTCATGAGATCACGTTGGATATGACCATCCAATGAATATTAGTTTCTGTTCCTCTCAATTCCTCTCCACTTCGACCTCGTTCATGATTGTTAATTCAAACGTAAACACGAAAGGTGAAGCTTGAATTAATGGGTATGTCCTCTTTGGCTAATGTACTTCCAAGATGGAGGGGCAACATTGCGACCGGCATTAGAACCCCTTACCCGTATGTATTTTCAATGGCATATTATACACTCACGAGAATACTTTATTACTTGAATGAAGTAAATATATATTACTGAGCTCATATATTTTTGAAAGAACTAAGTGTTTTTAGCTAAGAATAAACTAAAAGACTTACACAGTGTAGCTTTAATAGTTACTAGATTGTTAATATTGTGTTACATATTGGTTGTAGCGTATTATTCATTAAGGCACCATATTCTAAAGTGTTACCCAAAACTATTTTTTACACACAGACATTAAATGTTTAGCAACACACATGGCAAACAGATGTGAAAATCATAAAACACCACTGTATTGTGTCTTTTGCTTGTTGTGCATTGGAGTTTGTAAGGAGTTTGTCATAGCATTAACTTATACATGCATATGCACAAATACACTGTATACCAGTCTATATAGTCAAGTCACATTTTTATTTATATAGTGCTTTTTAAAATACAGATTTTTCAAAGCAGTTTTACAGAGTAACAGGATAATAATGCAAAAAAGTTTGTTTCCAGAAGAAAACAGCATCACAGTCCATTTATTTATCCGAATTTAAAATACTACCAGTGATTTCATACAAAACGAAAATAAAATAAAAGGTCATTAATAAGTGAAGCTGGTAATGCTGTTACTCATCCTCTGCTGAGATCTTCACAGATTTAATGTGCTGCTATGCATGCAAGTTTTGGTTTGATTAAATCTATATATTTTTGTTTAGATCAAAATTAGAATTTAAATTAACTGACTTTCTTCAACATGAAAAATCTACTTTGTACCAAGTTTTATAAAATCATTTTCATAGACATAAGAAAATATTGGTTAGGGTAAGTTATTTATTATTCATTGGTTCAAGTTATAAAATATAAATGTGAACCATTACCCTACATTTTTTAAATTGAATGAATTAACTTTTTTTTTTCAATGTGTAACTTTGAAATTGAAACTTCGTTAAAACAAATTTTTCTCATTTAAGATCTTAATGAAAAATATTTATATTTAGCAATGTTTTGAACCAAAAAAAATATAACTTGAAAAATAAAATAAATAATAGTAAGGCCAGGTCTAGTCCTCTCTCGTCCTTCACTGCTGTCGCTCCTCCTTTGTTGCTTGAGATACGAGACCGGTGGGACTCATCAGAAATCACGCCACCCGCCCGTCCTGTTTAACAACCCTGCATTTTCAGAGTGCAGTTATTATCATGTACATGCATTTTGTTCTGTTGGTTAGGTTTAGGGTTAGGGTAAGGGAATTTATGGTTGGCGTGCATTTTTGTATAAATTCTTGCAATTTTGTTTGTTGTATCATCTACCTATATCATAAAAATGGTAAAGAAAACATGAAATATTTTAAAAACCATAATCACCCATGGCCATATCTTTTCACAGTAGCTTTTAAGCAAGGTCATTTAGAAAAGTTATTGTTTGACTGACCTTGAAGAACCTCAAAGTGTTGCTGTGCTTTGTCAGTTGCTCTTGTTTTGTGTTTATAGTGAAAGCAGCCAAATGAGAAAGCATAGGGGCTCTCCAGAAATCATCAACTCAGGAAAAGCAAACTCCGCCTTTTCACACTTTTCCTATAAAGAGCAAACATGTCTGGTTTGCACACTTTTGGCTACTTTATCACCTGTGATTTAAAAACATGGTCTCCCAAGGACTTCAGATTATGGGCATGGTCATGGCCATGCTGGGTTGGCTGGGGGTCATTGTCGTTTGTGCTTTGCCCCAGTGGAGGGTGTCTGCGTTTATTGGAGCCAACATTGTCACAGCACAGATCATCTGGGAGGGCATGTGGATGAACTGTGTGGTGCAGAGCACTGGACAAATGCAGTGTAAAGTCTACGACTCCATGCTGGCACTCAGTTCCGACCTTCAAGCCGGCCGGGCTATGATCATCATCTCCATTTTGACCGGACTCTTTGGAATTATCATTTCTATGGCTGGTGGGAAGTGCACCAACTGTATTGAGGACCCAGGGTCTAAAGCAAAGGCGTGCATCATTGCAGGGATTTTCTTCATTGTCTCTGGACTTCTTTGTCTGATCCCAGTTTCATGGTCAGCAAACACGATCATACAGAACTTCTATAATCCGTTGATGATAGAGGCCCAGCGGAGAGAGTTGGGTGCAGCTCTGTATATCGGCTGGGGATCTGCTGGGTTGCTCTTACTAGGAGGAGGAATACTTTGTTGGAGCTGCCCACCAAAGCAAGAACGCATCTACAACCCCAAGTTCTCCGCTGTGAGGTCCAGTTCAACAAGAGAATTTGTCTGAGACGCAGAACCCACATGACTGGCCTTAAGTCGAATTACTGTACGTCAACAATTCATCCGTGGAATCACTTGAGTGTAACATTTTCAATCTCCCAAGCAATGAATATCTTCTAGAAAGAGATAATTCTGCAAAATGATGTACTTTTATATGTTGGCAAGTGCTAGAAACATCATGGCTTTGATCATCTGAGAATGTTTGAATTGCTAAAATGTATACCTTAAATGGATGGGAATATTTATAGGTTTCTTTAAAATGCTTACAACAATGCATGGTTTTTTTTGCACTACCATCAATAAATAACATTGTTTCCCAAGTCTTCAGACTGGTATTAATTAAAGATTACGTATATCACAGGTTCATACAAGTTTAAAAACTCTTGGGCAACAGCACACTTCCAATATACTTTCACAATGTTTTCTCTAATAATAATAATAATAATAATAATAAACATTTAAATCTGATGGCAAAATCTGAATCCTAATCATCAAAATGTCAGAATATTTCTCTCTTGGCTCTGTGTAACTAGCATGAAAGTCTGCACTGGCCTCTTTAATATTCAATATTTTCATGTTTCACATTCATTGGAGTGTCATTGCTCTTTTAACTGAGCAATGACAGTTTTAACTGCACATTATTAGTGAGATTCTAATTTCAGTGATGGAAACTTAAGGCTCAAGGCACTTAAAATAAGTCTATAACTTTGTAACCTAAAATAAAGTGTAAACATTCCAAAAACTAAAAACTGTAAAACACTTTTTTTTTTTTCATTTTCATGTTTTTTTTTTTGTTTGTTTTTTTTACAAATTAGTAATAGCGTGAATGCATTGACGTCACTTTCCCGCCGGAACAAAACCCCTTATCCTGACAAAAGATCTGCTGCGTGACTGCATTTAATAGGGGAAACTGCAAAAATGCGACTAAAACTAACAATTTTATCAATTTAAACTAAATGTTGGACTCAACTTACTAAAGATCCAGTGATCCATGGATATTGACATACAGCCAGGAATCGTGTTGCCTGACATTTATGTTTGCCTGATTTCGACACTGGGGAAATAAAAGCAATATAGACCTAAACATAAAGCAAATTTGCCTGTGAACGCTTTATAGAAATACAATAGGTAGGTTTAAATCTGGGTGATCACTTATATCAGTGTTATATAGCCTATATATATCATTATATCGTCCAGCCCTAAAACTTTACAGTTTTTTTTTTTTTTTGGTCAGTGTTTATTAAAAAAAACATCCAATAATGCAGAATATGCAATTATAAATATTCAATTGATGACTTGTTAATATATATATAACAATACAAAATATATGGGTATGGTTTTACAGCTAAATTCAGCATATTGACACAAAATGATAACTGCAAATCCACCTTTCGCTGACTGGAGTCCAGTTGTTTCTGTAAATTGCAGTGATCCATTCGCTCCTCTTTCTATAGCAGTCTGTAAAAATATACCTCCGATTTTTTTTTGTCAAATCTAGTTGTAAAGTCAATCGCAAAGCTCTTTCCCACTTTATATGTGCTGTGTTTGTTTTTCGCGGCATTCACGCTGAAAACAAATACAGCCACTCAGTCTTTTTGCCACTCACTGTGAGGAACTGCAGGCACTCCGGCTGACGGTGACGTCACGCGCCTCTATACTGTAATAATATACAGTTTTTCCAGCATTTCACCTCTTTCAAATATTAATTTAATTTCAAATCTTGTGTTAAACACTATTTGTTCATTTGTAATTAATTTCTACACATCTGAGAGAATCTTCAAATCTTTGATCTATCTTTGACTCAAGAGAGACTGAAAAGACTGAAACCGGTTGGAAAGCATGTATTGTACCAAACGCAGATCTTCGCGGAATGGCTGCATATTTTAAGAATCTTGTTCAGCGGGTTTAAAACAAACAGCTCTGCAAGACTCCTCCCAAATGAGGATCTGTGTCAAACAGGCCATCATTTCCTGCTTGTTTCTCACACACTCATGGATTACGACCAGACCAACAGCTGATTTTGATTGTGACAACACCATGGGAAGGATTGCTAAAGAGGTTTCTGGCCAGACCCTGTGCTTCATTGGTTTTGTTGGTATATGTGTCTGTTGTGGCATCCCATTATGGCGCGTCACTTCGTACATTGGTGCCAACATCGTCTCCGGCCAGATTGTGTGGGACGGCTTGTGGATGAACTGTGTAATGCAGAGCACAGGACAGATGCAGTGTAAAATCCAAGACTCAATAATGCGACTGACCCAGGACTTGCAAGCGGCACGTGCGCTGACCATCATCGCGATAGTGATCGGCGCCATTGGGATGTTACTGACGTTTGTGGGTGGCCAGTGCAGTAGCTGTCTGAAGAAAGAGTCCTCCATGGCTAAAGTGCTGATCCTGGGTGGCATCCTCTGCATTGTAGCCGGAATCGCCTGTCTTATTCCGGTCTGCTGGTCGTCAGCTGTAACCATCTCAGATTTCCAGAGTGTTCTCACAATCGAGACACAAAAGAGGGAGCTTGGGGCATCCATATACATTGGCTGGGGCGCCTCAGCATGTCTTCTATTTGGAGGGATCATTCTGTGTACTTCCTGTCCACCGAGTGAAGATATGTATCCAAATTACCCAGGCATGTACCCCTACCAAGGACCTATGTATGCGCCTCCTGGAGCTTATATGCCTGCTAACACATATGCACCTAGTGTAGCATATAGTGGAAATTACCTTCCTAACAAACCTTATCCACCCCCAGGTTACTCAACTGCTCCGGGACAATATCTTTAGCTAATGGAACATTTCTTTGACTCTCATCTTCTAAAACTGTGTTCCTCAACATTTTTGAACGCAATCTGTACTTACTTTCAGTGTTTGATTGAATAAAATGTATCCAACCACAAATCTAATTAGCGACCTGTTTGCAATGTCTTATTCTCTGCAAGCCTTTGAATGATGATTTGGAAAAACCTGTTTGTCCACTTCTTCCACTCATTCCAGTCCAGGGATTTTGTAATGCTAATTGGCATATGAATACATGTATGTTTCAACACAGTGGGTAATATTTGTGAGTACTGCTGTGTTGGTCACTTTCTGTAAATGAAGCATTTTGTGATGTTTTTTGTGATGAATATAGCCTTGGATTTTAATAAATCTCTGAAACATTACAAATGGTTTTATATTGTCATTTCTACATTTATCCTTTGTTAGTTGATTAATTAAAACTTGAGCAATAGACCTTTTTTTGCTCAGCTGCCAACGAGTTAAAATGATTAAATAGAATTAAAATACTTCTTTAATTTTTTGTTAATTTTAATTATTGAAACTAATTGCATGTGAACAGATTAGCATTGGTTTAGTTACCCAGACTGAGCTGTTTTTTCTCCATTCTGCCACCTGATGGAGTTTTGGTTGTCTTTTACCTTTGTTGCCATTGTCTGGGCTTGCTTAGTTGGAGACATTAAATGTAACATTTAATTTATTATTCAACAATATTATTGATCTGCCCGCATGGACACTATTATACTAGAACTGAACTGTATATATACAGTAAATTAAATAAATTAATAACTTTTTTTAAAACAAAAATGAAACATCACTGAACTTAAGCTGGACTATGACACTATTTTCTTCTGGAAACAAACTTTTTTTTTTTTTTTGCATTATTTTCCCGTTATCTCTGTAAAGCTGCTTTGAAACAATCTGTACAAAAAAGTGCTATATAAATAAATGTGACTGTACTTGACTTTAGTTTTTAACAGTATTAAGAAAAGAAAGCTAACCAAAGTGTAATGTCAAAAAGAATTGACTTCATCCGGCCATCAAAACACTTAGCTGTATTTTTAGCTTCATATTTTGTTGTTTTGAGTCTCAACAACGCTTGCGGTTAATACCAACCCGATCCTTTCTGTTGATGACTTGCCTCATTTGTATTCATGACATGGCCATTGTTCAGTTCCTTGCCGATGTGCATCTCATCGAAACTGGCCACAGTATCAACATTCCCTTCTGAGGAATCTGGTCAGGCTGGAAAATTTACCTTAACCTGGTTTCAGGTCCATCCAACTTGGACTCCTCCCCTTCGTCTGAGAAAATCTTAAAACTCTGAAGGGAGGACCAGAACTCATTTCTACGATAAAGAGAGAAGCGAACATTTTCAAGCCAACGAAGCCAAGCAAACAAGAGAAAAATGGTGTCTATGTGCCGACAGATACTGGGCATGTCCCTAGGAATTATTGGTTTCATCGGAGCTATTGTGATTTGTGCCCTTCCTATGTGGAAGGTGACCGCATTCATTGGAGCCAATATTGTGACTGCACAGACCATCTGGGAAGGCTTGTGGATGAACTGTGTGGTACAAAGCACAGGACAAATGCAGTGCAAAATCTACGACTCCCTCTTGGCCTTACCTCAGGACTTGCAGGCTGCTCGGGCACTTGTGATCATCGCCATCATCGTGTGCGTCTTTGGGATCATCATGGGAATTGCCGGTGGAAAATGTACCAGCTTTGTCGAGGGTGAAAGCACAAAGGTGAAGGTGGCTATTGCTAGTGGTGTAATCTTCATCATCGCTGGAGTGCTGGTTCTGGTCCCCGTCTGTTGGTCAGCTAACACCATCATCAGGGATTTCTACAACCCCTTGCTCACAGATGCCCAAAGAAGGGAGATGGGACCTTCTCTCTATATTGGATTTGGTGCAGCTGCACTGCTGATCCTGGGAGGAGGTATACTGTGCAGCTCCTGCCCACCTAAGGAGGACAACTATGGCATCAAGTACTCTCAGCCACGTTCCGTTGCCACCAGCAAAGCCTACGTCTGAAAGAGATCAAGTACACTAAGACTTTTTACTTGCAAAGACTCTCTTTTTTCCCTTGTAAAACCTCTTTATTCCCAGCTGTGGATATTTTTTTTTCCCAAGGAGAAACAGTAGAAGGACAGTGTCTGATATGACATATAGTTTATATTCTGTTTTGTGCTGTGCTTATACAGATCACTGAAAGAGAAAATTGTGAATGTATGTGATGAGAGGAATCCAACACAGGGAAGCAACAGAGATCTGTTTTTCATAAACAAGCCATTCTTGCAATTTATGTTTAAAATTACAATAGTAATGGTTTTATTAATCAGAAAGTTAAAGATATCTAACTGTTAATAAAATACAATGTCTTTGGTTTTATAAAATGTGTGTTAACCTTCTTATCAAGTTTGTTTTAGTTACATAAATTGGCATTTTTTTGCACAAAGATGTCTTGATCATTAAATTTGTCTAATTATTTTGTTATTAAAATAAATGGCTCTGTAAAACAACTTATTGATACTGTATTGACATTATTTCATAATAATACTTTGACAATATATTCTCATGAACCATTACAGATCAGATCATGCTGGCCTCTCATGCAAAAATCTCATGCAAAACAGTTTTTTTAAAAAAACTTTTTGCTGTAAAAAAATCTACATTTTGCTGTGAAAGAAAACAATAAACAGCATGTTCAGTCTGTTCCCACTTCATTTGAAGCAAAAAGTATTGTTTCTTACAATACATGAACATGAAAAATCTATTTTTATTGGGTGAATAGATACTGTATATGATAACACTTGGTAGGGGTACATGCCTTGGTAATTTTGATACATATCTTCTATCACTTTTTTGTGCACCAGTACAGCGGTCCTAATAAGTTGTTGGAACAGTGCATTTGAAACATTATTATTATGGCAATAATAGAGCTATGCTAACACTTTAACACGATTAGGACCCAGGCACAGAGGCATAGAGGCCTGAACCAGAGGCACTAAAGCCCCATAGTTTTTAAGCAACTTTTTTTCACTATTATTAATATATATATATTTTTCTCCTTTAGAGAATTTGCTCGTTTTTGAGGCCTTTGCCATGCATGAAACTTTGCAGACACATTAGACCTGTGAAAACTTTAAACGTAATACTTGGACTTTGGCGTGGTTGAGTACAGGCTGTCATCAAAATGAAGTTTCAAAATGAAGGTGATTGATGACATCATATAGGACAATGTTCACTTGTTTTTATCTGACTCCGCCCAACAGGAAGTCAGCCATCTTGGATGGTATGTGGCATTTTTACATTTTCCCAGCTGTTTTGATGGTCTTACCACGGCTAAAATATCATGAAAGTTAACAGATAAATTTGTCTCATGACATCTTTTGGTTTGATTCTGCAGTTTAGGAGACCCATGCCTCATTGGCTCCACAGCGCCCCCTAGTTTGAAATTGCATTTGGGTCCCTTTAGAAAATGCAAAAAATTAGTACTAAACTAAATTCATTGAAGCTTAGCAACTCTCACCAATTCTTTGGTCATTTGTTTTGGGTGTGGCCAGTGGACTCCATAGTGCCCCATAACATATCCAAATTTATTTATCACTGTGGTTGACACAGATTTTGTCTAATATTCAATATTTTGGTAGGGTAATTAGCCCCTTTCACACAAAGAGTCTTTAAAAAAAAGGTTTTTGCCTTTTATTAGGATAGAACATGGGGTGGTTGTGATGGCGCAGTGGATAAGACACATGCCTTTGGTGTGAGAGACCCTGGTTCGAATCCACTGTGAGACACAAATGTGTCCCTGAGCAAGACACTTAACCCCTAATTGCTCCAGAGGTGTGCGACTTCTGACATAGTTGCTTTGGATAAAAGCATCTGCTAAATTAATAAATGTAAATGTAGAACAGGGGATAAACAGGAAAGTGAGGTGAGTCGACGGAATTAAGAAAGGTCACCGAGCCGGGACTCGAACTCTGGTCGCCAGAAGCATAATGACACTACATGTCGGCACACTTGCCCATGAGGCTATTAGTGCCGACTACACAAACAGTCTTTACTGGTAAATTACCAGTAAATAACCAGTAAGAGATCATGTCTGAACAGAATCTTTTCAAAAATACCGGTAAATTGGTTCCAGCGGAATTGACAGCGGAATGAAGATTACTGGTATGATCACGTATGAGTTCAGAGTGCACTGATTAAGAAGTCTGCTTTGAGCCAATTGTCACCTTTGTCACCTTTATTTATATAGTGTTTCTTTTTTTACAATACAGATTCAAAGATGCTTTACAGTGATAACAGGGAAATAATGCAAAAATGTTTGTTTCTGCTGAACAGCAGATCTAGAAGAAAGAATTTTCATAGTCCAAGTTCAGTAACTTCAGTGATGGTTAATTTTCGGTTGTAAAAAAGTTATTCATCTAGTTAATTTATATTTAGACGCTCTGGATAATACAGTGATGTCATGGTCCAGCCCAGTTCAGTTCTCATATAATAGTGTCGATGCAGGCAGATCAATAATATTGTTGAATATTAAATATCCCCAATTAAGCAAGCCAAAAGTCAAAGGCAACAGTGGCAAGCAAGCCAAGACATTGAAGACTCTAAATTGGAAACGGCTTTTTGATATCTGATAACATGATGGGGAGGGGCAGTGAACGGGGGACTCCTGGCTACTGCCCGAACCCGGAGGACCCGTCGCCGTCCACCAGGCGGCGGAGGAGTGTCGAGCCGCCCCCCGAGGGCTATCCAGTGCCACCGCCAGATACCACGGAGAAGATCACCCAGCTGGTGGAGGACCAGATGGCAGTGCGTTTTGGAAACTGGACCAAGATATTTTTTCTTCTTTCCTCTCTCCCCCTCTCGTCTCTGTCGGTCCACTTGCTTCCGTATCCTTTTCTCTTGCCTCGTCTATCTCGGGAGCACCCCCCGGCCTGTGAGGGGCAATAGGGGTATGTGGCGAGCAGGGCAGGCTGAGGGCTGCGAGAGAACAGCGCGTCTTTAAATTGCGGCAGTGGCTCAGTGGTTCATGTGGGTTGTCTACGAACCGAAAGGTTGGTGGTTCAATCCTCGGTTCCACCTGACCAAGTGTCGAGGTGTCCGTGAGCAAGACACCTAACCCCAGCTGCTCCCGACGAGCTGGCTGGCGCCTTGCATGGCTAACACCGCCGTCGGTGTATGAATGTGTGTGTGAATGGGTGAATGTGAGGCAAATGTAAAGCGCTTTGGTGGCCATTAGGTCTATGAAGGCGCTGTATAAATGCAGTCCATTTACCATTTAATTTAATTTTAGTACTGATTTATTTTATTATTAAAGTTGTTAAATATTTGCCGGTTAAATGTTTCTGCTGTTCCACCAGAATGGTTTGCTTTCACGAATAACGCACTGTAGCCTGACATGAACCGGCCCCAACTTAAGAAACGAATGGAGACGTAACACTGCAATGTGTTGTTTGCCTGATTATAATCAGTGTGCATCCTGGTTAAAAAGCACTGATGCCTAGCCCTCTTTTACCCAGTTGTACAGTTTGCCCTGGCTATAGATTGTAATACAGTGCGAAGGCCCTTCTTTCCCTGTGATAGGGGGACCCCTCACTGGTTTTGTTTTTGTGAGATTGAACTGACTGCCTTGTTTATTAAATAAAGTGAGTGTAAAACACTAGATCACTAACTCACTATAAAGGCTTGTGGTTGATATATGTGGTGGTTAGGTCATCCTCGTTGATACGCATCTCACAGAAATGAACTGTGTCCCACATTCCCTGCTGTGGAATCTGGTCAGGTTTAACCTGGTTTTTGGTTGATTCAACTTGGACTCCTCCCTTTGATCACAATCATAAAGGTTGGAACATTCTGAAGGCTAGGAACAGAAGTAATTTCTTGGATTAAGAGAGGAGCGAACACTTTCAAGCCATCAAAGCCAAGCAAACAAGAGAAAAATGGTGTCTACGTGCCGACAAACCCTGGGCATTTCTCTAGGCATGATTGGTTTCATCGGAGCTATTGTGATTTGTGTCCTTCCTATGTGGAAGGTGACCGCATTCATTGGTTCTAATATTGTGACTGCACAGATTTTCTGGGAAGGCTTGTGGATGAACTGTGTGGTACAAAGCACAGGACAAATGCAGTGCAAAATCTACGACTCCCTCTTGGCCTTACCTCAGGACTTGCAGGCTGCTCGGGCACTTGTGATCATCGCCATCATTGTGTGCATCTTTGGGATCATCCTGGGAATTGCCGGTGGAAAATGTACCAGCTTTGTCGAGGGTGAAAGCACAAAGGTGAAGGTGGCCATTGCTAGTGGTGTAATCTTCATCATCGCTGGAGTGCTGGTTCTGGTCCCCGTCTGTTGGTCAGCTAACACCATCATCAGGGATTTCTACAACCCCTTGCTCACAGATGCCCAAAGAAGGGAGATGGGACCTTCTCTCTATATTGGATTTGGTGCAGCTGCACTGCTGATCCTGGGAGGAGGTATACTGTGCAGCTCCTGCCCACCTAAGGAGGACAACTATGGCATCAAGTACTCTCAGCCACGGTCCGTTGCCACCAGCAAAGCCTACGTCTGAAAGAGATCAAGCACACTAAGACTTTTTACTTGCAAAGACTCTCTTTTTTCCCTTGTAAAACCTCTTTATTCCCAGCTGTGGATATTTTTTTTTCCCAAGGAGAAACAGTAGAAGGACAGTGTCTGATATGACATATAGTTTATATTCTGTTTTGTGCTGTGCTTATACAGATCACTGAAAGAGAAAATTGTGAATGTATAATGTGATGAGAGGAATCCAACACAGGGAAGCAACAGAGATCTGTTTTTCATAAACAAGCCATTCTTGCAATTTATGTTTAAAATTACAATAGTAATGGTTTTATTAATCAAAAAAGTTAAAGATATCTAACTGTTAATAAAATACAATGTCTTTGGTTTTATAAAATGTGTGTTAACCTTCTTATCAAGTTTGTTTTAGTTACATAAATTAGCATTTTGTTGCACAAAGATGTCTTGATCATTAAATTTGTCTAATTATTTTAATATTAAAATAAATGGCTCTGTAAAACAACTTATTGATACTGTATTGACATTATTTCATAATAATACTTTGACAATATATTCTCACGAACCATTACAGATCAGATCATGCAAAACAGTTTGAGCAATTTTGCAGTAAAAAAATCTACATTTTGCTGTGAAAGAAAACAATAAACAGCATGTTCAGTCTGTTCCCACTTCATTTGAAGCAAAAAGTATTGTTTCTTACAATACATGAACATGAAAAATCTATTTTTATTGGGTGAATAGATACTGTATATGATCACACTTTACATAGCTCCTGGTAGGGGTACATGCCTGGGTAATTTTGGTACATATCTTCTATCACTTTTTTGTGCACCAGTACAGCGGTCCTAATAAGTTGTTGGAACAGTGCATTTGAAACATTATTATTATGACAATAATAGAGCTATGCTAACACTTTAACACGATTAGGACCCAGGCACAGAGGCATAGAGGCCTGAACCAGAGGCACTAAAGCCCCATAGTTTTTAGCATATTTTTTCACTATTATTAATATATATATATTTTTCTCCTTTAGAGAATTCGCTCGTTTTTGAGGCCTTTGCCATGCATGAAACTTGGCAGACACATTAGACCTGTGAAAACTTTAAACGTAATGTAATACTTGGACTTTGGCGTGGTCGAGTACAGGCTGTCATCAAAATGAAGTTTCAAAATGAAGGTGATTGATGACATCATATAGGACAATGTTCACTTGTTTTTATCTGACTCCGCCCAACAGGAAGTCAGCCATCTTGGATGGTATGTGGCATTTTTACATTTTCCCAGCTGTTTTGATGGTCTTACCACGGCTAAAATATCATGAAAATTAACAGATAAATTTGTCTCATGACATCTTTTGTTTTGATTCTGCAGTTTAGGAGACCCATGCCTCATTGGCTCCACAGCGCCCCCTAGTTCGAAATTGCATTTGGGTCCCTTTAGAAAATGCAAAATATTAGTACTAAACTAAATTTGTAGAAGCTTAGCAACTCTCACCAATTCTTTGGTCATTTGTTTTGTGTGTGGCCAGTGGACTCCATAGTGCCCCATAACATATCCAAATTTATTTATCACTGTGGTTGACACAGATTTTGTCTAATATTCAATATTTTGGTAGGGTAATTAGCCCCTTTCACACAAAGAGTCTTTAAAAAAAAGGTTTTTGCCTTTTATTAGGATAGAACATGGGGTGGTTGTGATGGCGCAGTGGATAAGACACATGCCTTGGGTGTGAGAGACCCTGGTTCGAATCCACTGTGAGACACAAATGTGTCCCTGAGCAAGACACTTAACCCCTAATTGCTCCAGAGGTGTGCGACCTCTGACATAGTTCTTTGGATAAAAGCATCTGCTAAATTAATAAATGTAAATGTAGAACAGGGGATAAACAGGAAGTGAGGTGAGTCGACGGAATTAAGAAAGGTCACCGAGCCGGGACTCGAACTCTGGTCGCCAGAAGCATAATGACACTACATGTCGGCACACTTGCCCTTGAGGCTATTGGTGCTGACTACACAAACAGTCTTTACTGGTAAATTACCGGTAAATAACCAGTAAGAGATCATGTCTGAACAGGACCTTTTCAAAAATACCGGTAAATTGGTTCCAGCAATTTACCAGTAAGGAAAGTAAATTATAGGTAATGTGCTCTGTGTGACAGCGGAATGAAGATTACTAGTATGATCACGTATGAGTTCAGAGTGCACTGATTTAAGAAGTCTGCTTTGAGCCAATTGTCACCTTTGTCACCTTTATTTATATAGTGTTTCTTTTTTTAATACAGATTCAAAGATGCTTTACAGTGATAACAGGGAAATAATGCAAAAATGCTTGTTTCTGCTGAACAGCAGATCTAGAAGAAAGAATTTTTATAGTCCAACTTAAGTAACTTTAGTGATGGTTAATTTCTGTTGTAAAAAAGTTATTCATCTAGTTAATTTATATTTATATACAGTGATGTCATCGTCCAGCCCAGTTCAGTTCTCATATAATAGTGTCGATGCAGGCAGATCAATAATATTGTTGAATATTAAATATCCCCAATTAAGCAAGCCAAAAGTCAAAGGCAACAGTGGCAAGGAAGCCAAGACATTGAAGACTCTTAATTGGAAACGGCTTTTTGATATCTGATAACATGATGGGGAGGGGCAGGGAACGGGGGACTCCTGCCTACTGCCCGAACCCGGAGGACCCGTCGCCGTCCACCAGGCGGCGGAGGAGTGTCGAGCCGCCCCCCGAGGGCTATCCAGTGCCACCGCCAGATACCACGGAGAAGATCACCCAGCTGGTGGAGGACCAGATGGCAGTGCGTTTTGGAAACTGGACCAAGATATTTTTTCTTCTTTCCTCTCTCCCCCTCTCGTCTCTGTCGGTCCACTTGCTTCCGTATCCTTTTCTCTTGCCTCGTCTATCTCGGGAGCACCCCCCGGCCTGTGAGGGGCAATGGGGGTATGTGGCGAGCAGGGCGAGGCCGAGGGCTGCGAGAGAACAGCACGTCTTTAATTTAATTTTAGTACTGATTTATTTTATTATTAAAGTTGTTAAATATTTGCCGGTTAAATGTTTCTGCTGTTCCACCAGAATGGTTTGCTTTCACGAATAACGCACTGACATGAACCGGCCCCAACTTAAGAAACGAATGGAGACGTAACACTGCAATGTGTTGTTTACCTGATTATAATCAGTGTGCATCCTGGTTAAAAAGCACTGATGCCTAGCCCTCTTTTACCCAGTTGTACAGTTTCCCCTGGCTATAGATTGTAATACAGTGCGAGGGCCCTTCTTCCCCTGTGGCAGGGGGACCCCTCACTGGTTTTGTTTTTGTGAGATTGAACTGACTGCCTTGTTTATTAAATAAAGTGAGTGTAAAAACACTAGATCACTAACTCACTATAAAGGCTTGTTGTTTTAATATGTGGTGGTTAGGTCATCCTCATTGATACGCATCTCACAGAAATGAACTGTGTCCCACATTCCCTGCTGTGGAATCTGGTCAGGTTTAACCTGGTTTTTGGTTGATTCAACTTGGACTCCTCCCTTTGGTCACAATCATAAAGGTTGGAACATTCTGAAGGCTAGGAACAGAAGTAATTTATTGGATTAAGAGAGGAGCGAACACTTTCAAGCCATCAAAGCCAAGCAAACAAGAGAAAAATGGTGTCTACGTGTCGACAAACCCTGGGCATTTCTCTAGGCATGATTGGTTTCATCGGAGCTATTGTGATTTGTGTCCTTCCTATGTGGAAGGTGACCGCATTCATTGGTTCTAATATTGTGACTGCACAGGTTTTCTGGGAAGGCTTGTGGATGAACTGTGTGGTACAAAGCACAGGACAAATGCAGTGCAAAATCTACGACTCCCTCTTGGCCTTACCTCAGGACTTGCAGGCTGCTCGGGCACTTGTGATCATCGCCATCATTGTGTGCATCTTTGGGATCATCCTGGGAATTGCCGGTGGAAAATGTACCAGCTTTGTCGAGGGTGAAAGCACAAAGGTGAAGGTGGCTATTGCTAGTGGTGTAATCTTCATCATCGCTGGAGTGCTGGTTCTGGTCCCCGTCTGTTGGTCAGCTAACACCATCATCAGGGATTTCTACAACCCCTTGCTCACAGATGCCCAAAGAAGGGAGATGGGACCTTCTCTCTATATTGGATTTGGTGCAGCTGCACTGCTGATCCTGGGAGGAGGTATACTGTGCAGCTCCTGCCCACCTAAGGAGGAGGTCAACTACGGCGTCAAGTACTCTCAGCCACGGTCCGTTGCCACCAGCAAAGCCTACGTCTGAAAGAGATCAAGCACACTAAGACTTTTTACTTGCAAAGACTCTTTTTCTCCTCGTAAAACCTCTTTATCCCCACCTATGGACTTTTTTTCCAAGGAGAAACATTAGAAGGACAGTGTCTGATATGACATATAGTTAACATACTGAGGTTTAGTGATGTGGTTATACAGATCACGGAAAGAGAAAATTTTGAATGTATAATGTGATGAGAGGAATCCAACTCAGGGAAGCAACAGAGATCTGTTTTTCATTAACAAGCCATTCTTGCAATTTATGTTTTAATATGACAATAGTCATACTTTTACTAATCAGAAAATAAAAAATATATAACTGTTAAACACAATTTCTATGGTTTTATTAAAAGTTTTATTTTAGGGGGTTACATACAGTATTTTTTGCACAATGATCATTAAATATGTCTTACTGTTTTGTTATTAAAATGAACAGTTCGGTAAAACAACTTATTGCATTAAACATTTCATAATAATAGTTTGACAATACTGAATATTCTAACATCAAAGAAAACTTCAGATCATGCTTGCTTCTGTCATGGTAACTAAACTGCTGAAAAACTCATCAGATGTTGGCAAAGATCTCCTGTAAAACAGTTTGTAAAAAAGAATAATTACTGTAAGAAATAATAAACAACTATTAGGTATGTTCAGTCTGTTTATACTTAATTTGTTTCTTACATAACATGAACTCAATGAAAAATAAATGAGATATTATATTGATGCCTAGTAACATCTGGCAAGGGGACTGCCGATGAAAACTAGCCTGCGGCTAACTCGGGTGCACTTACATTTGTTGTGAATGTTGATTAGTGTACATTGTCCCTTTTCAAATAAACAAATAAATAAAAAATAAATATGATATTCTATCACTTTGTTGTGCACCAGACATTTGGACAAGCAAATCAGCAAGGGGTCTTAATAAGCTGTTGGAAGAGTGCATTTATTAGAATTGTGTTTTGAAACATTATTATTTTATGGCAATAACTTTAATGGGATCATTATAATATGTGATAATATGATCATTTTGTAATATTAGCCAGTAGTGCTAAGCACTAGATCACTAAATGATTTTTTTTTTATGTAACAAAGTTTGGGAGAAGCACGTTCAGGTAATCAACCAATCAGCTCAAGAGGAAGCCGATATGAATAAAGCTTTTCCTCACCTGTCTCACGACAAGTGTCTCAGCATCCCTCCACCCCATCACCTCACACTCGGATGTCCCTCCCCCGGACAGCAAGGCAAACACGCATAAATACAAGTTTAGATTTCATGTAAGTGTGAACTCGTGAAATCCATATAAAGGCTTGTGGTTGACATCCAAAGGTTTTTCGGTTGATGACTTGGTTCATTTTTTATTTGAACCGAGTCATCAATCAATAATTGCTCATTGATGCACATCTCAGAGAAACTAGCTGTATCCACATTCCCTGCTGTGGAATCTGGTCAGGTTTAACCAGGTTTCAGGTCCACCTGACTTGGACTCCTCCCTTCTGAGAAAAACTTAAAATAGGTTAGTCATTTCTACAATTAACAGAGGAGCAAACACTTCCAAGAAAACAAAGCCAAACAAACAGAATAAATAAATAAATAAAAATGGCGTCTAAGTTTTGATTTATCCTAGCCATGTCTCTACCCAGACAGCAAACTGACATTGAATCAACGTGGAAACGACGTCTCTCATGACATTGAAACAACGTTGATTTTGCTCATCGAATTAACGTTGAACCAACGTCAGACGCGGCATTCTTCAAAGCTAAATGAAAATCGAAAATTGGTTTGCTTTCATAACGTTGAAACAACGCGTTGATTTCAAGTTGATTTTCCGTTAGTTTTGAAAGAATGACGCGTCTGACGTTGGTTCAACGTTAATTCGATGAGCAAAACAATGTCAGATCAACGTTGTTTCGATGTCATATTTCCACGATGATTCAATGTCAGTTTGCTATCTGGGTAGCCATTATTGGTGTCTGGAGAGCCAACATGTTCTCATCCTTTGGCGTCATATAGGTGACGCCATATGACATTTTGTTGAAATACTACGCACATGGCACCCTTTAGTGTCAATATAACACGCACTGTTGTGGGTAGGTTTAGGTCTGGGGTAGGGTCTGCATCTCATATTGACGCTAAAGGATGCCAGTCACGTACAATGCCATATAACGCCAAAGGATGAGAACGGGCTCGGGGAGTGTTATGATTTGTGCCTTTATATGTGGAAGGTGACAGCAGTAATCAGAGCCAATATTGTGACTGAGCAGACCATCTGGGAGGGCTTATAGATGAACTGTGTGGTACAAAGTGCAGGACAAATGCAATGAATTCACGGTAACACTTTAGAATACGGTTCCTTCGTTAATGAATAACTACACAAGAACTAATGAGTAACACAATATTAACAATCTAGTAACTATTATTAACTAACAAGAAACTCTGATTAACGAACTAGTAAGTAATAGCGCACAGACGAAAGTGGTAGTTCACTATTAAGTAATCAATAACTACTATTTTTTTAATACTTCCCAGAGAACTACTGAAAAAGTTTATTAACAATCTAGTAACTACTATTAACTAAAATAAATTCTTATTAACGAATTAGTAAGTAATAGCTCACAGATGAAAGTGTTACTAGATACTTCTGTGGGAATTACTAATTATTTGGATCCGTATTATAAAGTGAAGATCATTGGAACTAACTAGTAATTACTCAAGTGTTACTAAAGACATTTTCTAAAAGTATACTAAAGTTCACCAAAAATCTCAAACGGTTGCACAAATCATGACTAGATCATGTAGTAACACTTGAGTAATTACTAGTTAGTTCCAATGATCTTCACTTTATAATACGGATCCAAATAATTAGTAATTCCCACAGAAGTATCTAGTAACACTTTCATCTGTGAGCTATTACTTACTAATTATTTGGATCCGTATTATAAAGTGAAGATCATTGGAACTAACTAGTAATTACTCAAGTGTTACTACATGATCTAGTCATGATTTGTGCAAACGTTTGAGATTTTTGGTGAACTTTAGTATACTTTTAGAAAATGTCTTTAGTAACACTTGAGTAATTACTAGTTAGTTCCAATGATCTTCACTTTATAATACGAATCCAAATAATTAGTAACTCCCACAGAAGTATCTAGTAACACTTTCATCTGTGCGCTATTACTTACTAATTCGTTAATAAGAATTTATTTTAGTTAATAGTAGTTACTAGATTGTTAATAAACTTTTTCAGTAGTTCTCTGGGAAGTTTAAAAAAATAGTAGTTATTGATTACTTAATAGTGAACTACTACTTTCGTCTGTGCGCTATTACTTACTAGTTCGTTAATCAGAGTTTCTTGTTAGTTAATAATAGTTACTAGATTGTTAATATTGTGTTGCTCATTAGTTCTTGTGTAGTTATTCATTAACGAAGGAACCGTATTCTAAAGTGTTACCGAATTCACTATTGGCTGCTTGGGCACTTGTGTTGCTTGCATTTATACTGTGACGTGTAGCTTGTTTACCTCTGTCGTTTACCTCGTCTGTGTACTTCCTGTTTTGGTTTGCTCATATTGTTCCGTGTTATCAGTATTTAGGTGGTTGTATCTCCTGTGTTCTCCTTTTCCCCCTGAAGTGTATTAGTGAAGTTCACAACATAATTTTGGGAGGAGTGAACTTATCTAATCTTTCAATTAACTGCCGGAGCATATTAGCATATTAGCATTACTCCCCTTGCTCTGGAATCAGTTGTTCTGGTATTCCTCCACCTCCCCAACTCCACTAACATAATTTAAGTATCTTGCTGTCATAATCATCATTCAACCATAAGTAGCCCCCTAGCTGCACTGCGGACAGCAAGCCAAATATGCTTAACCTTATTAACTTAAAGATTATAGGGGCAAAGGAACTCCGAGCTCAGAATTCGGCCCAAACCTGTTTTAACAGTTTATTACTGTTAAAATACATTTCGTTGATGTAACCTTTTAATTTGCACCTTTAACCCTTTCAACCCCACAGGAACATACTGTAGTGTTCACACTACAAAGAGAAAAAGTAACACTGAAGCAGTGTTGCAGTGAGATAATTAAGTGAATATGTAAGAAGAATCAATGAAGGAAAGAGGAAGAAGAGCAGAAAAAAGAGACAATAACTGCAACTGACTTCCAGCCATTGCACATTTTTACACTTATTACTAACCAGTTTGACTTTATTTCTGTTATACATCTTCAGAATCTCTCATTGAGAATTATCAGAGGTTTAGATATTGATCTTTTATTGAAACTATTTGGTTTGAATTACCATTATGGTGATCAGTATTTGGGCTCTTGAACCTTGCCATTTTAAAACTATTTTTTTCTTGTGCTGCTTTAAATGTTATTGCAAACCACATTTATGGTTAAACGTGTTTTTGTGATGATGATCAGTGAATGCTGATTGTAATGCATTGATGATGACATAACCATCATGTTCAATCCTATATTAAAAGTGTTGCATTATAAAAAAAAATAATTAAAAAAATGCTTACATGTTTCATTACTTCCACTAAACCCCCCCCAAAATAATTTAGACAAAAAATGGCATAAAAAAAACATTAAGCCGCATAGTTTACTCAGTTTTATAACTGATTACTGAATGAAAGCTGTAGAATCACATAGCTACTATCACCCATAAATATAAAATTAAAAGTCACAGAATGGGATCATACGAGGTCATGATGATTGATTATGGCAACACAGCCAGAAACACCTGATCAAATTCCTCTTGGCTTTGTCTTGCCATGACAACCGTGCTTTTTATACACACAGTTACAGCAGCCATAAAAAAATAAAAATGTTAAAAAGTCAAGGGTCAAGATGGTGACTAAAAACTTTTATTATTTTCAATAAAACATCTAAACCATTGTTAAATCTCAACAAGAACTTCTGTACATGTATGAAATAAACTGGTTTGTAATCTGGTTTCACACTCAGTGTGGCTGGAAGTCAGTGTAGTTCTCATGTTTCTGCTTATTCTTCTCTTTTTTTCTGTTCTTGTTTCTATGTCCTTCAGTGATTCTACTTGTCAGCTATTTATCAGTGTCTGAATAAACTATGGACTATTTTAGTGAATTAATGTAGGGAATAGTGAATGAGAGTATAAGGAGTAATTTGGCACACTTTGAGGCTACATTCTTTTCTTTGTTTTCTATGGTGTGAACAGTACATTTATTTGAATTGCAATAATAGAGTTACTTTAACACTTTAGAATATTATTTTTTGTAAGATTGGATTGACTGCCAAAAATAAAATTAGAGTCTAGTTGACACAATCGCAGGTCCTTCATTTGATTTGGACACAGCCCAGAGACAGCTGACTATATAATGCATTGTGGTCGTGTTTAGGTGCAGGTCCTTCATCTGGTCTGGATACGGCCCAGATCCGGCTGACTACATCATGTGTTGTGGTCGTGTCTAGGCGCAGGTCCTTCATCTGGTCTGGATCCGGCCCAGATCCGGCTGACTAGATCATGCATTGTGGTCATGTCTAGGCGCAGGTCCTTCATCTGGTCTGGATACGGCCCAGATCCGGCTGACTAGATCATGTGTTGTGGTCGTGTCTAGGCGCAGGTCCTTCATCTGGTCTGGATACGGCCCAGATCCGGCTGACTAAATCATGCGTTGTGGTCATGTCTAGGTGCAGGTCCTTCATCTGGTCTGGATACGGCCCAGATCCGGCTGACTAGATCATCATCTGGTCTGGATACGGCCCAGATCCGGCTGACTAGATCACGCGTTGTGGTCATGTCTAGGTGCAGGTCCTTCATCTGGTCTGGATACGGCCCAGATCCGGCTGACTAGATCATGCGTTGTGGTCATGTCTAGGCACAGGTCCTTCATCTGGTTTGGATACGGTCCAGATCCAGCTGACTAGATCATGCGTTGTGGTCGTGTCTAGGTGAAGGTCCTTCATCTGGTCTGGATACGGCCCAGATCCGGCTGACTAGATCATGCGTTGTGGTCATGTCTAGGCACAGGTCCTTCATCTGGTCTGGATACGGCCCAGATCCGGCTGACTAGATCATGTGTTGTGGTCGTGTCTAGGCGCAGGTCCTTCATCTGGTCTGGATACGGCCCAAATCCGGCTGACTAGATCATCATCTGGTCTGGATACGGCCCAGATCCGGCTGACTAGACCACGCGTTGTGGTCATGTCTAGGTGCAGGTCCTTCATCTGGTCTGGATACGGCCCAGATCCGGCTGACTAGATCACGCGTTGTGGTCATGTCTAGGTGCAGGTCCTTCATCTGGTCTGGATACGGCCCAGATCCGGCTGACTAAATCATGCGTTGTGGTCATGTCTAGGTGCAGGTCCTTCATCTGGTCTGGATACGGCCCAAATCCGGCTGACTAGATCATCATCTGGTCTGGATACGGCCCAGATCCGGCTGACTAGATCACGCGTTGTGGTCATGTCTAGGTGCAGGTCCTTCATCTGGTCTGGATACGGCCCAGATCCGGCTGACTAGATCATGCGTTGTGGTCATGTCTAGGGACAGGTCCTTCATCTGGTTTGGATACGGCCCAGATCCAGCTGACTAGATCATGCGTTGTGGTCGTGTCTAGGTGAAGGTCCTTCATCTGGTCTGGATACGGCCCAGATCCGGCTGACTAGATCATGCGTTGTGGTCATGTCTAGGCACAGGTCCTTCATCTGGTCTGGATACGGCCCAGATCCGGCTGACTAGATCATGCGTTGTGGTTGTGTCTAGGTGCAGGTCCTTCATCTGGTCTGGATACGGCCCAGATCCAGCTGACTAGATCATGCGTTGTGGTCATGTCTAGGCACAGGTCCTTCATCTGGTCTGGATACGGCCCAGATCCGGCTGACTAGATCACGCGTTGTGGTCATGTCTAGGTGCAGGTCCTTCATCTGGTCTGGATACGGCCCAGATCCGGATGACTACATCATGCATTGTGGTCGTGTCTAGGCGCAGGTCCTTCATCTGGTCTGGATACGGCCCAGATCCGGCTGACTAGATCATGCATTTTGGTCATGTCTAGGCGCAGGTCCTTCATCTGGTCTAGATCCGGCCCAGATCCGGCTGACTAGATCATGCGTTGTGGTCATGTCTAGGCACAGGTCCTTCAACTGGTCTGGATACGGCCCAGATCCGGCTGACTAGATCATGCGTTGTGGTCATGTCTAGGTGCAGGTCCTTCATCTGGTCTGGATACGGCCCAGATCCGGCTGACTAGATCATGCATTGTGGTCATGTCTAGGCGCAGGTCCCTTATCTGGTCTGGATACGGCCCAGATCCGGCTGACTACATCATGTGTTGTGGTCATGTCTAGGCACAGGTCCTTCAACTGGTCTGGATACGGCCCAGATCCGGCTGACTAGATCATGCGTTGTGGTCATGTCTAGGTGCAGGTCCTTCATCTGGTCTGGATACGGCCCAGATCCGGCTGACTAGATCATGCGTTGTGGTTGTGTCTAGGTGCAGGTCCTTCATCTGGTCTGGATATGGCCCAGATCCAGCTGACTAGATCATGCGTTGTGGTCATGTCTAGGCACAGGTCCTTCATCTGGTCTGGATACGGCCCAGATCCGGTTGACTAGATCATGCGTTGTGGTCGTGTCTAGGCGCAGGTCCTTCATCTGGTTTGGATACGGCCCAGATCCGACTGACTACATCATGCGTTGTGGTCGTGTCTAGGCGCAGGTCCTTCATTTGGTCTGAATACGGCCCAGATCCGTCTGACTACATCATGCGCTATGGTCATGTCTAGGTGCAGGTCTTTCATCTGGTCTGGATACGGCCCAGATCCGGATGACTACATCATGCATTGTGGTCGTGTCTAGGCGCAGGTCCTTCATCTGGTCTGGATACGGCCCAGATCCGGCTGACTAGATCATGCATTTTGGTCATATCTAGGCGCAGGTCCTTCATCTGGTCTAGATCCGGCCCAGATCCGGCTGACTAGATCATGCGTTGTGGTCATGTCTAGGCACAGGTCCTTCAACTGGTCTGGATACGGCCCAGATCCGGCTGACTAGATCATGCGTTGTGGTCATGTCTAGGTGCAGGTCCTTCATCTGGTCTGGATACGGCCCAGATCCGGCTGACTAGATCATGCGTTGTGGTCATGTCTAGGTGCAGGTCCTTCATCTGGTCTGGATATGGCCCAGATCCAGCTGACTAGATCATGCGTTGTGGTCATGTCTAGGCACAGGTCCTTCATCTGGTCTGGATACGGCCCAGATCCGGTTGACTAGATCATGCGTTGTGGTCGTGTCTAGGCGCAGGTCCTTCATCTGGTTTGGATACGGCCCAGATCCGACTGACTACATCATGCGTTGTGGTCGTGTCTAGGCGCAGGTCCTTCATTTGGTCTGAATACGGCCCAGATCCGTCTGACTACATCATGCGCTATGGTCATGTCTAGGTGCAGGTCTTTCATCTGGTCTGGATACGGCCCAGATCCGGATGACTACATCATGCATTGTGGTCGTGTCTAGGCGCAGGTCCTTCATCTGGTCTGGATACGGCCCAGATCCGGCTGACTAGATCATGCATTTTGGTCATATCTAGGCGCAGGTCCTTCATCTGGTCTAGATCCGGCCCAGATCCGGCTGACTAGATCATGCGTTGTGGTCATGTCTAGGCACAGGTCCTTCAACTGGTCTGGATACGGCCCAGATCCGGCTGACTAGATCATGCGTTGTGGTCATGTCTAGGTGCAGGTCCTTCATCTGGTCTGGATACGGCCCAGATCCGGCTGACTAGATCATGCATTGTGGTCATGTCTAGGCGCAGGTCCCTTATCTGGTCTGGATACGGCCCAGATCCGGCTGACTACATCATGTGTTGTGGTCATGTCTAGGCACAGGTCCTTCAACTGGTCTGGATACGGCCCAGATCCGGCTGACTAGATCATGCGTTGTGGTCATGTCTAGGTGCAGGTCCTTCATCTGGTCTGGATACGGCCCAGATCCGGCTGACTACATCATGCATTGTGGTTGTGTCTAGACCAGAGGTCTCAAACTCGCGGCCCGCGGGCCATTTGCGGCCCGCGGGATGATATTTTGTGGCCCCCTACTTGATATTAAAGTTTAATGTTAGTGCGGCCCGCCATTGCGTTTGCCGCGTTTTTTTTTATTATTAATATTTTTATCCCTTATGGGCTACCATATATAGTCTCGTGACAGCTTACGGTGGGTTTGTTGTCAGTTGTCATAGACACCACGAAGTACAAATATAGGCTACTGCGCCTGGAAAAAATGAGCGCGTCGTTTCAATTATGAGCGCGCTGGGCGCTTGATGCGCGCCTACATCTGAAATGTACTCGAGCGTGCAAAATATGTGAGCGCGATATGTGAACAAGGCGAGCTACCACCACCAAATCAGGCCACAGCTCGCGAGCGACGTGTTGGATACCCCTGCTCTAAAACAATGTGAGAATAATCATTTTGAGCTTGTAATATGCGTTGTGTCTGAACGCGTTCAATGAAAGATATAGTTCATGATCTCGTTCATATTTTGGGCGAACGTGAACTGAACGTAGCCTACTGTATTACTGCCTGATGAACGTTACAGTAAACTCGTTCATTCTAGTAGTGTCTGTGAACCGAGGAGCGAGGAGGCGTCGTAAGATCATTTAAAAGGGTTTTATGAGGTCGGTGAGGATGGGAAAATCTTACATGTCTGTGCAAACTTTGCCCGTCGACAAAATTATTGTTATCTGTGGTTGTATATGGGCTGTGGCAATAATAATACCATAATAATAAAAAAGAAGCTCGCAGCAACATATGGAAAAAAAGAACTAACTAGTTCATTTTAAAATTTGTGAACTGAACTTTGAACTAGTTCATGTAATGAACTTGGTCCAACAGGTTGATAAGAAGGTTTGCTTTGATATGTGCAAAGTCAGTAATTTTAGTAAAAAAGAGACACTATACATGTGTAGAAATAATTATTTGTATTTCAAAAGCAGTAATTGTTTTTCTAAGTATAATAAAAGGAAATGTGCCTTTCGGAAAAAAAAAGAAAAAAAAACATTCAATATAATAGTGTTGTATAAAGAAAATTAAAAAGCAAATTTGACTATTATCACGAAGATGTTGTGTATAAGAAAAAGACAGAAAGTTTGTAAAATGAACTTCAACTGTCAGAAGGACAGCTCATGAAGAACCAATCATGTACAGAAAGGATGTTCAAACAGTTCAGGAACAGTTCAAAAGAAACGTTAATAATAAAGATTGAGAAGATTGGATCAGTTGTGCTCCATTTTTGGAATACTTAAATACAATTTTTTTATTTTTTGGAATTTGATGCGGCCCGGCCTGACCCAGACTCTATCTCCAGCAGCCCCCAGTTAATTTGAGTTTGAGACCCCTGGTCTAGACGCAGGTCCTTCATCTGGACTGGATACGGCCCAGATCCGGCTGATAAACCTCGGAATAAACAGAGAGATTAATCTACCGCTTGCAGTCGATTTTGATATCCTAGGTATTATCAACTGGTCGGAATTTTCAAGATCAATTTAGACATGACGGACTATAATGCGTTTAGACCTCGCTCAAGTACTGGAGAAGTACTGGGGAGCTAAACCATTCATACCCCTTTTCCACCAACAAGAACCAGGTGCTGGTTCAGAGCTAGAGCTAGTGCCGGTTCAGAGTTGATTCGACTGACGAGCTTTCAAAGAACCGGTTTGCCTTTCCACAGGTGCTTTGGTGGTGGAGCTGGTCCTTTCATGTTCAAAAAACAAAGAACTGATTTGAAACTAGGCTCTGTCTCTGACCCAGCACCAGCTCTGCCTTGGTGGAAAAGTGCTTTGTAAATAATCAGCTAAGTACCAGACAGATGCAGTGTAAAGTCTATGACTCCAGGCTGGCACTGAGACCTGATCTGCAGGATGATCTTTTCCATCTTGGTGGGTGTCGCTAGGATTCCTGTTAGACTTGTCTCAGGGAAATGTACCAACTTGAACAAGGAACAAGGAAAAGTAAAAGCATCCATTGCTGCTGTGGTGGTTCTGATGATCTCTGGGCTTCTTTGTCTTATCACTGTCTTATCACCTATCCTGGACCTCTGTCATTATAATAACTGACCTCTACAACCTCTTGAGAGATGAGAGCTTCATTCGACCACTCAGCATCTGTCAAATATAATCCTGTAATGATGGTAAAGCCATCTAGTGGTCATGATGCTCTTCCCGGCCACACAGTGCCAGTCCCATGGTCTCCATCTCCTCCCAAGACCTACACACAGTTTCATTAGAAAGATATAGTTGTATATTTTGTAGTGTATTTTGACACAACAAATTAGTGTAGGAGAAATTCTTGGAGCACTTTTAACTGGAATTCTCTTGTGCAAAATCACTTGTTTTTTACTAATTATGTGAAGTTTTATATGAAGTAAACATGTTGGCTCACTTGTTCTTGGCTTTTGTTATCATTTTTTTTGTGTGCATGCCAGAGGAACATACTTTACACAACACTAGGAAAACCTGCTGTTCAGGAACACCCACTAGTTTCCACTAGTCAATCGAACATAAGCGTGATCTCTAAGAACAAGTTGATCCATAGCTATTGTTTTTGTACTGCTTGACAAACTGTAAAAATACAGGTTCTAAGGGATATACATTTGTTTATAGTCACTTTTAACGTGGGTGTAGGTTACTGTACTTTCTTAATTATGAATTTTTTTTTTGTATTTCACCTGCATTGTGTGTTTCTTCATTTTCTGAGATACACTGAACAAAGAATTATAAATTAAAAATGTCTTTTTGACACATTTGAATTCAAGTTAATATAAACTGAGTACAGAAGTTAAATAGAAAACCAGTTCTCCCACTATTAACCTTTCTTACAGGGCTCATATTACATGGCTCAGGCTTACATACACAAACATCCTGCGTTTCCTAACAATGAGAGCTTTTCACAGAGTCACGGTGTTATTTCAGATGACCACTACAGGGAAATGCCAGGTTTTCTCTTACGCAAAAACCGCCACATATTCTTTTATGTCCAAACACGTGCACTACATTCTTAGAAATGTAAACAAGTGATGTCAAAGACAGAGCTAAAAGTATGACAACCACCACTAAACCATGCAGCTCTCTGTTGAGAAATATATTTCTTGGTTAGTATCGGTTTCATTCAAACTCCAAACACAACTGTCTTGTTGAGCAAACTCATTTCAGTGCTCACCTGTATTTTGAAATCTACTGCCCCCTAGTGAGAGAAAATCATTCATGTTACATGTATGTATGTATGTGTCAAATGTATGTTACAGAAACACTGATAAAAGACAGAATTAAATGTTGTCTCTGTCTGTTTTTTGTCATCCCCAGCCCCATCCATGGCTCTGCAGGTCTTGGGAATCACTCTTTCAATGATTGGCTTTGCAGGAACCATCATCATCTGCGCTCTGCCCATGTGGAAGGTAACCGCCTTCATCGGCACAAACATTGTGGTGGCACAGGTCTTCTGGGAAGGATTGTGGATGACGTGTGTGTACGAGCGCATTGGCCAGATGCAGTGTAAACTGTACGATGCCCTGCTGGATTTGGATCCTTCCCTTCAGGCGTCTCGTGGGCTAATGGTGACCACCATGGCTTTGGCCTGCTTGGCTTTCCTCATTTTTCTGGTTGGGGCTGATTGCACCAACTGCCTAAGTAACCCACGCGCCAAAGCGCGGATTGTGGTGGTATCTGGGATTACCTTTATGCTTTCTGGACTGACTACTGTGGTGCCTGTGTCCTGGACAGCCGACTCCATTATAAGAGACTTCCATAATCCCATAGTGCATGAAGCACTTAAGAGAGAGATGGGGGCAGCCCTGTATGTGGGCTGGGTGACAGCGGGCCTTCTGTTCGTTGGGGGAGCCGTTCTCTGCACCAGCTGCCCACCAGAGCGGGACAACTATTCCCCTAGATACACCTTAACAAAATCTGACACCCACAGTGGCTACGCCATAAAGAACTACGTCTGATATACAGCACATGCCTCTGAGTAAAGCGGACATAATGTACAAGTGCTAAACGAAACACTTCATCAGATCCTGAAGAATTGCTAATTAAGAAAAGTGAAATTTTAAGTGATTAAACATCTCTCTCTCTCTCTTAACCTTTTTTGATTTTCATATGTTTGTTCTTCTGTTACATTCAGAACATTAGATTACACATTTCAGCATGTGTGTTTGAATATTTTGTGAGTATGTGTGTTCAGGTTTTACCTACTGTACTGTACATTACGAGGACAGTAAAAATCCAGAATAGGAGTAAAACAATAGAAATCACAAACAAATGTGTGTTTCTTTGCGAGTGTGTGGGAAAAGAGAGAGTGAGAAAAAAGACTACAGTGGTTAATTATATATATACAGTGCCGCTGCTAGCCATTTTGGTGCCCTAAGCATAATTCCTTTATGATGCCACCCCCACCACCCCCCCCCCCCTCCCTCCCTAAAAAAAAAAAAACATTTTCATTTAGGATTTTCATTTAGCGGGTATGATTTATAAAAAAAATCAAAACTGAAAAAGTTACCCTTTAAAAAACTCTTTAGTTTAGGGTCTAACGCTTACTATTAACTAGTTTCATTACCTGATTGGTTTTATAATCACTATGCAGGCTGGTTAGGGGGTTTGGGGTTTCCCCGAGAAATTTTTGGATTTCTCTGAACTAAAGATGTGCATTTTAAGATGTTGTGAAGGCAAAAAACAAAACAAAAAAAAAATCGATAACAACAGCTTTATGTCAGCATCACACTCTTTTTCTCTTTGTTTTTATCTATCCCTGTCTCTTATATATATATATATATATATATATATATATATATATATATATTGTAGGGACTGAAACAAATAATAAAGTTGTGCAAAAAATAATCCCTCTCCGTCACACTGACCCATTGGGCTGTACATTTTCTGTCATGCTCCATTTTTGAATAATTAATGAACAATAACAATGGAGTCATTTAATGAACAATATCCTATGAATTATTCTATTGAAATAAAGTGTCTCTCAACAAAGTTTTCACTGCAATATTTTATCGAGTAATGTTCTATTTATCACACTGCAATTTGACACTACACTATCTTAGCATTTATCACTTTCTGTTTTATTGCACATAATGCTTTTATTGTATTGTGTTGCATTGTGTTGTGTTGTGTAGTGTTGTATTAGCATCTGGAGGTTTCTGCTCCAGAGTTTCATTGTGCATGTACAGTGACAATAAAGACCTTAATTCAAATTCAAATATAACCACTACTTAAACAGAGCCACTAATCCTATGACAACCACTAAACCTAATTCTAAACACACACACACACACACACACACACACACACACACACACACACACACACACACACACACACACACACACACACACACACACACACACAGAGAGAGAGAGAGAGAGAGAGAGAGAGCACAATGAATTGTACATATTATTCTAAAATGTTTATTTTTTTCAATTTAAGTCAAGTCAAGTATATATATATATATATAACTATACCAATACATTGAAATGTTAAAGCACATTTTAATTTTTATATTACAGCAGTTATGAAGTGCTCTCTGGTGGTGTATACGGTAGTTTGGTGAGAGTTAAGGAGTACAATTGTGAAGGCGTGCATATTTTCTCTGTAATTAAATATTAATGAGGAAGATTTAAAATTTGACTTCACAACAGACCATCAACACAGCCATTCCAAAATGATATAATAGCAGAACTGGAGACAATATGCCTTCGAAACACAACTATTATTATTCCTAATGGGGGAAGGAGAGAAACAGATTTCACAGGAATAATCTACATTTTCAAATATATTAAACTATAAAACAGTTATTTTAAATTTGAATAATATTTCACAATATCAAAGTTTTTTTGTTATATTGTTTTTTATAAAATAAGTGCAGCCTCAGTAGAAGAGACTTATTTATTTATATATTTTAACTTTAATTGTTTATCCAGCCTCATAGATTCGAGTTTATAAAATTGGCTTTTGGTGCCACTTATTTTACCAGTAAACTTTGTCAATTTGCACCAGAAGGGAATGTTGAAGATTTAATCATAATGTAACAACATAATTTAATCATCAGTCAAGATGTCTAAACTCTTGAGTGATTGCGTTTAGGGCTCTCAACTTCAGTCCTGGAGGGCCGGTGTATGAACAAACTAATCCAGATGTTCAGAATTACTGTCAAATTACAGAAGGCTGGGTAAAATCATGGGATTGGTACTAAAGTCTACAGGACACTGGCCCTCCAGGACTGGAGTTGAAGAACCCTGGTGTATATCTTAAATTGTATGATCACAATATATTTAAATGTTGTTGCAGTGTAAGTAAGATTATAAACAACCACTGTTGGGAGTAACGCATTACAAAAGTAATACATTACAGTAACATATGACTTTTTGCTGTAACGCAGTAGTGTAAGGCATTACTAATCAATTTTCAGTAATATTTTACTCGTTACATGTTCAGTGAGGCTTGTATTACAGCTGTATTACAGTGTATTGTCTGCTTTTACTTCTTAAAGGCAACAGACTATATGTGAAAGTTTTAAAGCAGTCTTTTAGTGCCAGTTCAGAGCGGTCGCGTCTGTAACATTGTTTTTTACTCATAAATGCGAACACGAAAACTAAAATAAAATGAATATTTTAAGTTCTATGGTTACTGCAGAGCCAGCCCTTCCTCGTCCGATTTGCGCAGTGTAATTAACAGAATTACAAAAAATATATTTTGCCTCCTATTTTTTTGTCACGCATGAATGTGTGTCTTTTCCTTAATATTAAAAATAAAACATAGACTGATATTTGTCTAATGTCTGCAGTCCTTTAAGGAAATAGCCTATATACGTTTCAATACATGTATTTTCTGAGAATTTTTATTTCAAGTTTTGACTGCAAATGTCATGTCCATAATGCTGGACTTCCCCAATTTTAAATAATTTATCCTCAACTAGTTTTGTGGTGTAGGTCTACGTATTTTATAATGTTAACTTCAAATAATACTAATAGCCTAATTTAAAGATAAGGCAGCATTGGATATGGACGGTAAGGAGAATAACGCTGGAGTTGGAAGAGGTGTGTCGCGATTCTGTAGGTTCGTGGATCTGAGTCGTGTGGCGAATCGCGATTTCGGTTTCATATTGCATATCGTTACAGCCCCAAAGTTAAGTTCTACTTAGTTATTTTGGTGAAAGTAACTCAAAAGTAATACATGAGTAATGTAACGCATTACAATTCTGGGACAGTAATATTGTAAGGTAATGAATTACTTTTAAATAACAGTAACAAGTAATACCTAATGTATTACAGTTTGGAAGTAACTTGCACAACACTGTAAACAACATGTACTTACTTTAGTGTTAGGGTTAGTTACTTGTAATAATGCATAATTTTAAGTTTCAACTATTAATGCATCCAACACATAGGTAACAAGGACACATTAAAATAAAATAGGACTATCCGATCCTGCTCCGGAGGGCCACAGTTTGTTTACTCTGCTTCTGAAACAATTGCAGGAATGCTATCTAACCAACAAGTTCTTCTATTTGACCACTCAATTTTTTCCCCCATCCTACTGGAATCTGTCTTTTAGTGCGCCAAACAAAGACATCTTTCAAGACTTAAGAATAATTGTTTTCAGTCTAAAATAATGGACTTTGCTGGAACTGAACCACTAGAGGTCCCTAGCGGATCAGTTGATGCTTAAAAAAGGTATTGGTGGTGCAGAGGGAGTGAAGGAGAGAAGTAAAAGTTCAAATTTGAATAATAGGGTGACTGGGGATGGTTGTAACATTTTTGACATTTTTGTCTGCTATTAAATGTAGCTGTTCTTTGCATCTTGCATAAACAGAAAAAGCATGGTTTAGTTTCAAACACGAGAAGTGAAATGTTTCAATTCACCCCATAGTCTGGGTTAGTTGTAACATATCCTAGGGTGAGATGTACTGTAACATCATGATATCCACCAGGGTGATTATGGATTATGACAGCTTTTTAAACACACTGACTTTTCAACATAATTTATAATTTATAAAGCACTTTTAACAGTACAGATTGTTTCAAAGCAGCTTTACAGTTATATTAGAAACAGACACAGCCAGAGATGGACCAATAGCATGGACATCGCACGACCCACTGACCGCGCGGTAACCTTCGTCGCACAAAGCACGAGGTCTGGCGCGATGCAAAGTTCCTGGAGAACTTGTGGATGATGACCACCCTCGTGCAGGACTTTCAGTGCCTTGGCCTGTTAGACCAGCAGCAACACCATAGCATGCATGGAAGAGGCAGCTTCCCCACAGGCCTTGCAAGCCTATATCCGACGAGTACCTACAGGCCTGGGAAGGAAGACACGGTTCTCCACGGCAAGTGGAGTTAGGGCACAGCTGCATTGCAACGGTCCGTTCCACTGGCGGGACACGCGTGTATCCCTCAGCTGCCCCATCAAGGGTGGTGAGGGAGGAGGACGGTTTCTTGTAGTGAAAGGTGCCGTCCACGTCCCGGTGAGCTCCTCATGCACCTCCGGGAACAAGGGCACTGAGAATCAGCGCGCGCCACCCTGAGATACCAACCATCAAGCCTCGAGGGCTCGGGACACGGTGGGTGAGGGTTCTACACAAGCCGGATCCTGTTGGCGGCCCAGGAAAGCATGACCATCTCTGGGTCTCTGATCTCTGGGTACGACTCGGGCACCGCGCTGGCACACCCGAATCTAGGCAGCGGGTCCAAGCCGTCGTCCATTGAGACTTCTGACGCTCCCTCTGATGCAGAGATTAATTTAATTTAAACAGCATCGAAGTGTTGGCTCCGAAGCAAAAAAGAATTAACTGCAATCCCAGCAGCTGCTCGTTTATCGTCTAACGAGGTCGCACAGCCGATGCAAATGATTGCACGCCAATGTGTATTGGCTTGTTTTAGTTTCACTCGTCTCGAAGTAGATTGCCTCTCTTGCGAGATTCCTATTGGTCAGTCATTATTATTGGCCATAAAATTGAATTTGAACACAAAACTTTCAATACTTTCAATGTTCAATCATTTTCACCTGCATGTTTTACATGGGCACTTGTATAATTTGATCATTTTCTTACTTTCACCAAACATATCCCTAATCCTACTGTTTTTATCCTACTTACCTCCCATGGACACAGTCCATAAAACGCTTCAGCTGCCCTTATAAGTTATTTCTCTTGTTCGTCAGTGAAGACCTTCTTTCCGCTGTGGAAGCTCCCGTGATTCCTTCTCTTCCAAATTTTTTTTTTTTTTTTAGAATCTGTACATGGTAAATATGAAAGACTCTCCCTAGTCGTTTACATTACTCTTTCTCTTCCAAGACCTACAGTAGGCATACTAAAATTCAAAGAAAACATTTAAATACAACACAAAATTGCTTGGGGTAGGTTGTAACACGTTTAATTGACGTTACAACTAACCCAGAGTCTTGTAGCCATGAACAAGCTCACTTTACAGCCAACAGCCAAAACATAGCACTAGCAATTTGCATTGAAAAATGTGATGTCATTACATTAATGCACCACTAGATGGCACTCAAGCTTCTTGACTTAGATATATGTGTAAAGTGAGAGGAGAGAAGAGAGAGAATGCTGTGCATGTGTGTGCATGTTGGGTGCTTCTCAAACAGAAGTCTGCATCCTACTGATGCTGTGTACCTCTTAGAATTTGAAAAGGATTGTGGGTGATTTAAGGCCGCAAAGGATACATCCGACATACGTTCACATGAAGACAAAAGTATCCACACAGACACAAACTTTGATGAGTTTTAAAGCAGGCATTGTCGTCATAAAAATAAATTAAATAAAAAAGCTACTTTCTTACCTCAAAATGAGTTTTTCCCCTTTAGAATCTGTTGGCTCTATCCGAAATTGCATACTTCCAGGCTAAAAACAGTATGTGACAAAAGAAATATGTCCAAATTCACAGTACTCAGAAAGATAGAAGCTGATCAGGTGAAGTGATAGAGGTGGTTTGTAACTTGTTTCTTATTGAGTAATTGGAAGTGTTCCAACTGACCTATTTTACACCATTCCTGTACTCCCTCTATGCCATTTCTCCTGTTTTGTTTGCTACCGAACACCACAGACTTTTTCATGGACACCACTAGATAACCAAACCTTTGATGTGTCAGTATTGATGTGTTTTAGCATACAATCTCCATAGCTCCCTATTCATGTCTCATCGTGTGAGGAAATAGAGGGATTTGTTATGAAACCATGGCAAAAACACAAAAGATTCCCCCACGTTTCAACCACAGTGTCTCTCCGCCCACAGCTGGAATGCAGTGCAGCTGGTTTCCGTAATATGAGGAATAGTTCTGCTCCACGATCCTGAATAAACACGGACATGGATATAAAAATTGAATTTGCTAGTTTCGGGCTGGCTAGTGCAGGCTGGTTTTGCACTATCCTTACAAGATTTCTACCAATGTGGAAAGTAAGAGGAACGGTGGAGAACACCACAACAACACTTCCATTGTACTGGGATGGAGTCTGGTTAAACTGGCAACACCACACAACTGGCAGACTTCACTGCACCTTCTATCAGTCTCTGCTGTCTCTGACGGAACATTTCACATCTTGGAAAATCCTCGTCATCACATCTATAGGAATTGGATCTATTGCCATGGCAGTTTACGGTATTGGGTGGATACGTTATCCTAAGAATATATGGTTTAAAGCTGCCTCCGGGCCATCGTTTGTTGTAAGCGGGCTGCCTTTACTGGTGGTGATCTCCTGGACTACACATTTAATAGATGCGAATGCCAATGTCTCATTAACACTGGAATGGGCAGCTGCGATTGTCACTGGCTGGATGGGAATAGTGTTGCTTGAGGTGGGTGGAGGAATGCTAAGCATTATTTGCTGTCGGGCAGTCCAGAAGCAGAGACAGGATGAAAGACAAGCGCAAACTTCTGAGCCAGGGGTTCAGTATCCTCTCCACACTACTTCATTTATACAAAACCCCTTACCGGAATACTGAATTAGTATACTGTGTATCTAAGAACTTATGAACACGTGTTGGTCGTATTTAATGTTAGACAAAGATAGTTCATAATTCAGTGTTTGACAACTGACATTTTGAATTTTTCTTCTTCCTCTTTATAATCTCCCTGTGATCAGATCTACACTTTCTTTCATGTAAACATTCTTCTTCTTCTTCTTCTTCTTCTTCTTCAGACATTTGCAACTGACTAGATTCATTAGAGCCGTATTGCTGCCCTCCTCAGGTTATCTGAGGAACTACGCTTAATAGGTTATATCCTTATATGAAGTCCAAGTGTATGCAAAAAACCTATAACAACTTTGGTAACACTTTATTTTGATCCCTTTTGATGTAACTTTGCACCTACATGTCAAATAACTCTCATTAGATTATTAATAGACTGTCTACTTAATATCAGCTTCACTTTATTGTGATGGTCCTCAATAGAAACTGACAACAGACAGACTATAAGTAACTTTGCAACTACATGTCAACTTCTAACATGTCTTCTACTTTCTAACCCTAACGTTGCCAGTCTACTTAGTGGACATGAAAGTGTGACATTACTTATAGTCAACAAAATGCGTTAAAGGGACCATCAAAATAAAATGAAACCACAACTTTAGTGTCTTCCTTAGTACTAAGAATTGAATTTAATGAATAGTTTGTAACTCCAGATTCCAGTAATTCTGAATACATGCGATTTCTCTCTGTATGATGGATTTAGCTTCTCCACACATGCATCTGCCATTTGGAGGATTTCCAACCATTGTCAGCCGATTATTAAATGCACAATGCCCCAATCTCTGTCTATTAATAACCACACTAGCCATCCTTCCCAATCTTATGTTTGTTAAATGGTTGTAAGATGTTTGTACGGACAGCTCTGGAGCTCATATCATTTAATTTTTTTCCTACGTTTGTCATTTCACTTCGGAGGTTTGTTTTCCTAAAGTTTTCAAATAAACTCTTTTCATGAACTCTCTGCATTTGAAACCTCCGTTAACATATACCTTAAAAACCATAGTCTATATCAATGTTAATATGGTGGAACATTTATTTATACATGTGTGCCATGTTTTTTTGGAATTTGGAGTTGTCAAAGGCCATTTTGGGCTGTTTACTACTACCTATCACTGATCTGATCTATTTTCTTTGCAATCCTTATCACCTCTGCTGTTTCTGAAAGGTTTGAAAATGTGTATTGCCTGTGCCATGTAGCCTGCTGTTTATGCAGGGTTTAATCTTTAATTTATTTTAATACATGGTTTTACAACAGGGTTTAATACATGTTAATTTCAGTCTGGTCCCAGCTAACAATTTTAGGTTCTAAGACCGTTTTCATAACATTCCCATTAAGTTATAAAAACATTATATCTGGATGAGCTATCCTGTTAGCTCGTTACGCGCCATCCTGGTCTGTTCATGGCCAATATATATATATAGAATGTTCATTGAGGTCCACTTATAATTTTAACAAGTTTTTATTACATCAAATTACACATTTAGAATTGTTTTAAAAATGTCCTGTTGAAAAACGGCAACTGATGGAGTTTTGATTCCTCGCCACTGTCGCCTTTTTCCACCTTTGTTGTAATTGGCTTGGCTTGCTCGGTTGGGGACATTCAATTTAAAATGAAATATTCAACAATATTATTTATCTGCGGCACTGACACTATTATAAAATAACTGAACTGAGCTGGACGAGGACATCATGGTTTTCTCCAGAGCGGCTATATACATATATATATATATATATATATATATATATATATATATATATATATATATAAACATATATATATATATATATATATATATATATATATATATATAAACTAAACTTTTTTACACCAAAAATGAAACATAGTTGTCATAATTGATAGGATAACGAATGTTTTTTTGTGTAAACTAATTATGAATGAATGTACAGTAGGTCTGTGTAACTTGGGATAATTTGTTTTCTCGTTTTCTGAAACTGTAGAAACTGTTAATTTATCACATATTCGACCCTTCTCATGAACACAAATAAACAAATCTCGCATTGTTTTTTTAAAGTTGTATTTTCCTTATTATCACACTTTGTTTTAATTTGCCAAATGAAAACACAATAAACCAAAATTGATAAACAGGCTTGAATATTTGATACATGCTCAGGAATAAGGCGCCCTTTTCTGCTGATTGGTCCACCAAACATCAAGCCGTGCCGTCATCAGTTCTTACTCAGTTAGGGCCAGGAAGCAACCATCTAGAAACCAGAAAACCCTAAACATACTAAAAACAGAACACCTTAGCAACCACATGGAATTGCCTTGGCAACCAAATACATCAGTATATAAATTAATGTAATACAGTGAGACAAAATTAAATGTCACACTACATTTGGTTGGTGAAAGATTTTGTATAGGACATTTACTGTATATATTGTATTTGCAATGGTTGCCTCACATTAATCTGCTGTTGTCATCACAACCATGCACACACATACACACAGTTTCCAAGCCATGGAGAGCAAGGCTAGTGTTTGGGTGATAAGGTTTCTCTCCCACACAGACAGCCTCATGCAAGATTCAGAATCTAGCATTCACACTAGAGAATCAGATGTCTCTTGTTAACAACATAGTGTGTTGGTATTCAATATTGTGTGTGAGTGAGTTTCAGGTAAATCCTACATTATCAAAATGTCCCCACAAAAATGGCCATATACAAAATAATTTACAAAATACAAGTTATGTTTTTTTTGGAAATGTAAACTGCAGAAAGTTTTCTGTGATGGGTAGGTTTAGGAGAAGAGTAAGGGGATGTAATATACAGTTTGTAAATATAAAAACCATGATGTCTATGGAAAGTCCCCATAAACCCAACATTACATTTCTTGTTTGTCAAATGTGGTATTTTTTAAACTGTATGCTGTCTTTGATTAAATTGTGATCACAGTGTGAAGAGGAAAACAAACATTAAAGCAGAAACAACTGCATGCTGAGCTTAGCCATTTTGTGGTTATGTATATTAGGGCAATTTTCTGTAATTTTCCCCATTGTATGTCCCTTTGTAACCTTTTATTTGATGTGTATTCGTTAGAACGAATTCTTTGTTAGACTCAAACACAGTATTCTTTATTTTAATGCTTGTGCTATAACTAAAGGGCAATATCTTTAACCTCTGTTTTATGCTGCTTTGGCAAATGCATATTCATTGGACCTCTTGATGACACTGGATAATTGTGTATGAATAACACACAATTTCTTTAAGGGTGCTAATTACAGGTAATTAGCCATGGTTGAGGTTGGTTTCTATTGATCACCTCTTCCTCTCTTTTCAGACATGTACAACAGGTTTACGTCTGTATTTTCTGCAGCTAAATAGTTTTATTTTTATTAATATTGGCAAGTCTCAAGATGAAATATAAAATGATTTATTTTAATAGCAATAAATCCCAAATATGCAAATACTTGAATGCATACTTGGACCATATTAATTATAGGAAGTACTCCTGCCATGAACGTAGAGTGATAGTGGGTTAATCATCTATCTTAGCACTGAGAACAGAATGAGTAAGAATGTATATGAAGAAGAGACACGTAAATAATAAACTGAATGAATCAACATATTAAGGTGGTATAATAAATGCAAAACTACAGTGGTTGTTCTAAATGACTCAGCCACAAAATATATGCAGTATGCATAACACTACTGTAACCTTTAACAACACATGGAAGACATCTTTTGTCATGACCAGTGAAAAGGATCCTATATGACGACGCCAGCATGTATGGAAAGCGAGACCATCAAAATATATTTTTGTTAAATCAACATTCAAATGACAATTGTTACTTCTACTCTTCCGAAAGACGTAAAGGGGACATGTAATAAGTACATGCTTATGGGGAACTTTTCCATCCTAGATTTGTTGCTACTTGTTGACTGACCTGATGAATTTTTTAAGCTCCTTGGGAGGCGCATCAGTTACCACTGAATCTATCGCAGATCTCCATCTCTGTCTGATGACAAATTAATTGCCTTTGTCCTCTCAGAGAAAGAAATTTAATCAGGATGTCCTTATAGCCAAGTGTTCTATGTCTATTTTGTTTATTTGTATGTGTATTTTTCCTCCATGCGCACTATTCCAGGCAGAGTCAGCCACCGAAACTCAACACTCTGTCTGTGATTAATAAAACATAGCCCCGAGGCCCAAAAGGCCAAACACCTGAAGGCTTTCAGCTGTATAAGTGGTGAAAGGCGACATAATCTCCCCGGGACAAGATTTGGACTGAGATTGAAAGGCACTGTGGGAGAGGTCCAATATAAGGGAGTGGAAATAGGACTCTTTATTCTGCACTCGAATGGGCAGGTGAGACGGATAGTCTGGAAGCATGGAGAGTGGACGGAGCTTGGTGAAGGTGATCTCAGAAATGCAGAATGAGATCAGAAAGCTAGAGAACGAAAACCAAACACTCCGTGGGCAGCTCGGCCGACCAGCATCGGCTTCGGACTCGATGAAGCCACGTGCATTATCTACTCAGCAGAAGGACGGGTCAAAGGAAAGCTTGACCCATGCCAACCTGAGACGGAACGTGTCTGCACCAGAACTTGAAGGACAGTTCAAAGGTAAATATCGGTGTGTTACTCAAACTTAAGCATGTGCCACATCGGAATTCTGACCAATGCAAATAAGTAGTTTGACTGTAAAAATGTACAATTGCTATTAGGTAGGTTGATCTAGCGGACCTGACTAAAAAAAGGCTTACTCATAGGTGGTTAAATCATATTTTTGACCAACAATAAAATACTTTTGAAATAAAACTAGTTAACTTAGATATTACCTTATTTTATATTTATATATGTGTGTGTGTGTGTGTGTGTGTGTGTGTGTGTGTGTGTGTGTGTGTGTGTGTGTGTGTGTATTACGCCATGCTGTTCAAGAAATTATTGTATTTATAATATATAATTTGAGGAGATGGAATATAACTCTTTAACTCTGAATAAATGGAATGAAACTCTGAATATATGGAATGCAACTTGAATATATGGAATGAGATTGAATAAATGGAATGAAATTGAATAAATGGAATGAAACTCTGAATACATGGAATTCAATTTCATTCCGTATATTCAAGTTTTATTCCATATATTCGAGTTTCATTCCATATATTCTGAACATATGGAATGAAACTCTGAATGTATTGAAAGAAACGTGAATATATAGAACAAGAGAGACCCTGAATATATAGAATGAAACTTGATTATACAGTCTATAGAATGACAGTATGAATATATTCTAAATATATAGAATGACATTTGTATATATGAAGAGTTCAGATGCAAAAGCCTCTAAGTGCCATTTGAAATTTTCATCTAGAATGATCATTTTTATCAAGCTTGTATATTTAAGTTCAGTGATTTCACTTAAATGGCAATGATAATTACCTATTAATTGTTATTTAAGTGAAATTACTGAACTTAAATATACAAGTTTGATAAAAATCATCATTAAAGAAGAAAATTTCAAATGGCATTTAGAGGCTTTTGCATCTGAACTCTTCATATATATATATATATATATATAGAGAGAGAGAGAGAGAGAGGGGGGGGATTAAAGTGTGAATTTATGGGTTAAACTCTGAATAAATGGAATGAAAGTGCAAACTTGACAGTATTTAATGAATAATGTATAGCTAGATATATCCTTGTTATCAGAGTGATATTGCATGACTTCTGAATTCCAAGACTTTAAACAACTTTGTTGAACTAGAAAACTTTTGAAATAGCTGTTCATACTCCAGACAACTCAGACAGTATGGAGCCTACATCCTGTCACCTTGAGGATCGTATTTTCATTATTGTAACATTCATAATGATTATGAGTAATTGTGTTAATCAAAATGTTGCTGAAAACATTATGCATCATTATCGAAGGAATTTATGAATATGTTAGGGTAGAAGTTGATATACAAGTGCATAGTATTTGGAGAGCACATTCTGCATCACTTGTAGACGGGGGGTGATGGGTGCTCCCTGTGAAGTGGGATGCTTGTTTCTTTCTCTATCTATGTTTGCCTGATAAGCAGGAACATCCAGGCCTGTGAGCTTCATGAATTTTGGTCTTCCGCATTTAAATAGTGAATGCATTTCTTCATTAGTAGAACTGTATTGAAGAAGGTTACCAGTATTTTCCTCAGTATGCATTAATAGCTCATCATTACTTAGGATTGCTGCAACTTAGTTTTATTTTATATATATTTAGTCCCATTCCATATATTCAGACTTCCGTTCCATATATTCAGAGTTTCATTCCATATATTCAGAATTTCATTCAATGTGTTCAGTTTCATTCCATATATTCCAAGTCCCATTTCATATATTCAGTTTCATTCTGTATATTCAGAATTTCATTCCATGTATTTAGTTTCATTCCATATATTCCGAGTTTCATTATATATATTCAGTTTCATTCCATATATTCAGAGTCCAATTTCATATATTCAGAATTTCATTCCATATATTCCGAGTTTCATTATATATATTCAGTTTCATTCCATATATTCAGAGTCCAATTTCATATATTCAGAATTTCATTCCATATATTTAGAGTTTCATTCTATATATTCATAGTCAATCTTCATATTGTAAATACAATAATTTCCACAATGCCATAATTTGTATACATGCATTGTGCATTTGAAACCATATGGCAGGGGTGGGCTGATCTGGTCAGGGTGGTGGATCTCATTCAGCTCCCTGTACAAAAATTCTGACACAGGTATGGACCCTTACTCACATTGGTTTACACTGATGGTTCTATTTCTGGTGACATGGCAACGTCCTAATTCAACGTCACTACTGCTGTATTTATGAACAACTGTAGCACATTTGTTTGTTATTTAAAAGTAAATTACTTTGATTGTGACATATCCCTGCAACATTTCATTTGTAAATTTATCATAAATGTTATCTAGATTTTGTTCATTACCTGTCTAGCTATGTATGTTTATACTGAAACATAATTAGACAACGGTTTTGATTTTTAATTGAAGTTCTAAAAGTAGGTCCGAGAGGAAGCCTAAAACATTCAGTCCCGTCAATCATCATGACGAGCATACTATATAAGCAGCAGACATTGCGTCACCCCATAGACAAATACGAAGTACAGCTCTTCACTTAGGACAACAAATTTACCTGCGATGCAGAATCATCCGGTGTCGTAGAACTGACTCCAGGATCATCCTACTGGACAAAACAAAGGGGATCGAGGTCGTCCTTCTCAAAGCCCATTTAACGTTTTACCATGGAATTTCCCCACCTCCGACTAGGCACCCACGCACCTCAGCTAACTCAAATTCTCCTCCACACCAGCTCATCCGATTACATTTGGATCATCTCCAATCCCTGAAATTTCAAAATTGAATTAACCTGCTGCTGCCGCAAGCATCTGTTTTTTTCCCCACCATCCCCGGAATGGTTTCCAGCGTGAAGTTGCCTTCGTAAATAGGAACCGCTCTGTCAAGTCTAGCAAAGTCATCTTCAATGTAGATTGTTCCAAAGCAGCTTTACAGTGATACTAGGAAATTAAAGTAACAGATTGTTTTGAGGGGGAGGGATTGCTTTATGGCAGCTCCAGAATAAAGTTATTTTCCAGGTAAAGTTAGTTTGATTGATTCACTTCCGTCGCAATGATCAATAGTTATTAACTTAGGGTCTGCTAACATTCTTTTAACAGAAAACTCTTAAGTTCTCTCTACGCAAACTTTAAAAACGCGAACCTGTGAGAACGCTGATGGCGTGCACATGCGTATTAAGAGTTCATTCTATAGGTATGCGCGTTTGAATATATGTGGGCAGGCATGCAGTCCTTCCCTAAAAAACCAACCCTCAACAAACTACTTGTCTGGACTTAAAATTTACAATACAGAATTGTATTGCTTTGGCGTAGCAATGTGAACCGGAATTATCCCAACAACGATTATCTTTACAGAGGTAAATGGAAGGAGGCCTTCACAGGGAGAGACTAGTGACGCTTCAGGACTGTGTTGTCCTTGTGTCCAGAGTCCAGGCGCAGGTCCATCAACAGATCTGGATATGGCCTGGATCTGGCGGACTGTGGTAAACCTTCGGGATAAACAAAGAGACTAATATAAGCGTAGTTGCCATTCTTTTTATGATGTAACGAGTACATCGGGATTTATGGGAAGTGTTCCCGGTTCCCGCTGACTTAATCTATGCAGCCTAACATTGAATTATAGAAGTAAATTATGTGTTATGTTCATGCTAGGTCAAAGAGATGTGTTTTTAGTCTACCTTTGAATTGACAAAGTGTGTCTGCTTCCCGGACAATGTTAGGAAGACTGTTCCAAAAGTTTTGGTGCTAAGGAAAAGGATCTACTGCCAGCAGTTGATTTTGATATTCTAGGTATTATCAACTGGCCGGAGTTTTGAGATCGCAATAGACGTGAAGGACTGTAATGCGTTAAGAGCTTGCTCAAGTACTGCAGAGCTAAACCATTTAGTTCTTTGTAAGTAATCAGCAATATTTAAAAACTTACACATATTAAATCGCCTTCTCATTCTCACCTTCTCATTCCACAAAAAGATTTCCGTTGCTCCATGGACTGTTATTCTCAGAGATTCACAATCTAATTCAAATCTCATCCTCTCCTTGTACTAGCTTTCGCAAAATATTCCGAGATAATCTGTTCAGTCTTTAAAAACAGACGAAAGGAACTGAGCAATTTCCAATCCATCATCGCTGACTTATCGTTGTCATTCGGTGGCATTCATTTATAAACTTATCTACCAGAAATTATTTTCTGCAAAAATGTGCAATGAGAGTCATACATTGAAATCAATGCCCATTCTGGTAGCCCTGGACTTTGAACTTCACAACAGAGTTTTCCTGGGCTGCTGCAATTTTTAATGTGCCATCTGTAGGTCCATCGATCATCAGTTCCATACTTGCCCTCAAACCCCTCAAATTTTCAGCCGTCCTTCATTGATATTAAATTCACCTCACAGTCCGGGCTGGATCGCTCTCTCTTTTTTTGGAAAAAAATAAGGAGGTTTTTCTTCCAGTTTAAATCACCAGGTCCCATATACAAATCTTCAGCAAAAAACAATAAAGATAAAAAACAAAATATCACTTTTCTCCTGTTAATGTTCCTCTCAAGAGTCAAGAGCACATGATCTAAAAAAAACATCCCGACAAACAATTTACTTATTTCTAGTTTACAAAAAGTCGATCCCTGGTTAGAAAGCCTACCAGACGCAACTTTCGATTGTAATAATTTTCGATTGTAACAATCTGCACTGACCGATCCAGACACTGTAGATTCTCTCCTTGCAAAGGATGTGGATTCTAACTTTATGATCGGCCCATTCAATCTCCCAGCCCATTCGACGTCTACCCCATTAACCCCAATGGAATAGCAACAAGAATGTTTTCAGTAAAAAAAAGTGCATAATTATCAATCTCTCCCCTGATTGCTTCGTTCCAAGCATCAATAGCCTAATCCGTCTGTCCAAGTTCTCTTTGAACTATCACGGCGTAGACCAGGCAATTCAGCTAATTAAATCCACTGGTCACAGAGCATGGTTAGCTAAACTCGACATCACATCACCCTTCAAAGTTATGCCATTAAACCTTCTGGCATCTCTTTATAGCATAACAAACATTTTTTTACGCCGAACGTATGACTTTTGGATGTAAACGAGTTCCTTGGAACTAATCTCGATCCAGTCAAATCCCGGGCTTCGCTGCTTAAAGAAAAAAATTACAGAATCATAAGCATGATCCAAAACCTTCCCCCCACCTCCACTTTTCATCCTCACTTTCTTTTCGCGAGTTTACCTGCAACTCCAAATCCGATCCCCAGATTCATTTTCCTTTCTCTGATCTTCAGGTCCTGGACAGCGGCACAATCCGATTCAACATTAAGCACAGCAAAATATATCAACTAATGCATGGACACCCAGTATTATTTTTTAATCTACCCAGCCCTCTTCAGCCTTAACAGTCTATTTCTCTATTTTTAGCTCAATGACATTCCCGAAAATTACTCCCCCATGCTGTACCAACCCCGTAAGACCTTCGTTCATCTTCGGAACACAAATGAAGATGTTTTTGATTAAATTTTAGAGGTGGATCACTACCACATAGGCACCCTAAGGGATTGAAACTTGACAGCCCAGAAAGTCATTGAAGAAAACGTTTAAATATTCCCTGTGACAACAGTGGCTCAACTATACGTTTATCAAGCGACGAGAATACTTTTTGTGCGAAAAAACAAAAAAAATAATGACTTTGAATAACGTCCTTCTGGGCCTGAGACGAGATTTCAAGAGATTTACACTACGCATGCGCGAAAACTGAACAAAAAGTACTAGAAGAAGATCGCAGTTCTCGCACATGCGTCGTGGAAATCTCTTGAACTCTCGTCTCAGGCCTATGTCACGGGTCTATGAAGGAGGACTCAAATGCAGAACGAGTGTTAACAGATTTATTGACAGACAGTAGACAGATGGCAGGATGTGGTGGGAGAGGTGAACAAGTCCAGACAATAGGCAGGGATGAGACACAATGACAGCCGTAGGAACTAGCCGAGCAGCAGTAGTACTAGCACGATGACTGGTAGCTGGAGAGTAGTAATGAGACCTGATGATACTAGCAGTTGCCAGACAGGAACTTCCAAGAACTGCAGGCACTCAGGGATCTCAGGCTCAGCACCAGGCTTGCTCCAAAGCAAAGACTGTAAGCAGCCAGGGACACTCTGCTTGCAGGACTGGAACTACAGACACGGCACACTAGGCAGACAGGACAGATGACAGAATCAATGCACAAAACACTTCTACAAATTTAACACTGTCGCCTTGCTTTTGGCTTGCTTTGAGCTTGCTCAGTTGGGGTTATTTATTTAGTGTTTAGCAATGTTGTTGATCTGTGTTGTGCTACTTACATGTTATCACTGTGAAGCTGCTTTGATACAATCTGTATTGTGAAAAGCGCTATATAAATAAATGTGACTTGACTTGACTTGACGGTAGACCTTAGTCACAAGAAACATACGATGAAGTACACAGTAGTATTACATCTAACAAACTGGCAAACACATGAGGGAAAGAGCACACATATAAAGGGAGCTAAGAACAAGAGGAACAGGTGTACACACTCAGGTAAACAAACAAGGGAGCAGAGAACACGGGGAACAGGTGACACTCAGGCAAACGAGGACTCAACTAGACAAGAGGGCGTGGTACAGGGAAACAAGGAGGCAGGAACAAAGGAGCACATGGCAAACACAAACAAAAGCACAAGTTCAAGCACAACACAAACATAGAGACATGAAACAAAGACAACACAGACAAAGCTGCCAGGGCAGAACCCTGACACTGCAATAACTTAATTAAAATTTTTGGGTGAACTATCCCTTTAACACCTAAAACTCATCTTTTAGCAATCATCATTGGCAGTATTGATCTCAGCCACCGCTCTATCAGTTTAATTAAATTAAAAATATATTATTTCTCACTATGCAGCAGAGAATTGGCCAGCACCTTCATATTAGCCTCCAAATTAAAACTTTATCCCACCGCCGCACCAGTGATTTCGGCCACCGCTCTCACATCAGACTCCTCCAAGGACAGCAAGCCAAGTTAGTTTACAATTAAAGGATTAGTTCACTTTTGAAAAAACTTTTGCTGATAATTTACTCACCCCCATGTCATCCAAGATGTCCATGTCTTTCTTTCCTCAGTCGAAAAGAAATGAAGGTTTTTGATGAAAACATTCCAGGATTTTTCTCCATATAATGGACTTACATGGGAACCAGACGGTCCGAGGTCCAAACGACAGTTAATAACAGTTTCAGATGTCTTTAAACGACACCAGACGATGAATAAGGGTCTTATCATGCGAAACGATCGTTTTTTTCAAAACTTATTCCAAAAATGTAACTTTTCTAAGGACAAATGCTAGCCTTCCTCTATTCTGTGAGGCGGGTTTGCAACGTCACGTAATACGTAATTACGTTCAAAAGGTCACGGGCGACGTAGCCGGAAGTACAGAATCAAAATCGTCCGACATCGTTGTTTTACCGTTTAATTCCTTTTTTGTAAACGGCATTTGAGTTAGTTTGCACGTTCAACTTGTAAACACTCTGACTCCAGACTCTGTACTTCTGGCTACGTCGCCCGTGACCTTTTGAACGTAATTACGTATTACGTGACGTTACAAACGCGCCTCACAAAATGGAGCAAGGCTAGCATTTGTCCTTAGAAAAGTTACATTTTTGGAATAAGCATTGAAATAACCGATCGTTTCGCATGATAAGACCCTTATTCATCGTCTGGTGTCGTTTAAAGACATTTGAAGCTGCATCTGAAACTGTTATTAACTGTCGTTTGGACCTCGGACCGTATAGTTCCCATGTAAGTCCATTATATGGAGAAAAATCCTGGAATGTTTTCATCAAAAACCTTAATTTCTTTTCGACTGAGGAAAGAAAGACATGGACATCTTGGATGACATGGGGGTGAGTAAATTATCAGCAAAAGTTTTTTCAAAAGTGAACTAATCCTTTAACCATTAAGGCTGAATGGGCAAACAAACTCATGAAATGAAGTTCCAAACGTAGGTTTGAGAGGAGCTTAAAACATTCAGTCCCGTCAATTATCATTACAATTGAAGAGTTCAGATGCAAAAGCCTCTAAGTGCCATTTGAAATTTTCTTCTAAAATTATAATTTTTATCAAGCTTGTATATTCAGTAATTTCACTTAAATGGCAATGAAGATTACTTATTAATTGTCATTTAAGTGAAATTACTGAACTTAAATACACAAGCTTGATAAAAATGGTCATTCTAGAACAAAATTTCAAATGGCACTTAGAGGCTTTTGCATCTGAACTCTTCAATTGCACTATATAAGCAGCAGACACCACGTGATTCCATTGACAAATTGTTCCTCCAGCCCTCCTCCCTCTCTTCCTCCCCCTCCTCCTCCTCCCCCTTCTCCTGACTAATTTATTGCTTCTCTGATTTCTTTCTATAGAAAACATTATTATGACCGTGCGGAGATACTCCATATCCTCAAATATCATGAACGGCTCTCGAAAGAAGGAGATTTTGGACAAGCCAAGACTATATGAGACATTACATGATGGCTCACTCGGGCTTCCTTCTATTGCCTATTCAAAACCAGACATAGAGAAATTAACCAACAGGCATTCCCTTCAGGAGTTTGTCAACAAAAACAGGTGAGTTAGGCTTTAGTGAGCTGTGTTTGAAAGATTGATTTACTAATTTGTATGCTAATGATTTTATTTAACATTTTAGAGCCAAAGTCAAGACGGTAACTTTCCTGTTGCCTGTGGATGATATTTACACCAATCGACCAGTACTGGCCGAGCACCTGCCTGAAAGGAGCACCTGTGAACTCAAAACTATAGCTGAAACTGACTCGTGAGGTCCAAACTACTAGCAGGAAACAGAAACGCCTGTGAAAGGAATGTTTGTGAATCTGACAAATAGGAGGTTCAGTAATGTGGTCAAACTCTGTCCTAATTCATTTAAGACATTGCAGGTGAGTCCTGCGGTGAATTAATACCTACACCTGACCTCAACACTTTGACTCCTGTTACAGATTTGGTTTCTCAAAATAATCCAGCTGAAGAAACTCAAGTCATCTCGTGGTCTCGTCTGAAGACCTGGCAATCTCGCTGTGGCGTATGGATCAGGTGTCTGTACACACATTCTGATCGTGTGAAGTGCCACGGGAGACATGCACTTCCTGCCCACTTCTACGAGTTTAGCACAGAGCGCTTTGAATGACATACTTTAGTTGTTTGAGTCATTTTGTTTTTATTTCTCCCTGAAATCTTTGCTTGCCTAATTGGAACTTAACATAGTTGACTTCAAAACATGTTTATCTAAAAACTAAGTGCATGCAATCTTCATACTATTAAAGCTGTGACTCATTTGCTACATGAAAGAGAATGAAGCCAAAGGAAGGTTTACACTTTATTATTAGTATTATTATTATTATTAGTGAGTTAATTGGGCTATATGTGAGAATGTTCATGTGTTAATAGCTTTTTTGTTGCCAATGTGTGAACTGCTTATTAAAAAAAAAAAAAAAACTAGATTGTCTATGAAAGCCTGTAGAGGTGCCAGGACGTTTTTGCTGGGAAAATCAAAAGGTTGTTCTGCCGAGAGCCCCATAAAACGAATGCTTATATAATGTTCAGGATAATACAGAAAGAGCTTTCTGTACTGTAATGTCAATGTGTCATGCAAAAAAAAAAAAAAAAAAAAGATTAATTCAAACTATAGTCTCGCATAGCCAGATCTTTACAGTCTATAGTCTCGGTAACACTTTACAATAAGCTTCATGAGTTAACATAAGTTAGTTATTAGCATGAACTAAGAATTAACAATACTTCTAAAAAATGTATTAATCTTAGATAATATTAATTTCAACATTTACTAATACACTATTATTAATTATTAGTTAATGCACTGTGAACAAACATGCATAAACAATGAACAGCAGTATTTTTATTAACTAACATTAACAATGATTAATAAATATTATAACAATGTATTGCTCATTGTTTGTTCATGTTGGTTAAATGTATTACAATTTCTTTTTAATTCTAAGCAAAGAATGAAAAACAAGTTTGTGAGTGTGAGTGTGAGAAGTGAGTGTGTCGGGTTAAGGGTACTGAATCTCGTTCAGTTTCTCGTGTTTTGTGTGCACGAGTGCGAGCATGATCACTTAATGCAGTTCACTTAATGGCCACCGGTGTCACTAATAAGTGTTTCTGAATTCTGCATATAGCCCCTTTAAGATCTGCCCCTTTAAATCTGCATATGATATCAGTGCCATTGACAGTCCAGAGGCTTTGAGGTCATAGTCCCGAGAATCTTTTTGGGGCCATGCTCCTGATATCAAGTATTGCCCAGGGGACCCTCATTTGAGAAAATAGAAAAAAGGGAAAAATATCTGAAAAAAAGTTGAAATGATGGGATGCAGTGTAGACAATACTACACATAATTTAGTACATGACAATTAGATTGTCTCAGACAGCCATTTTCCATATTACCATTACATTAACACATATAGAGTTACAGTGTAACATATTGGATACATCTGGGCTCATGAAACAGATCAGAATAACAAACAGAACCTAGTGTGAACATGTTTGCTCCGTTTATCAATTGAAGGTTTCTTATTGTCAGTCTTGTTGGGTGTGCTCTCCTTTGTGAGCTCCTCCAATGAGCTTTTCTCACTGTAAAGGCTCCCATAACTCTCAGAATCTCGTGGTTTACCTGTTAGTGAACATAGCAGTCAATATAAGCAATGCCAGTGCACACATTTGTTATAAATAAATGTAAAAATGTAAAAAATGTGAAGTGGACATCCCCTTATCTCTCAAAATTACATTGATCAGACTTCCCCATTTATTATAATTTTATTTTCTGCTGTACTGCATGGTGGTGATACCTGTTATATTGCTTTTCTGAGGTTCAATAGACTGTGCGGGAGGTTTGCTCTCTGTTGGACTATCTCCATATTTCATTGGTACCAATGGACAACTGTCTCCTTTCTGCAGTCTCTGTGTAGCTTTAAGAAAGGAGGAGATAGAAAGGAAGAAAACAATGACATATAGAAAACAGTAACACAATTTATTTTTTCTGTACATTACTTAATTTATAATTATTTATTATTAATAAAACTATAATTTTATATGGAATGGACCAATAAAATCTGTTTCTCTTTTTTTATTGCAAGCACAGCATACAGTATATTCACTGTAGGGTGCAAAATAGGTAATAAAATGTACCAATTTATTTTTGTTTTTGTTTTTGTTTTTTCTCAAAAAATGTCAGTGAAAAGGAATGCAATAAAAAATATATCTGCTGTTTAATTTTATGATTATTTTATATTCACTATCATTTTCAACTGATACAACTGATTTGGGGACAGGTGAATACAGGTTGAAACCCGGATGTACAGGGGTGTGTTCCAAATTGGATAATAATATATATAAGTAATATACAATATCATATTTAATACAATATAAAACAGTTTATCTAGTTCTCCCGATAAAGAATGGGATTTTTGGCCTGGTTAAGAATATATACACCCATTCGCCATGCAACTGGTAACCCAATAATAAACACATATTCAACAGACCTTTTGACTCCGCCCTATAGTGAGTTAGCTGTGAAGCACAGTCTCTTCCAGAATGAGTCATCTTCCTGACTGAGTCAGCAGGGTTGTGCACCAAAAGCCCCATAATCTCACTCTCTGTGACTTTTAGGTTCCTCTGTAGGAAGTAGGTTTGCATTCTTCCTTTACCTTTCACCTCTATCTCTCCACGCTCCTCCATCTGATAGCCTTTATTTCTTAGAGCACTGTTAACAAGAAATCAGCCAAATAAGTATTAATACACGTTAAGGTTTATATATCTATAGCCTTTATATTTACAGTGCCAAACAGAGCTTATTTGAAGTAACTGTAAGATGATAGAGGACATATTTTCATGCTTCTCACTGATAAACACTGGGACTAATGTGGATTTTGTCAGGCAGGCCATGACTCTCCATTCGGGATGCCGTGTTAACTGTATCTCCAAATAAACAGTAGCGAGGCATCTTCTCACCAACCACCCCTGCCAATACCGGTCCACTGTGCAAGCCCACCCGAATCTGGGACACAAAACACCACTTTAATAGAAGTATATATAAAACAGAGAGTGTTTAATAAGATATGAATAAGATAAAATTATATTTTTTTGGAAAAAATCAATCTAAACTCTTTCCTAAACAGACAAAACTTCTGAAGATTTATAATGCTTCTCATGGAAAAGTGCAGGTATATGGCTTGACATTACAGACTGAAACACTGAATCTCAAGTCTAAAGTATTAATCATAGATAACCCCATCACCTGAATAGGGCAACCAGTCACAGGGTTAGTAACTTCTTTTGCAGCTATGATCATGCCTAGGGCGAAGTTAGCAACGCGCTCAGTGTGACTTGACATCAAGATTGGCACACCACCGACAACCATGTAAGCATCTCCAATTGTCTCAACCTGCCGAACACATGTTGTAACACATATCATTCAAATCAAAATGATTTCAGTTTAGTCTTACATTTAAGAAAAATCATCATGACTAAGGTTCACCTTGTAAACATTGTGTACAGAGGTAAGACGGTCAAACTTCAGGTACATAGAATTGAGCATGGAAACAATCTGGATGGGTTCACACTCAGAGCAGATGTCTGTGAAGGTCACCACGTCACTGAAGAGGATGGTGCACTCTTCAAACTCACCTAAAAGAAAAGCAATGTAGAGTCAAGATTTGAGTAGCAAAAACGTAAATTATAATGAAATGACGTAAGCTGCGTTCACACTACAAGTGACTTTGGGGGATCGCAAAATTGCAAGAAACACTATCTTTCTACAAGACAAGACAACTGGACTGGGGAGCTCTGGAATCATGTTTTTTTTTTTTTTTTTGATGAGCGTATAATAAAAAACATTTGTTGTTTGCTTTTGGGATCTGAGAGCATTTGTCATAAAGAGCAATTGGATCCACATTATTGCTTAATCCTATGCATTATGTGAGAATTTTAATTATAAAAAAGATCACAATACACAGGGACTCTTATTTTGAATTGGGAAGAGAAGAAGCCCCCTACATGGATCTGGGAATCTGCATCTACATGTCATAGAAAGATATTTGAAGTTCTTGTGATCCATTCTGTCCAACATGGGATGAATTAGTTCCAGTAAATGCATAGAACCAATCCTGATCCAAATATGTCCTAGAGTAGTGATTGTCACCTAGGGGTGAGATTACCATGGGGGTAGTTAAATAAATATATGAGGGTACATTTAGATTTGGCTTTGTTAAACACATAAACAGCAGAAAAAAGGATGGTTGTCCATTTTTTTATAACCACATAACATTATTTTTCAACGGTTTCTTGTGCACAAGATAAGGTGGCATTGTGGATTGCACAAATCTTTTGTTACTCAGAGCTAATAAAGTTATAAATCTGCAAGTCATTTTAAATATATGAAAGGAAAGGCATTTGAGTAAATTACACACTTATGTGTGTGTGAGGGAACTCGGCTTGATTACGTTGTGAAGTCCATTGCAAGCCCGAAACGTCAAGGCGGGTGACGTCATAGACCAGGAAACTATAAAGTACCCCTGAAGTCAGACTGTGCCAGCTTCTGAAAAAACCAGAAGCAAGTTGATCAGGGCAGGCAGGAAGTATGGCAGGCGAACGCAGCTCTCGTTCCCTCTCAGGGAACCAGGGTCACATACGTAAACCTGAGAGGTTACCTTTCAAGGGAAACTCAAGCTGCCTTAGAACGCGATGGGAACCCCATACCCACTACGCCATGCTGAGAAATGCCCGTTCTGTGTGAAGTCCTTGCGCACACTTAGAATGGTAAATGGACTGCATTTATATGGTGCTTTCATAGACCTAATGGCCACCAAAGTGCTTTACATATTGCCTCACATTCACCCATTCACACACTCATTCATACACCGACGGCGGTGTCAGCCATACAAGGCGCCATCCAGCTCGTCGGGAGCAGCTGGGGTTAGGTGTCTTGCTCATGGACACCTCGACACTAGGTCAGGTGGAACCGAGGATTGAACCACCACCTTTTCTGTTTGTAGACAACCCATATGAACCACTGAGCCACTGCCGCCCCCAGAAGCAAGCAACCTAGCCCCTGGAGTGGAAAGGTCAAGGTCATAAAATCGAACAAATGTATGCAGAGGACCAACCTGCCGCATTACAAATTTCAAGAAGGAAAACACCCGTAATTAAGGCCGTTAGAGGCCGCCATACTCCTAGTAGATAGGTGAAGGCTGTCCGGCCACTTCATAAGCCAATGATATAGCCTCGACTATCCATTTGCTCATAACCTGTTTAGATGCAGGGGACCCAATTCTTGAGTGACCCAAAGTAGACAAATAATTGTTCAGACTTACGCCACAGGGCAGCTCTGTGAACGGAGACATCTAATGCCCGAACTGGACGTTCACCACACCAGGATGAGAATAATTTCCATTTCAATGCATACAGTCTTCTCGTGGAAGGGGCTCTGGAATGGAGAATGGTCTCAACGACCTCAGTTGAGAGGTTTCCACAACTCCGTTCGAGGGTGAAATATCTTGCCCCCTGCCTGGGACAGCAGGTCAATCACGAGCGGAATCTCCATGGGAGAGCCGTCCAGAAGAGACATAAAGTCCTAGAACCAAACTCGAGTCGGCCAGTAAGGGGCTACTAGTAGCAGATGAGCCCCTTCACAGCGAACCCTCTCCAGAACCCGCGGGAGCATATATATCGGGGGAAATGTGTACAAGTGCAGCCTCGGCCACACCTGCACCATCGCATCCAGTCCGAGAGGAGCTGGCTGCCTGAGGGAGAAACATATAGAGCAATGCGTTGTACAAATGATGGGAAAGGACGACTTGACTTTAGTTTGACCAAAGTTCTCCCTAAGAAGCTCCACCGCCTCGGGGTGAAGTCTAAAATCCCCTGGGCCTCAGCTCCTGCCTCAACAGGATATCTGCTCTGATATACAAGACCATCAGTGTGTTGTCCGCCATTCGCCGAGCAACCACTCATGATCTCCCCCTCTTGTGAGAGAAGCATCCGTCGATAGCAATATGCGTCGACAAGAAGCCCCCAACACTGGGCCTGGGTGAGGAACCACGGTTCTTCCACATGACCAAGGCACGAAGGCATAGCCGCGTGAACTTGATCATGTGAAAACGTATTTCCCCTCGGAGAAAAGCCCTTGGTCCTGAGCCATCACTGCAGGGTCTCATGTACAGAAGGCCAAAAGTAATTACGTTGGACATAGCTGCCATGAGACCCACCAGTCTGAAACTGTTTCACAGTGAGTGACTGGCCTAGATATACCCCATTATGGCTGTGAGAATCGCTTCACCTAGATAAGTGGTCCTCAGAGCACACTCTTCTTGGCATTGAGAGGCAACCCCAACAACCTTAAATGAGACAGAACGACAACTCGATGCCGGACTGCCACGAACTCAGACTGAGCTAGGATCAACCAATCATTGATGTAGTATAATACACGAATGCCCTGGAGTCCAGAGGAGCCAGAGATGCATCCATGCATACTGTAAAGGTGTGGGGTAAAAAACCTAGGCCGAATGGGAGAACCTGATAATGGTATGCTTCGCCCTCGAAAGCAAACATCAGGAACCTCCCTCATCCTCCTTCGGAAACAACGAAGTAATGGCTGTCTGCTGGGAGGAGGAACCCTTTCTACAGCTCCTTTTGCAGAAGTCTCAGTACTTCCTGCTCCATATCCAAAGCCTGCTTGGGGTCCACCAATGAGAGGAGGACCCCTAGAAATCAGGGCAGATGAGAACCGAACTGAATTCTGTAACCCGATTCTATAATCTGCAGGACCCAATGAGATATATTTGGCAGAAGTTTACACGCTGCCAGAAAATCTACTAAGGGTACCAGTCTCTCGAGACTGGCCTCTGGAGTTGATTGAACAGCCACTTTGGTGCCCTGAAATGCACAACCGGCAGGGAACAACCGATTTGACTGTTCTACAAACCTCCTCGAAGGACCGTTTGGGGACGCCGACACGTCGGTGCCCTGAAACGGATAACCGGCAGGGAACAACCGAACTGACGGCGCTGCGACTCCCCTCAGAGAGTCGCACCCCAGAGGAAAAATTATTTCTCAAAACCATCCCTTGGTTACACAGTCACTAGCCCAGAAGTGACGAACCAGCAGGGAACAACCAAATTGTCCGTTATACGACCTACAACCTTAGATGCTGCAACCCCCCTTGGAGGATCGTTGGAAAAAGCAGACACCTCGGCGCCCTGAAACGGTGAACCAGCAGGGAAACCGAACTGACTGCTCTTCTTTTTTCTTATTTGAAGGCTCGTTTGGGTACACTGACACCTTGGTGCTCTGAAACCGCAAACCATCAGGGAATCTGAACTGGCAGTGCTGAGACCCTCCTCAGAGAGTTGCACCCCAAAGGGCGCTGAGGAGAAACGATTTCTCAAAACCGTCCCTACCCCAGAGGGGACCACCCATAGAAGCCTGACCACCTCTGTTTTTCACTTTGTGCTGCGAGGAGCTTAATAGGCCGAGAATGCTCCCGATCAGCAGTCTCAGGAACATTAGATTGGTGAGAAAGAAACCTCTGGAATGCCGCTGAATGGCTTATTTCTTAGTCTTCTTGAAAGCGGAGCGTCCAGAAGAACAGACATATTTATATCTTTATTTTCCCTTTATTTTTCCTGTCCCAACCCCCGCTGTCAGATCCGTTTGAGAACCCCGAAATGTGAGTTGTCTCCATGCCTCGGCAACCCGTGCGGGGAACGAGAACCGAACCGTCCTCCTCAAAGAACACCCGGCGGGAGCGGAGCGTCCTCGTGGACAGCTTCTCGCAATGCTCACAGTCAGCTCCCTCAAGAACTGACTGCTGGCATGCTCCACTCCCAAACAGCAACATTATAGCTGATGTGTGTCCCCACCCGTGAAGTAACGAGGGCAGGGAACAACACAACGTCTATAATCTTGCTTGCTAGCCATAAAGATAGATAGTGATATATTGGGCTTTGACAAACAACAATAAATAGACAAGGAAAGATTTCACAGAGAACGCTTGCTGAAGGTACAGAAGCTGGCGCGGTCTGACTTCAGGGGTGCTTTATAGTTTCCTGGTCTATGACATCACCCGCCTTGACGTTTCGGGCTTCCATTGGACTGATTTTACATGTGCTTCACGACGTAATCATGCAGAGCATTCCCACCGCGTTCTAACGCAGCGGTTCCCTTGAAAGGGAACTTAGGTGTTTTTTCCCATCTATCTCCATATTGAACTGTTTTATGTGTTTACTGTATCCACTTATGATTGTATCATTATGGAAACACGCTCATGAACAATATAAGTTATTACTTTCTATAGGACCATTTGAGCCCTAGAGCAGACCGGAGATCTCTCCATTTGTTGAAAGCCTTCTCGATGTTGACTCTCGTCTTATTCCGACGCCTGGCACTAGACAGATGTTTTATTTTCTTTGTCTTACGTGGAGTTTGCGTTGGGGTTTGGAATGAACTATAAGCCAGTCTTTTTGAATCCATCTTTTACTTTTGTCGAAAGTTGACTAGTTTTTTCGCTCGAGTTGTCTTCGCTGATACGGAGAATGGCAGCGAATACAAAAACCTGCCAGACATCACCAGGTGAGGGTGAAAGCACATGACGTCACACCAAGTCTCAAACTCGCGAAAAACGGCAATTTTACAAACTTATTCTATCATATATATAATAAAATCTGAATGAACAATAAGTCCATCAGGTGCCACAGCAGCGAAACAAGTCACAGCTCGAGATCCTTGATCCTGTTGCACTTTCAGACACAGATGTTAAAACTCACTGTGCATTTGTACTTTTTATTCTGACAGTCTATGCAGAGAGTTAATTTTGGGCAATTTGAGAGATGGTTGTTAATGAATGGAATTTGAATTACTGAATGATAAATTAATGAATCAAATGAGAACCTAGCACCTTACAACTGATTATGTAAATGGAATGACTGCCTAGCTTTAATTGAAAATACCTGAGAGGTACATTGTGGGACACACTTCTATTGTCCCACCCCTTCTACTGAAACCTTACTCATTGCATTCTCTGCTTGCCTAACCATCCATCCCTCCATTTGATTCACCTGCCTCCACTCTCTTGCCCTCTTTCAGCTGGTTGGCAACATGTTTAGGCAGCATGGCATAGAGTAGATTTTCAGTCTTCTGTCTTTCTTCCTCAAGGTGTTTTGATAGATGATGCAGCTCTTCTTTTTTCCGTTCTAGCTGGTTGGAGAGCTCCATCTCCGCTAGACGCTGCTGGTTAAGCAGGATCAGATCACGTGTAGCGTCATGTGGAGCAATATCAGAGAGGTGCATGCAGTGCTCCTCCAGCTCCTGCAAGCTGCGAAGTAAGGGCGAAGCTAGGTACAGCATGCAACGCAACAGAGGCATCCATATCATTTGTCCTGGGAGAAGGAAGTTAGAAAACTATTAGGAAAGAGTTATAGAGGCAAGTGCATTAAGAGATGCAGAGAATGTTAAAAATGGGGCTAGTAACAGATGAGACACCACATTTTAGTGTAATTAAGTTACTAAACAAGTCATTAGAGAGGTTAATTTGATATTCCCTAAAGGTACAAAAGGGTGTGAGGTGGACATAAGGAGATGAAAAAGGGGAAAATCAGATCAGAAATTTCCCTCCCCTCTCATTAATGGGTCACTCCCACTTTCCCCTTCACCATCCCTTGAATGCATATGCATGACATCAAAAGCACATTTTGCCATTTTCAGTTCTCGCAACTGGCAGTTTGCACTTTCATCTCGGTGCGTCCCATTCGTACATACCTCGCCATGGTTTTATGCTCACCTTGAGAAACAAATACACCTGAAGTGGGTGCAAAAGCTTTTATCTGGCCCATAGTGTTCCCCACACCACTTTCATTTCAATTAATATACATACAGCTCATATTACATATAATTTTTTTTTTTTTTTTTTTTTTAATTTTTGACAGAACAGCAGAAACAATCAGATATAAATGGCTGAGATTTCTCACCTCTCAGTTCTAGCATGGGTCTCTCTTTCCAAGCCATAGGCATTATTTCTCTTTTTGTCCGCAAAATAAAATGGCTATTAATGAACTTGAGGATGCTGCAGATGTTGAAAGTCACCTTTGGATTCTGGATGGTGAAAAATTGATCCAGCTGGCCACACCTGGTCTGTAACTCTGGCACAATTCTCTGAATAGTCACCCCTGCCTGTCTAACCTGTAGCTGAATGGATGCATTGAGTAGAAGAAAACATTAATGACTTCATTTAACAAATATTAGGCACTGAGCAATGCAGAACATGTTAATCAGAATACTTTCAAACTATAGCTCTCTCAGTCACTTTATCAACACATCTGTAACAACATGGCAACTTTCCACATTTAAAGGGGGGGTTTACTGCTTTTTTTCTTTGCATGATTCTCTTTATGGGGTGCAATATAACATGTATTCATGGTTTTTCTTTTTTAAAAAGTGTTATTTTTCATAAACTTCACCTTTATTGTAAGCCGCGCTCTCCTCTGTCCTCTGAACGAGCGGTTGACTTCCTGAGTCTATGAAACCACTCCCTCAGAAACAGGCAGTGGGCTCAGATTGGTTAGTTTTGGCCGGTGTGTGGTGATTGGCTAAACTGTCGCTCACGTTGTCCGGAAGGTTAACGCCCATTACCTTTACAGGCGAAACGTGCCTGCGCTCCGGTCCAGATGTAGATAATGGTGTCGAACTGCAGTATCAGTGAGCCAGAATCAGTCAGACCCAGAAAGCCGCGATGAAGAGAGGCAAGCAAAACCTCACCACACACGGATCTTACTAAACGTTTCTGAATGATAATTTGCTACATTTTTTAACTTTATACACGTTTGTTTTACACAATAGCATCTGACTGGCAACAATAGCAACCGTCTGGCTACTAATGTTATACTCAAACAGTGATGGCATTAGTTTTCGTTCTTGATCAAATCAAAAATAGCATCATAAAGCATACATGAAAAATACGTTTAAAACATTAGTACTTATACAAAATTCAGGTCCATAATGTTTGTACGCATTTGTCGTAGACACAAAGTAGCATAACTAGTAGCCTAGTGGCTATAAAGCCAGCGCTGGCATTTGATAAAACTAAAACACAAGGCTACGTCTGGAATTATACATGCAAATCAGGGGCGGAGTGGGACCAAAAAATCTACCGGGAAATTTCGTAGACCACCGGCCCTCGTCGCCGGCACGATTAGCCAATAGCATTTACAGTTTTACTGATTTAAAGGGAACTTTGTTGTACTAGTATGCTGGAGTAAAGTTCATAAATGGTCATTCTTTCCCATAGTACTTTCTAAAAGTAGTTGAGTGGACTCTGTGCTTCTAGGGGGGTTCGGGGGCATGCTCCCCCGCTAGAATTTTAAGGTTATAATGCATCAATCTCATGCTCTCTGAGAGATCGAAATTAAGACCCATGAACTGCTCGTTGAACAAAGAAAAACATTAATTTGTACCAATAAAGAGGACTCAAACATATTTTTAGTTATGAGAGTCTCAGTCTGCATTACATTATCAATGGTGTTTTAGGATGCCAAACAATTATTATAATAATGTAATAATGATTTATAATTATTCCTATGACGTACTGTAAAATCCATTTATAGCCTATAAATGTGTAAATGAAAATGAGTATTTCAAAAGTATATTTTAACCTACATTACACTATAATATAGGAAAATTAAAATACTTTTGTCCTAATTTCTTCACTTGCAAGAAATAAACCCTTGAGCTTTTATTTAGGAGAAAAGACCAGATGATCGCGAGAGCAAAGTAATTACGCAGAACAAACTGGATGCTATTCTAATATCAGTTATTATAATGGCGCAACGCCATATGGTTTCAATTTTAGTTCGTTGGCAAAATATAACATAAAATATAAAATTAGGTTTTACATTTTACATCTTTACATATCTGTGTTGGGAAAAGGGAGAAGAGAGAGTTCGGCAAGGCGGATTCGAACTCGCGTTCAGCGCATCAAAAAGCTGCATTCAAAAACACTTCACGCCCTACGACCTACGCCACTGAGGCTGTTCTATGACGGGTGTCGTTTTGCTGTAAAGACAGGCATTTAGTGCAAATATATGCTCCGTTATAAAAAATGTAAAAAAAAATTGTTTTCTTCCCTTAGCTTGGGCCATGGCGAACTTCCAATAAATACATTTTATCAGACCGGGCCGGCCCTCGCGGCCTCGTAACACTACCGGCCCATCCCGACTCTCCCGATTGCCACTCCGCTACTGATGCAAATACATTTAAAATGATTAAGTCTTAGCCTACTTACAGGTTGTGGCCCAATAACTGCTGCCTCTGGTTTTAAAGTCGGAACTGCGTCACGTTTTAGTAACAGTTTCTTGTTGAATCCGGCACTGAATTCGTGGAGATTCTGGAAGCTGTCCTCCGTAAAATGCGCATCACAGAGAGCTAGATTACGATCGTCATTTTCAGGAACATAATCAAACATAAATTGTATCCATTGTTGACGAAGTACAGCGTCTGTGGGAAGCTCGAACACAGAAGACCTGACAGCTGGGTGAACACAACACACTCGACGAGCCGCAGAAATATGCGCATGCCCTTTTTTGCATTTTCCGGAGGGAGGGGTTGATGCAGATGTGTGGGTTAGTGACGTCTAAAACCCAGCTGTAGTCCCAATCCAGTCGTTTTTGTAGGCATTAAACTTCCTGATTTTTAAAAGATGATATCTCTGCTTACACTGAACTTTCAGCGCTGCAACTTTGCAGATACTGTTCATGCACCAACAGCAACATTACACACTATTTAAAATGAAAAAAGTGAAATCGCAATTAACCCCCTCTTTAAAAAGGCTCAAAGAAATACAGCCCACAGCAGTTGAAAATTACAGTCCAATCTATTTCCTTTCACTGTCTAAGGCCCTCGAACGAGTCTATCTTTGACACTGCATGTTTCTAAAACTCTGCTGTGGACAAGAGAACTCGGTAACACTTTATAATAACTGCACGCTATAATCATTAGTTAAGCATGAGTAAACAGTTAATACATCATTTATAAAACATTAATAGACATTAATATGCAGTTTATAAATATAGCCATACATGCTTTTTTCTTGATTTATAAGCATATCTATAATGCGTTTAATGATTGTATTTTCATACTTTGTTAATGATCAATTAATAATTTCTAAATGAAGTATAACATTATTTGCAAACCAGCTGTTTAAGAGTTGTCAGTCATTTATAAGACCACTTGGAAAGTGTAAGTAAATGTAGTAAATACAGGTAGTTATAAAGCATTTATTAGTGGTCAGTTAACTATTTTTGTGAGCTAATCTAAAGTGAGGACTATTCATGCTTTGTAAAGCATTTATAAAGGTGATTTAAAGACTCGTCAATCTTCTAAACAGTAAAATGTAACAAACACAACACAGTGATACAGAACATAAAAATATTTAACAGCCTTTAAAAATGCTTTACAAGGCATGACTAGTCCTCACTTTAGATTAGGTCACAAAAATAGTTAACTGACCACTACTAAATGCTTTATAACTACCCAAATTAATCCTTAATTACAGCATTAATACACGTTAATAAAGCATTTATTAACACATTAAGTAACCATCACTATATGTCTGAATAATAAGATGTATGAATGTACATTTAAATAGTTTATTAATCATTTACTTACTCGCTCTAAGTAATCGTATGAACCACGGACAACTCTTAAATAACTGGTTTATAAAAAATGCAATTCTTCATTTAGAAATGATAAATTGATCATTAATAAAGGATGAAAATACAATTAAAGCTGCAAGCAGCGATGGGCGGGCCCTCGCACCTGTAGCACGTCGGGGTGTGAGGCGGCCGCGTTTCATTTTCTGCAGCTCAGCCAGTGCGGCTGTGCATTTGCCACACTGCTTCGTTAAAGGCCACTTCCTGTTGCCAGCAGGTGGCGCTATGACTGTGGGTGAATGTCGGCATGTAGATTTGATCAGGGCGGGACTCTTGTCAAATGTGTTAAATTTCGTGCAGATCTGGGCATTTACAGCCAAGTTACTACAACTTCCTGTTTCATGGCGAATCATCGACGCCACGGACACGCCCATCGACGAAAACGCGCAGATAGCACAACTTTTCATTGTCAATGCCTTTAGAAGGTACAGCAGAAATTTGAAGGCGATCCGACTAAAGCCCTAGGAGGAGTTAGTTAAAGTACGTAATGAGTAAATCATCCAAAAATGGCGGTAAAATTAGAAATGGCTGACTTCCTGTTGAGTTTAGGGCATCGCTCCAAGAGACTTTTCTGTGCGTCTGGACATGGTAGATGTACCACAGAAATTTCGTACATGTCGGTCAAACATGCGACGGGGGCTGCTTCGTTAAATGTCACTTCCTCTTGCCACTAGGTGGCGCTATGAATGTGGGTGAATGTCGGCATGTAGATTTGTTCAGGACGGGACTCTTGTCAAATGTGTAAAATTTCGTGTAGATCTGGGCATTTACAGCCAAGTTACTACAACTTCCTGTTTCATGGCGAATCATCGACGCCACGGACACGCCCATCGACGAAAACGCGCAGATAGCACAACTTTACATCGTCAATGCCTTTAGAAGGTACAGCAGAAATTTGAAGTTGATCTGACTAATTCCCTAGGAGGAGTTCGTTAAAGTACGGAGTGTGTAAATCGTCCCAAATCGGTCGCCGAATTCAAAATGGCGGACTTCCTGTCGAGTTTAGGGTATGGGTTCTTGAGGCTTTTTTGTGCGTCTGGTCATGGTAGATGTACCACAGAAATTTCGTACATGTCGGTCAAACAAGCAGCGGGGGCTGCTTCATTAAAGGTCACTTCCTGTTGCCAGCAGGTGGCGCTATGACTGTGGGTGAATGTCGGCATGTAGATTTGTTCAGGGCGTGACTCTTGTCAAATGTGTAAAATTTCGTGCAGATCTGGGCATTTACAGCCAAGTTAGTACAACTTCCTGTTTCATGGCGAATCTTCGACGCCACGGACACGCCCATCGACGAAAACGCGCAGATAGCACAACTTTACATCGTCAATGCCTTTAGAAGGCACAGCAGAAATTTTAAGTCGATCCGACTAAATCCCTAGGAGGAGTTCGTTAAAGTACGGAGTCTGTAAATTGTCCAAAAATGGCCGCCAAATTCAAAATGGCGGACCTCCTGTCGAGTTTATGGTATGGGTTCTTGAGGCTTTTTTGTGCGTCTTGATATGATACACGTCCCCACCAAATTTCGTGCATGTAGGTTGAACGTGGACGAGGGGCTAATTTTTTCCAATTTTCTAGGTGGCGCTAGCGTGCCATTTTGCCCCGCCCATCTGCGAAACCCACAAAATACGAAATTTTTCACCAGTCCTGACATGCGTGCCAAATTTGGTGAGTTTTTGAGCATGTTGCGGCCCCGAAAATGGCACTTACTTTGCAGAAAAAAAAAAAAAAAAAAATTAAAGCTGCAAGCAGCGATGGGCGGGCCCTCGCACCTGTAGCACGTCGGGGTGTGAGGCGGCCGCGTTTCATTTTCTGCAGCTCAGCCAGTGCGGCTGTGCATTTGCCACACTGCTTCGTTAAAGGCCACTTCCTGTTGCCAGCAGGTGGCGCTATGACTGTGGGTGAATGTCGGCATGTAGATTTGATCAGGGCGGGACTCTTGTCAAATGTGTTAAATTTCGTGCAGATCTGGGCATTTACAGCCAAGTTACTACAACTTCCTGTTTCATGGCGAATCATCGACGCCACGGACACGCCCATCGACGAAAACGCGCAGATAGCACAACTTTTCATCGTCAATGCCTTTAGAAGGTACAGCAGAAATTTGAAGGCGATCCGACTAAAGCCCTAGGAGGAGTTAGTTAAAGTACGTAATGAGTAAATCATCCAAAAATGGCGGTAAAATTAGAAATGGCTGACTTCCTGTTGAGTTTAGGGCATTGCTCCAAGAGACTTTTCTGTGCGTCTGGACATGGTAGATGTACCACAGAAATTTCGTACATGTCGGTCAAACATGCGACGGGGGCTGCTTCGTTAAATGTCACTTCCTCTTGCCACTAGGTGGCGCTATGAATGTGGGTGAATGTCGGCATGTAGATTTGTTCAGGACGGGACTCTTGTCAAATGTGTAAAATTTCGTGTAGATCTGGGCATTTACAGCCAAGTTACTACAACTTCCTGTTTCATGGCGAATCATCGACGCCACGGACACGCCCATCGACGAAAACGCGCAGATAGCACAACTTTACATCGTCAATGCCTTTAGAAGGTACAGCAGAAATTTGAAGTTGATCCGACTAATTCCCTAGGAGGAGTTCGTTAAAGTACGGAGTGTGTAAATCGTCCCAAATCGGTCGCCGAATTCAAAATGGCGGACTTCCTGTCGAGTTTAGGGTATGGGTTCTTGAGGCTTTTTTGTGCGTCTGGTCATGGTAGATGTACCACAGAAATTTCGTACATGTCGGTCAAACAAGCAGCGGGGGCTGCTTCGTTAAAGGTCACTTCCTGTTGCCAGCAGGTGGCGCTATGACTGTGGGTGAATGTCGGCATGTAGATTTGTTCAGGGCGTGACTCTTGTCAAATGTGTAAAATTTCGTGCAGATCTGGGCATTTACAGCCAAGTTAGTACAACTTCCTGTTTCATGGCGAATCTTCGACGCCACGGACACGCCCATCGACGAAAACGCGCAGATAGCACAACTTTACATCGTCAATGCCTTTAGAAGGCACAGCAGAAATTTTAAGTCGATCCGACTAAATCCCTAGGAGGAGTTTGTTAAAGTACGGAGTCTGTAAATCGTCCAAAAATGGCCGCCAAATTCAAAATGGCGGACCTCCTGTCGAGTTTATGGTATGGGTTCTTGAGGCTTTTTGTGCGTCTTGATATGATACACGTCCCCAACAAATTTCGTGCATGTAGGTTGAACGTGGACGAGGGGCTAATTTTTTCCAATTTTCTAGGTGGCGCTAGCGTGCCATTTTGCCCCGCCCATCTGCGAAACCCACAAAATACGAAATTTTTCACCAGTCCTGACATGCGTGCCAAATTTGGTGAGTTTTTGAGCATGTTGCGGCCCCGAAAATGGCACTTACTTTGCAGAAAAAAGAAAAAAAAAAAAAAAAAAAATTAAAGCTGCAAGCAGCGATGGGCGGGCCCTCGCACCTGTAGCGCGTCGGGGTGTGAGGCGGCTGCGTTGCATATTCTGCAGCTCAGCCAGTGCGGCTGTGCATTTGCTACGCTGCTTCGTTAAAGGTCACTTCCTGTTGCCAGCAGGTGGCACTATGACTGTGGGTGAATGTCGGCATGTAGATTTGTTCAACGCGGGACTCTTGTCAAATGTGTTAAATTTCGTGCAGATCTGGGCATTTACAGCCAAGTTACTACAACTTCCTGTTTCATGGCGAATCTTCGACGCCACGGACACGCCCATCGACGAAAACGCACAGATAGCACAACTTTACATCGTCAATGCCTTTAGAAGGCACATCAGAAATGTGATGTCGATCCGACTAAAGCCCTAGGAGGAGTTCGTTAAAGTACGGAGTGAGTAAATCATCCAAAAATGGCGGTAAAATTAGAAATGGCTGACTTCCTGTTGAGTTTAGGGCATCGCTCCAAGAGACTTTTCTGTGCGTCTGGACATGGTAGATGTACCACAGAAATTTCGTACATGTCGGTCAAACATGCGACGGGGGCTGCTTCGTTAAATGTCACTTCTTCTTGCCACTAGGTGGCGCTATGAATGTGGGTGAATGTCGGCATGTAGATTTGATCAGGGCGGGACTCTTGTCAAATGTGTAAAATTTCGTGCAGATCTGGGCATTTACAGCCAAGTTACTACAACTTCCTGTTTCATGGCGAATCTTCGACGCCACGGACACGCCCATCGACGAAAACGCGCAGATAGCACAACTTTACATCGTCAATGCCTTTAGAAGGTACAACAGAAATTTGAAGTTGATCCGACTAAATCCCTAGGAGGAGTTCGTTAAAGTACGGAGTGTGTAAATCGTCCCAAATCGGTCGCCGAATTCAAAATGGCGGACTTCCTGTCGAGTTTAGGGTATGGGTTCTTGAGGCTTTTTTGTGCGTCTGGTCATGGTAGATGTACCACAGAAATTTCGTACATGTCGGTCAAACAAGCGGCGGGGGCTGCTTCGTTAAAGGTCACTTCCTGTTGCCAGCAGGTGGCGCTATGACTGTGGGTGAATGTCGGCATGTAGATTTGTTCAGGGCGGGACTCTTGTCAAATGTGTAAAATTTCGTGCAGATCTGGGCATTTACAGCCAAGTTACTACAACTTCCTGTTTCATGGTGAATCTTCGACGCCACGGACACGCCCATCGACGAAAACGCGCAGATAGCACAACTTTACATCGTCAATGCCTTTAGAAGGCACAGCAGAAATTTTAAGTCGATCTGACTAAATCCCTAGGAGGAGTTCGTTAAAGTACGGAGTCTGTAAATCGTCCAAAAATGGCCGCAAAATTCAAAATGGCGGACCTCCTGTCGAGTTTAGGGTATGGGTTCTTGAGGCTTTTTTGTGCGTCTTGACATGATACACGTCCCCACCAAATTTCGTGCATTTAGGTTGAACGTGGACGAGGGGCTAATTTTTTCCAATTTTCTAGGTGGCGCTAGCGTGCCATTTTGCCCCGCCCATCTGCGAAACCCACAAAATACGAAATTTTTCACCAGTCCTGACATGCGTGCCAAATTTGGTGAGTTTTTGAGCATGTTGCGGCCCCGAAAATGGCACTTACTTTGCAGAAAAAAAAAAAAAAAAAATTAAAGCTGCAAGCAGCGATGGGCGGGCCCTCGCACCTGTAGCACGTCGGGGTCTGAGGCGGCCGCGTTACATTTTCTGCAGCTCAGCCAGTGCGGCTGTGCATTTGTTACTTTGCTTCATTAAAGGTCACTTCCTGTTGCCAGCAGGTGGCGCTATGACTGGTGGGTGAATGTCGGCATGTAGATTTGTTCAGGGCGGGACTCTTGTTAATGGTGTGAAATTTCATGCATATCTGGGCTTTTACAGCCAAGTTACTACAACTTCCTGTTTCATGGCGAATCATCGACGCCATGGACACGCCCATCGACGGAAACCCGCAGATAGCACAACTTTACATCGTCAATGCCTTTAGAAGGCACAGCAGAAATGTGAAGTCGATCCGACTAAAGCCCTAGGAGGAGTTAGTTAAAGTACATAATGAGTAAATCATCCAAAAATGGCGGCAAAATTAGAAATGGCTGACTTCCTGTTGAGTTTAGGGCATCGCTCCAAGAGACTTTTCTGTGCGTCTGGACATGGTAGATGTACCACAGAAATTTCGTACATGTCGGTCAAACATGCGACGGGGGCTGCTTCGTTAAAAGTCACTTCCTCTTGCCACTAGGTGGTGCTATTAATGTGGGTGAATGATGGCATGTAGATTTGTTCAGGGCGGGACTCTTGTCAAATGTGTAAAATCTCGTGTAGATCTGGGCATTTACAGCCAAGTTACTACAACTTCCTGTTTCATGGCGAATCATCGACGCCACGGACACGCCCATCGACGAAAACGCGCAGATAGCACAACTTTACATCGTCAATGCCTTTAGAAGGTACAGCAGAAATTTGAAGTTGATCCGACTAAATCCCTAGGAGGAGTTCGTTAAAGTACGGAGTGTGTAAATCGTCCCATATCGGTCGCCAAATTCAAAATGGCGGACTTCCTGTCGAGTTTAGGGTATGGGTTCTTGAGGCTTTTTTGTGCGTCTGGTCATGGTAGATGTACCACAGAAATTTCGTACATGTCGGTCAAACAAGCGGCGGGGGCTGCTTCGTTAAATGTCACTTCCTGTTGCCAGCAGGTGGCGCTATGACTGTGGGTGAATGTCGGCATGTAGATTTGTTCAGGGCGGGACTCTTGTCAAATGTGTAAAATTTCGTGCAGATCTGGGCATTTACAGCCAAGTTACTACAACTTCCTGTTTCATGGCGAATCTTCGACGCCACGGACACGCCCATCGATGAAAACGCGCAGATAGCACAACTTTACATCGTCAATGCCTTTAGAAGGCACAGCAGAAATTTTAAGTCGATCCGACTAAATCCCTAGGAGGAGTTCGTTAAAGTACGGAGTCTGTAAAGCGTCCAAAAATGGCCGCCAAATTCAAAATGGCGGACCTCCTGTCGAGTTTATGGTATGGGTTCTTGAGGCTTTTTTGTGCGTCTTGATATGATACACGTCCCCACCAAATTTCATGCATGTAGGTTGAACGTGGACGAGGGGCTAATTTTTTCCAATTTTCTAGGTGGCGCTAGCGTGCCATTTTGCCCCGCCCATCCGCGAAACCCACAAAATACGAAATTTTTCACCAGTCCTGACATGCGTGCCAAATTTGGTGAGTTTTTGAGCATGTTGCGGCCCCGAAAATGGCACTTACTTTGCAGAAAAAAAAAAAAAAAAAAATTAAAGCTGCAAGCAGCGATGGGCGGGCCCTCGCACCTGTAGCACGTCGGGGTCTGAGGCGGCCGCGTTGCATTTTCTGCAGCTCAGCCAGTGCGGCTGTGTATTTACTACGCTGCTTCGTTAAAGGTCACTTCCTGTTGCCAGCAGGTGGCGCTATGACTGTGGGTGAATGTCGGAATGTAGATTTGTTCAGGGCGGGACTCTCGTCAAAGGTGTAAAATTTCATACATATCTGGGCTTTTACAGTCAAGTTACTACAACTTCCTGTTTCAAGGCGAATCATCGACGCCACGGACACGCCCATCGACGAAAACCCGCAGATAGCACAACTTTACATCGTCAATGCCTTTAGAAGGCACAGCAGAAATGTGAAGTCGATCCGACTAAAGCCCTAGGAGGAGTTAGTTAAAGTACGTAATGAGTAAATCATCCAAAAATGGCGGTAAAATTAGAAATGGCCGACTTCCTGTTGAGTTTAAGGCATCGCTCCAGGAGACTTTTCTGTGCGTCTGGACATGGTAGATGTACCACAGAAATTTCTTACATATCGGTCAAACATGCGGCGGGGGCTGCTTTGTTAAAGGCCACTTCCTGTTGCCAGCAGGTGGCGCTATGACTGTGGGTGAATGTCGGCATGTAGATTTGTTCAGGGTGGGACTCTTGTCAAATATGTAAAATTTCGTGCAGATCTGGGCATTTACAGCCAAGTTACTACAACTTCCTGTTTCATGGCGAATCATCAACGCTTCGGACACTCGCACCTGTAGCACGTCGGGGTCTGAGGCGGCCGCGTTGCATTTTCTGCAGCTCAGCCAGTGCGGCTGTGTATTTACTACGCTGCTTCGTTAAAGGTCACTTCCTGTTGCCAGCAGGTGGCGCTATGACTGTGGGTGAATGTCGGAAAATTAGAAATGGCCGACTTCCTGTTGAGTTTAAGGCATCGCTCCAGGAGACTTTTCTGTGCGTCTGGACATGGTAGATGTACCACAGAAATTTCTTACATGTCGGTCAAACATGCGGCGGGGGCTGCTTTGTTAAAGGCCACTTCCTGTTGCCAGCAGGTGGCGCTATGACTGTGGGTGAATGTCGGCATGTAGATTTGTTCAGGGTGGGACTCTTGTCAAATATGTAAAATTTCGTGCAGATCTGGGCATTTACAGCCAAGTTACTACAACTTCCTGTTTCATGGCGAATCATCAACGCTTCGGACACGCCCATCGACGAAAATGCGCAGATAGCACAACTTTACATCGTCAATGCCTTTAGAAGGCACAGCAGAAATGTGAAGTCGGTCCGACTAAATCCCTAGGAGGAGTTCGTTAAAGTACGGAGTGTGTAAATCGTCCAAAAATGGCCTCCAAATTCAAAATGGTGGACTTCCTGTCAAGTTTAGGGCATCGCTCCAAGAGGCTGTTTTGTGCGTCTGGTCATAGTAGATGTACCACAGAAGTTTCGTACATGTCGGTCAAACAAGCGGCGGGGGCTGCTTCGTTTAAGGTCACTTCCTGTTGCCACTAGGTGGCGCTATGACTGTGGGTGAATGTCGGCATGTAGATTTGTTCAGGGTGGGACTCTTGTCAAATGTGTAAAATTTCGTGCAGATCTGGGCATTTACAGCCAAGTTACAACAACTTCCTGTTTCATGGCGAATCATTGACGCCACGGACACGCCCATCGACGAAAACACGCAGATAGCACAACTTTACATCGTCAATGCCTTTAGAAGGTACAGCAGAAATTTGAAGTTGATCCAACTAATTCCCTAGGAGGAGTTTGTTAAAGTACGGAGTGTGTAAATCGTCCCAAATCGGTCGCCAAATTCAAAATGGCGGACTTACTGTCGAGTTTAGGGTATGGGTTCTTGAGGCTTTTTTGTACGTCTGGTCATGGTAGATGTACCACAGAAATTTCGTACATGTCGGTCAAACATATGGCGGGGGCTGCTACGTTAAAGGTCACTTCCTGTTGCCAGCAGGTGGCGCTATGACTGTGGGTGAATGTCGGCATGTAGATTTGTTCAGGGCGGGACTCTAGTCAAATGTGTAAAATTTCGTGCAGGTCTGGGCATTTACAGCCAAGTTATTACAACTTCCTGTTTCATGGCGAATCTTCGACGCCACGGACACGCCCATCGACGAAAACGCGCAGATAGCACAACTTTACATCGTCAATGCCTTTAGAAGGCACAGCAGAAATTTTAAGTCCATCCGACTAAATCCCTAGGAGGAGTTCGTTAAAGTACGGAGTCTGTAAATCGTCCAAAAATGGCCGCCAAATTCAAAATGGCGGACATCCTGTCGAGTTTAGGGTATGGGTTCTTGAGGCTTTTTTGTGCGTCTTGCTATGATACACATCCCCACCAAATTTCGTGCATGTAGGTTGAACGTGGACGAGGGGCTAATTTTTTCCAATTTTCTAGGTGGCGCTATCGTGCTATTTTGCCCCGCCCATCCGCGAAACCCACAAAATACGAAATTTTTCACCAGTCCTGACATGCGTGCCAAATTTGGTGAGTTTTTGAGCATGTTGCGGCCCCGAAAATGGCACTTACTTTGCAGAAAAAAGAAAAAAAAAAATAATCCTAACAGTTTCAATAGGGTCCTCGCACTGTTAGTGCTCGGGCCCTAATAAAATAATAATCCTAACAGTTTCAATAGGGTCCTCGCACTGTTAGTGCTCGGGCCCTAATAACCCTAACAGTTTCAATAGGGTCCTCACACTGTTAGTGCTCGGGCCCTAATAACCCTAACAGTTTCAATAGGGTCCTCGCACTGTTAGTGCTCGGGCCCTAATAACCCTAACAGTTTCAATAGGGTCCTCGCACTGTTAGTGCTCGGGCCCTAATTATTAAACAAATTATAGATATGCTTTTAAATCAAGAAGAAAGCATTTATAGCTGTATTTATGAACTGCTTATTAATCTCTATTAATGCTTTATGAATAATGAATTAATGGTTTACTCATGCTTAACTAATGATTATTAGCGTGTAGTTATTATAAAGTGTTACCGAGAACTCTTGTTCTGTCCTCATTCCACTGGACCGGTCTGCTGCCTATAAACCATCTGATGTGTATAAATGTTGCATAAGTACAAAATTAATAGAGAAATTTGTGCACATACAAATTCAAATGCATATAATATATTAGGATAAAACCTAACTTATATCTGCACAGCGAAACACGTTTTACCAGTGAAGATTGCTTAGCTCTCGATAATTCTGCTCTTAATTCGGGTCTTCATTCTGAAATAACATTCTGAGATTATTTTCAATTTCACGCAAATAATGACCAACAATAAGATGACAGACTCACTAAGAAGATGACAGCCAATGACACAGCTTGTACAACCACTGCCTTGTGCATGTGATCTGTTGCTGTCATGTGCAGTATTTATTGCACAACATTGGCATCTTATATTTTTCCACATCTTATATTATGCCACTGTTACGTGCTGGCGGCTTTCTGTGGCTTGATCAGTTGTGGCCTGTTTGTCCTTTACGGCTTTACAGTGTTGACATTTAACAGATTAACTTATAAATATTAGTTTGATTTTACCAGGATATTTGCTCATCCCTCAACAAATGCTTTCGATGGGTAAAAACCAATACACAACCTTAAACAAACTTCCTATAATAATAATATACTCGTTTTGCCACTACCTTTCTGCAGTTTATTTCTGCTCTAGCTTGTGTACTAATCTGACACACGTTCCTTATTTGTAAGTTGCTTCAGATAAACTTGTCTATTAAATAAATAAATGTAAATCCTGAAGCATCACTTACTTCTTCATCAAACACAATGTGGAAAGGGAAGGCATTGCAAAATGTCTTTAGATCGATGCAGAGATTATCTGGATACACAGGCTCAAATCCCCTTAAAGTTTTATCTGATGTGGAAAGAAAATCTAATTAATACAATTACCCATAAACACAAAGTTCATTTTTGTGTAATATAAGAATGTTGCTGATTACAAATATTTGCCATCATTTTGTGATTGACTAAAATGAATTGCCAATTTTTGCATCTCATACATCATGGTCTTCCTAGAACAAATAATTGTTTTCTATCTTTACCCTTCTCTGGATGTATCAAGCTTCTGACTGTGCCCCAGTGGTTTTTCTGCACAGGATTTTGAGACTTCTTCAAGAGGGACCTTTTAGAAAAGTCCTGGAGAGAAAACAGTGAAGGTGTATTTTACCGTATGCCCTAATCCTCAATAGTACAGTAATACACAATGTTAAATAAAACTGTGAAATAATACAATTATTATTAATATATGTTACAACATATACCAAAAATAAATTGTCTAAGAGTTGGTGAGAGAGCATTTTCAGTGCATACTTTGTCTAAGAACACTGGTGTGATGAGGAACACAACATGCTCCTTTTTTCCCATCCTCTCGACTTCCTCTATCTGGTTCACTATTTCCATCTTTATTGTGCTGTTGAAGAAGTCTTTGGCCACAGCTCCAATAATACCTACAGCATCAGAATGACCAGTCAACCAGAAGATTTTATCACTTCCTTAAAGGAGTAGTTCACTTTTAAAAAAACTTTTGCTGATAATTTACTCATTCAAGATGTCCATGTCTTTCTCTCTTCAGTTGAAAAGAAATGAAGGTTTTTGATGAAAACATTCCAGGATTTTCTCCATATAATGGACTTCATTGGGAACCAAACCCTTCAAGGTCCAAAAGAGAGTTTCAGTGCAGCTTCAAAGGGCTTTAAACGACACCAGGCGATGAATATGGGTCTTATCTAGGACCCTTCGAGTCATGACTCGAAAAAAGATTTGTTCATTTTGATGAACGAGTTCGAACAGGAGAGTCACGAACGCTCCTCACAGAACAGAGCAAGGCGAGCATTTGTGCTTATAAAACTTTACCTTTTTATTTATTTTTGAAATGACCGATCGTTTCGCTAGGTAAGTCCATTATTCATCGTCTGGTGTCGTTTAAAGCCCTTTGAAGCTGCACTGAAACTGTCTTTTGGACCTTGAACCGTTTGGTTCCCAATAAAGTCCATTATATGGAGACAATCCTGGAATGTTTTCATAAAAAAACCTTCATTTCTTTTTGACTGAAGAAAGAAAGACATGGACATCTTGGATGACATGGGGGTGAGTAAATTATCAGTAAAAGTTTTTTTTTTAAAAGTGAACTCCTTTAATGGATGGATGGATAGATAGATTGCTTACCAGGGACAATATGACAAAGACCTCGTCGGTCTGAGTAGTAGTGTAACTGCAAGGTGCCGTCATTGTTTTTTTCTACACGGAATGATGGTGCGTTCATTTCCTACAATGAAATAAAGACAACACAAATTTGCTATAGAAATTTTGCCTACATGCACATGAAACACCATATGTTTTTGTAGTTCTTATCACAAGAATAAATATTTATAAATGATTCTGAATGCATGAATGAATAAATCACTAACTCGGAAGAAGTAATATCAAGTGAGAATGAAAGGTCCTGTTTTGGCACATCAAAAGTGGGCTATTAATTCTAGATTAACAAATAAATTATGAAACAGTGTCTTTGATCGAAATTCTCCTCAAGATGTTTATGAGAATAATAATGTCCTGCTCACTTTACCTTGTAGGAAAGAGAGAGATAGCTGTGCAGTGAATCCAGATTCTCCATAAACTCAAAGAGATTTCCTCCAAGGGTGCGCAACATATGATCATATCCAGACCTTTTGCAGAACTCAAAGAAGTATTCTCCAAACTGCCTCAGCAACACACTTTGTTCAAGGTCTTTGGAAAAACACAGAAAGTGTACATTAACTTTGATTTAGGTGATAAAGAACAAAGCACGCTCTTTCTAATAAATACAGCTGGGTGCTCTGAAATTCAAAGTGAAAAGGCTTCACCAAGCATCTTGCAGGCCTCTGTCACTAACTGCATGGTGATGTCATCTGTGTACACTTCATAAGTCATGAATGTGTCTTGAACCCTTGCTTCATCCCTGCAAAAATGCAATCAAAACCAGTATTTTTCTGTGTAAAATCAAGTCATTTATAGGAGTGTTATGGATGCTCACCTTAGTTTATCCCATGTCTCTTCTCCAAATCTGTCAATCACTAGAGACTTCAAACAGGTGTTGATGAATCCATACTGGACGTGAGAGTTAAACACACAGCCATTTGACATGTTTTGTAGAAACAATACTGAAGATTAAATTCACATTGCAAGAATTAATGTTTGAAATAATAAAGTTGTCCCAAGGTCTATATCAGTTACTATTACTAAAAGGTTTTACGTCAAACATTATATTGCACAATGCAAAAAAACAAAAACAAAAAACCCTCTCCCAAATTGGAATAATTCATCCTGCAAAACTAGTCATATACAGGCAAGAGTAAACTAATGAAGCTATGGATCATATAAAAGAGCATTTTGCTTTGTTATTTAGTTCTATGCCCTGATTAGGCTATTTCACATTACACTTACTGCTCCACATTACAAAATAACAACTATATTTACAAATGATCATGTTGAAAGTATAGGTCCCAGCTATGCTTTTATTAAAGTAAAAGCATACGGACAGCACAAACCTCTCAAAATTAAATGAAGTCATGGCTTTAGACTCTCCCCTTACAGTGGCAGAGCTGTATGAAGCCCTTAGACATATGCCTTGCAATACTAAAGCTCCCAGACCAGATGGCTTCCCAATAGAATTTTATAAAGAATTTCGGACAATTCTGGCACCAACTTTTTTTTAAATGGTCACACAAATTAAAGAAGAAAACTACTTAACACCAACCATGAACTCTGCAAACATTATTGTATTGTTAAAAACAGGCAAAGATCCTACATTACCAGCTAGTTATCGCCCCACATCACTGATAAATGTTGACCTTAAAATAATTTGCAAAACCTTAGCAGGAAGATTAGAGAAAATAACTCCTTTTATAATTCACCCTGATCAAACGGGTTTTATAAAAGGCAGACACTCCTCTTCAAATATGCGCAGATGTATTAATTTAATAGATTATTCCAACATTAGTAATTTAGAAACAATTATAGTATCTCTGGACGCGGAAAAAGCCTTTGACAGAGTTAATTGGAAATTTCTTTTTGCTATTTTAAGTCAATTCGGCTTTGGATCAACCTTTATTAACTGGATTAAGATCTTGTATAAATCCCCTAATGCAAGAGTTAGGACAAATGATTAAACCTCTCCTAGTTTCAATCTGCAGAGAGGCATTAGACAGGGATGCCCTCTTTCCCCATCACTTTTTGCCATCTTTATAGAACCTTTAGCAATGGCAATCAAGAATGAACATAAGATAAGCCTTTATGCCGACGATGTTTTATTATTCCTTCAGAACTCACGTACATCTTTCTCTGAAACAATTACATTACAGTTTTTTCTGAATGCTTAGGCGCTAATCGTGATTCTTGTAGCACAATTTCTAAAACTATTAATACGTATGGCAAAACCACTCACTGAGTTTGCAAAACTAAAAGCACAAAAACTGCTTTGCACTCAATTTGCAATTTTGTAACACACACTTTGCAAAACTGTAGGCACAATTCACTGCACAACACTCTTTTTGCAGAACTTTAAACACAACTAGCAAAATTATACACATGTATGGCTATCATTAACACTATTTTGCCAACTGTCTGGCTCACTTTCACATGTGAAAACTGTTTTAGAAAATTAGTTAACTTTGCAATCAGCCTAAGCACTATAAATAAGTCACAGGTACGCTGTCTGTGTGGAGTACAATGGAAGGAGCAGTAAGAGTGAGAAGAGTGAGAATCAGAGGAGGCCGGGGGAGAGGACATGGAGGTGAAGAAGTTGGAGGAAAAGGACGTGGAGGTGAAGAAGTTGGAGGAAGGAGCTAGAAGAGGACAAGGAGGCAGAGGGAGAGGATGTGGAGTTGAAGAGCATACCCGATATGTCATCATATGGGACAATGTTAGTTTCCATAGGGCTGCTTTGGTCCGCAACTGGTTTACACACTGAAAACCCTAATAAGTTGATTTAACTCAATTGATTTGAGTAAACTCGTTCCCTCAATTTAATTGAGTAATGAGAACTCCCAAAACTTGCATAGTTAAGTTTACTTAACTTGGTAGTTATGTAGACTTTACTTAAATTGTTTAGTTCACCAAACTTGACGATTATTTAATGTACTTAAACAATAAAGTTCACTTAACTTAGTGTTAATATCAATTGTACTTGTATATTTAAGTAAACTCAACATGAAAATTTAACTGTAATTTTATTTCAAAATTTTAAAGCTCATATTTTTGACTGTAAGCTGTGTGCACACTGCACTTACATAAAACAATGAACAACATATTGATCCTTTGAGTCTTTATTGACCAAAATTTCAAATGGAAATGAGTCACACCCTGTACATAACTCTAAATGTGGCAACAGTATCCAACATTAAGTAGTGCACTATCAATTGTACAACTCTGATCACTTACACATTACATTTAAGTCTCAAATTTTTGTAAATGTACTGAACATGTACACGTAATGTACATTGTTTTTACATTTTACTTGTTTAAGCTTTATGAAATCACAGCAAACTAAGTAAAGCATAGTGACCATAGTCAGTGTCTTTGACCAAATATTTGCACAATATTACAGTACTGTATCTTCTGCAAATCATTTGTAGAACATTTCTCAGAGTGGTGTTAAAGTCTCACAGTGACGTTTTTTAAACAAAAAGCTGGTTTGCCAGAGACTGCAATTTAGGCTTGAGAGAATACCGTCCCATTGACATTAGCACACGTAGATCAGACAGCGTAGATCAGACCGAAGAGGAGACACATAGCCTGTGGGAGGTCCTGCGTTTTTTCAATCACCACTTGTCCTTCAAGTATTATTCCAATCGTAGAAGTTAAATACAAGGAATTGGGGGGCTGAAGTTCAGTGTCCTCAAATAAGATGCCCACTGGCACATTAAGGATGGAGTTGCGATGATCAGACACCTAGTGAAAAAACAGACATAAATAGAATATTACGATCAGGAATCAAATGTTTATGAATTCATGTTTCTCAGAACGTGCACTAGATCTATTAAGAACACATAACACTAACCTTAATCCCAGAGTCACCATCATCTCCAAGCATGATAGGTTGTCCTCGAATCCCAAGGGTTCGGACCTCCGTTGGCTGGGATGATTTTAAAGGAAAACACAAAATTCCATTAATGCCAACAACTAATCAATATATTTGAAGAATTTTTATACGATTAAATGCTGACAAAATTAAATGCTTTTAAAGGGATCGTTCCCCCAAAATGAAATTTCTGTCATCATTTAGTCACCCTCAAGTTATTCCAATCCAAACCTGTACATTTCTTTGCTCAGCTAAATACAAAGGAAGAATACATTTTGAAGAATGTTTGTAACCAAGCAGTTTTGGGCCAACATTGACTTTTACATGCTTAAAAAAAAAAAAATACTACGAACATTAATTGTACCCAAATCTGTTCAATTACAAACATTCTTCAAAATATCTTCCTTTGTGTTCAGCTTTAACAAATACATGTATACAGGTTTAGAACACCTTGAGGGTGAGTAAAAGTTATCCTGTTAGTTATTTTAAATAAGACAAAACCTTTATTTATTATTAACCATTACTAACCTTTATTTGATTTCAAACGTTAGCCAAGTACTGACCAGGAGTCCCCCTTTTGGCTGTAAAAAGGTCCATGAACTGTATGTTCTGTAGAAGTAGAAATCCTGTTTTAGGTTTTTTTCTGTTGAACTTGATCTGAGGGGAGATAAAGACAGATCACATAATCACATTAGTGTGCACATAGAAATGCTTTATTGCTTAATTAGGAAACAAATGTAACTTAGAGGCTAAGAAATATTTTTAACACATTAAAGGAATAACTTAGTCCACTCAAAAATGAAAATTATCAAGTACTCATGCTCAAACAGTTTTGTGCATGGTTTTGTTTGTAGCCAAAAGTTGCTAGTTTGCATTGACAATAGTATTTTCCATATGATTAAATCGTTGGTGACAAGCGTGACGAAACATCACTAATTCGTCCTAGCTATAGTAACAATGTTCTTAAAACTTATCTCAGTCAATCAGAAATGTATCATGATGAAAATATTTGCAATTAACGTTAAAGTTACGGGTAACTGACAAAGTTTGCCCGGAAAAAATCTATGGGAAAAATAACCCACATGGTCTGTGCAGTAGCTGCCATGTTCTTTCTTGCACGGAAAAAGATCATCAAATGTGTAACTTAGCTAACTTATCTCGCTAGTAAAATAAGAAATAAGCTGTTGACATTTCAATAATCATACTATCACAAAGTCATGAAGAAAATACCGTTAATTGATGTCGAGGTTGTCAAAGTTTGACCAGAAAAAAGAAAAAAAAACATCAGTTGACTGGTCTAAAGTAACGTTAGGCTAAGTTAACGTTAGTTAACTATGATCTTTTGCAGAGAAATACATGATTACACAATTGAACTAATAAATTAAAGAATCGTTTGATATCGCAGTTATCATGTCATCACAAAACCATCGATAAAACGTTATGTTGGAAAAGTTTGACCAGGAAATATTGTAATTAACGTTGGCTGCGTTCTCTTTTAACCGTGCAAGGATTTAAATAAACATAATTCAGAGTTAAAAAGTCATACAAAATAACTTTATATATTAATAATTCTACTTACCGAGAATGTTACACAAAGAAAACCTCCCGTCTTGAGATTTGAACTTGTGTCAGCAGCAGCAACAGACGATGCGAAAATCACCAATTTTGAAATCCACCAATTAGTGCATTAGTTTTCTTGTTGCCAGGCAGAACTCCTTGCGTGGCCAATCGCATCAGAGGAAGATCAGAGAGAGACATTTTAATTAAACCGATTTGAAATGAATTTGATTTAACGTTAAACATAATGTGTCGTCGCTGTATTTCTGTAAGTTTGTATATTATTTTTTCATTGATACATGGTTGGTGGCTGATGTGAGGAACTCTTTCATGCATTTTGTCACGTGGCATATATGTGCACGTGAAATGTATGAGCTTGTATTTTGTTTGTTTTATTGTTCTGTACATGTTGTTTACTGCATAAAAAAGGCTACTGAGTGAAAACTGCAACCCACAGTATTACAAAAACACTTGAATACAGATATTAAAGTTTATTTATGAAGTTTAAAGTATCAGGATTTTTTTTTTTAAATAAACGTTTATTTACATTATGATCAATAATTGTAAAATGAAAGCCATTTGTTTTCTGGTAAAATAAGAATGACACCTTGCACTTGAAGAAAGCATGTATGAATGTATCCTTCATTTCACAGTTAAGAAATTTGTGAAAATGACCTTTTGTAAGTTTTAATCATTATTTTGAGTTCACTGCACTTGGAATCTTAAGTTTTTGTATTTTGAAGGTAAATTAGTTATTTGAACTTATATTTTTGAGTGACCTGGCCAAAATGCACAATTTCAAGTAATGTTTAGTCAAGTACACTTGATTGTTTAAGTAAAGACAACATTAGGGTTTACAGTGCAGACCACACATTCTTCATGGCACTCAACCTCCCTCCATACTCTCCATTCTTACGTAAATCCCATTGAGGAGTTCTGGAAAGTGTACGACCGTCATCCTCATCAACAGGTAGCACTTTTACAGGCAATGGAGGAGGCATGTGGAGATATTGACCAGGCATCATGTCAGGCCTGGATAAGGCATTCAAGGAGATATTTTCCCCGGTGCCTTGGACTGGAGGATATTGCATGCGATGTGTGGACGGAATTTTGCGGCCGAACCCAGAAAGACGACATGATGTAGGCTGATTGTTTTTTTTTTTTTTTTTGGGGGGGGGGTTTTGCAAAATTACTCTTTTGTGTTCTGACTTTGTCTTGGTTTTTATGAGTGTGAATAAACACCAATACTTGAAGTTTGTATCCTTGTATGTTTACATGACACTATGACAAAAGTATGACCTCAAATTGACATCTGTACACAGAGACAGCAAAAGCCAGATGTGTTTTGCATTCATACCATCAGTGTGTAGTTGGCACATTGTGTGCTTAGTAGATGATGGCTTGTGTTTACTGTTTGATACAAAAACACAATTTTTACGAAGGTGTGAAGAGTTAATCTAGCTGTGTTTGATTTTGCAAGAGAACTACAATGTTTTGATAATTGGGTGAAAGGTTTTCTTATTTGTGTGTAGAGTTTTGCAAAACTAGCCAATAGTTACAAAAAATGTGCTTAAGCAATCAGAAAAAACTGTAATTAATACTTTTTCATCTTTGTCCGATTATTCTATTAACTGGTCAAAGAGCACAGTTCTACCGATTAACTGTAGGTTTCAAGGGCCATCCAGTATAACATTACAATCAGGAAATATAAGATATCTTGGCATTAACATCTCTTCCAGATTGTCAGATTTAATAAAGTTAAATCATACTCAACTGCTATGAAGACCATAGAAGACGATCTTGCTCGGTGGAAATCTCTACCCATCTCACTCATGGATAGAATTGCCGAGCCCGTTCTCATCCCAAAGCGCCATATAGGACGCTTTTGCGAGCGCCACAATAAAAATGATGATTTTGCCAAAAATGAATTACTTGGTTTCCATGGTTCCTACGAAACCTCCATATACGTGGTTTAGATCACTAGAATCACACATTTCTCAATTCCTCTGGAAGAACAAACCCTCTCGAATCAGCCTGAAAACTCTACAGAAAACGTCTCGGTTACGTATGTAACCCTCGTTCCCTGAGTAGGGAACGGAGACGTTACGTCAGAAGTGACGGAGATTGGGGGGTTTCGCATAGAAAGCCAATCCTCTTCGAGTATTTAAAAACGAGCCAATGGCATGCAATGCTTTGGGGCTGCGGAAATTTGCATAGCGTACTCCGCCCTACTCCGTGAGTATAAAAGGAGGAAGTGAACGCAACCGCAGTATGTCTTCGCTGAGGAGCCAAGACTGAACTCGGCGTCTACCCAGCGATACAGCAGAAGTGGCAGGGAGACGTAACGTCTCCGTTTCCTACTCAGGGAACGAGGGTTACATACGTAACCGAGACGTTCCCTTTCGTAGTCACTTCGAGTTACGTCAGAAGTGACGGAGATTGGGGGTCTGTGCCATCACGCCATCTTCAAGCTGTCTTCCAGTGCCCTGCAAAAGTCTGGACCCCTCCTCTCTTTTTTTTTTTTTTCAGGGATCCTACTTTGACACAGGATTACCAAGGTACACTGGGAAACATATCCCGGGAGGGACATGCTACCAGATGCCTACCGAAGGGAGGACTTAAGAATACTCATATGGTCACGTAGGAACGCATATGGAGACACTGGAGCACCAACCGCAGGTGGCTGCTAAAATTTCAACTCCAGGGGTGGCAGATGGCTTGCCAAGGGAAGACACATGCTCAGAGAGGCTTACAGTGGATAATACACATGAGACGGTTACCATGGGGGAACCGTACGCATGGAGGCACCTAGCCAACATCCAGAGCAACAGCAGTGGTGCCCGCATCGTCGGTGCTGGAGGACTCAAGACTTCAATGGAAGAACTGAGGAAATATCGCACTTATCCAGTCCAGGGAGTGGAGTGGCGAGCAAGCGAAGACACCTGAGCGGGTCCAGAACTGGCCGAAACGAGTACGTGAGAGGACACTGGCTCAATTCGCAGATTATAGAATCTGGCGAAGGTGTTGGGTGTCACCCAGCCTGCAGCTCTGCAGATGTCTGTTAGCGAGGCGCCGTGCGCTAGAGCCCAAGAGGAGGCCACACTCCGAGTGGAATGGGCCGTCACACCAAGGGGGCACGAACGGCCTTGCTGCTGGTAAGACAAAGCAATGGCGTCCACTATCCAGTGGGATAGCCGTTGCTTTAAGAGAGCCCTTCCCTTCTGGCTCCCCCCATAACAGACAAAGAGCTGGTCTGAGGTCCTGAAACACTGCGTTCTTTCGACATAGGTGCGGAGAGCACGTACCGGACAGAGCAGTGCCAAGGCTGGGTCTGCCTCCTCCAGGGGCAGCGCTTGCAGGTTCACCACCTGGTCCCGGAAGGGAGTGGTGGGAACCTTGGGCACATATCCAGGCCGGGGTCTCAGGATCACGTGAGAGTAAGCCAGCCCGAACTCCAGGCACGCTTCGTCAACGGAGAATGCATGCAGGTCCCCCACCCTCTTGATGGAGGCCAATGCAACCAGGAGTGCTGTCTTCATGGACAGAAACTTTAACTCTACCGATTGCAAAGGCTCAAAGGGATGCCTCTGCAGAGCACTTAAAACTACCGAGAGGTCCCAAGAGGGTACGAGGGGAGGACGAGGCGGATGCAGCCTCCTCGCTCCCCTCAGGAACCTGATGACCAGGTCGTGCTTCCCTAAGGACTTACCTTCCACTGCTTCATGAGAGGCGGCAATGGCCGCGACGTAAACCTTAAGGGTGGAGGGCGACAGCCTGCGCTCCAACCCTTCTTGCAGGAAGGAAAGCACGACCTCGATCGAACACCTCCGGGGGTCTTCTCCGCGAGAAGAACACCAATTGACGAAGAGGTTCCACTTCAACGCATAAAGGTGTCTCGTGGACGATGCTCTTGCGGAAGTGATGGTTGCCGCCACCGCAGGTGGCAGCGAACTCTAACCTGCCTCGTCCCGTCCAGGAGCCACACGTGCAGCCTCCAAAGATCGGGACGAAGGTGCCACAGAGTGCCCCGTGGTCCTGAGAGAGTAGGTCCTGTCTCAGAGGAATAGGCCAAGGAGGTGCTGTCGCGAGGAGCATGAGTTCGGAGAACCACGTCTTGGTGGGCCAGTAGGGGGCTACCAGCAAGACCTGCTCCTCGTCCTCCTTGATCTTGCACAACACCCGTGCAAGGAGGCTCACTGGGGGAAACGCATACTTGCGTGGGCCCCGTGGCCAGCTGTTTGCCAGCGCATCTGAGCCGAGCGTACCCCCGTTCAGGGAATAAAACTGGGCGCAGTGGGACGAGTCCCGAGAGGCGAACAGATCTATCTGTGCCTCCCCGAACTGGTCCCAAATCAGCTGGACCGACTGGGGATGGAGTCGCCATTCGCCGGAGATGGGACGGACCCGTGACAGCTCGTCGGCTGCCAGGTTCCGGTCTCCAGGAATGTATACTGCACGAAGGGACCTCAGGTGCTTCTGACTCCATATCAAGAGGTGGCGGGCGAGCTGCGACAACCGGCGTGAGCGTAGACCCCCCTGGTGGTTGATGTACGCTACTGCCGTAGTGTTGTCTGAACGGACAAGCACATGCTGGCCCGAGAGCAACGCTCTGAAGCGGTGCAGGGCGAGCCGTACTGCCAGCAGCTCGAGGCAATTGATGTGCATGAGGCGCTGGGCTCCTGTCCAGGAACCGGCGGCTGCATGCCCATTGCACATGGCACCCCAACCCGTGGTAGACGCATCCGTGGAGACAACGAGATGCCTGGAAACTCGCTGAATAGGGACCCCGGTCCGTAAGAAGCTGAGGTTCGACCACGGGAAGAAGGTTCGGCGGCACGCTGGAGTCACTGGAACTCGGAGCGAGCCGCGATGCCATGCCCACCTCGGGACTCGATCGCGAAGCCACAGCTGAAGCGGTCTCATATGAAGCAAACCGAGCGGCGTTGCCGCGGCCGCGGATGCCATATGCCCCAGGAGCCTCTGAAATAGTTTCAGTGGAACCGCACTCTTGCCCTCGAACTGTCGAAGACAAGTCAGCAGTGAGTGCGCGCGCTCGTTCGTGAGCTGCGCGGACATGGCGACCGAGTCTATCTCCGTGCCGAGAAAAGAGATTCTCTGCACGGGGCAAAGTTTGCTCTTTTCCCGGTTGACCCGAAGGCCCAGACGGGCTAGGTGCCGGAGCACCAGGTCTCTGTGTTCGCAAACCTGAGCTCGAGAGTGTGCTAGTATCAGCCAGTCGTCGAGATAATTCAGGATGCGAACCCCGTGCTCGCGAAGGGGAACAAGGGCTGCCTCGACGATCTTCGTGAAGACGCGAGGGGACAGAGCTAACCCGAATGGGAGAACCGTGTACTGATATGCCTGGCCCTCGAAAGCAAACCGAAGAAACGGTCTGTGTCGAGGCAAAATGGAGACATGGAAGTACGCGTCCTTCAGGTCGATCGCTGCAAACCAATCCTGAAACCGAACACATTCGAAAATGCGTTTGGCCGTGAGCATTTTGAACGGTAGTCGATGGAGAGAACGGTTCAAGATGCGCAGGTCCAGGATCGGTCGTAACCCACCGGTCTTTTTGGGGACAATGAAGTAGGGGCTGTAAAACCCGGACCTCACCTCGGCTGGAGGGACCGTCTCGATTGCATCCTTCGCCAGCAGGGTCGCAATCTCCGCTCTCAAGACCGGGGCATTGCCACCGACCACGGGGAGGAGACCGTGCGAACTGAATCGTGTAGCCGAATCTGATCGTTCTGATGACCCAGCGGGATAGCCCGGGAAGCTCTAGCCAGGCTTCCAGGAAGTGAACCAACGGGGTCATCCGAACCACAGACGTCACCCCGGAGGGGCAGCGAGGCGGGTCGATCGGCATGCGCGCAGGAGTTACCCCGCCCGGATGCACCGTCGAAGCCCGCTCCCCGACAGAAGGGACCAGGGAAGGCAGAGCGTTCCACGGGGGTCTGTTCTGCCGGGGGTCTGGCGATAGAGGGGGAAGGGATTGGCGTAGCCCGGGGACGACACACGCACCCTTCCGCGCCCTCAGAGACAGAGAGGAATGTGTGGGCTGACGCACTGGGACGTCGAGCGCACCCACTCCAGTCTGTGGGCTCAGTGATGATGTCAAGTCTTTCTTTAACCAACTCAGGGTGCTGCCCACCCGTGGGTGAGCAGCGGGGAGCTGAGAACAAAAGATTCTCCCCCGGCCCTCCACCGGGGGAAGGAGGGGGCCTGCTACTGCCTCCTGGGAAAGACTCGACTTCGTTACTGAGCAGCCCGTGTCAGGATCGTCGCTTAGCCTGGCGTTTAGCGGGGCGTGCGGCCTGAGGGGGCTGTGACGCCTGCCTGCGGCCTCCTCCACGCCGTGGCCCGGATGAAGGCTGCTGCTGGGCAGTGGAGAACTGCTGGGCGAAGTCCTCGACTGCACCGCCGAAAAGGCCAACATGGGAGAGTGGAGCGTCGAGCAGACGAGTCCGCTCAGCGCTCCGAGTGTCTGCCAGGTTGAGCCAGAGATGGCGCTCCTGGACCACACTGGTGGCCATCACCTGACCAACGGCGCGAGCGGCCACTTTCGTTGCCCTGAGAGCAAGGTCAGTCGCGGACCGCAAATCTTTAAATGCCGTTGGATCAGTCCCGCCCTCGTGCATGTCTCTGAGCATCTTCGCTTGGAAGACCTGCAAAGTGCTCATCGCATGCAAAGCGGAGGCCGCCTGTCCCGCCGCTCTATAGGAACGCGCCGCCATAGCAGACGAGAACCCACAGGCTTTGGATGGGTGCTTAGGAGGACCACGGGAGGAGGCGCTCTGTGGACACAGCTGCATCGCAACAGAGCGCTCCACCGGGGGCATCCCAGTGTACCCACGGGCGGCCCCACCATCGAGGGGGGGAAAGGCGGGGGAGAGATTGCGCTCTCGAGTGGACAGGGGAGCCCCCCAAGAGCGCGATAACTCCGCATGCAGCTCGGGGAAAAAAGGTATTGGAATTGGCCGTGGCCTTGCGGCGGCAGCTTTATCCAAAAACCAATTATCCATCCGTGAGAGATTGGGGCAGGACGGAGGTTTCCATTCTAGCCCGATACTCCCAGCGGCTCGAGACAGCATGGCCGTCAGCTCGGGATCCGACGCGGAAAACGCTGGTACTCCCGAAGGAGGCAACGCAGCCGCATCCTCCTCTCCCGAGGACTCTAGCCCGCCTAGTGATGCTGTGATAGACATCACATCATCATCTGGAGCGCTGCCCGAAGCAGCCGGCGCCGCCGAAGAAGCAGCCGACTGAATCGAGTTAACGCTCGCTGGCTCTCGCACTGAGGCGGGAGGTGTGGCCCGAGGAATCGTCGGGGCTTTATCCCACACCGTCACCGTTAAATTACCGGGTCGACGGGCCCCCTTCCGTGAAGGAAGCCGATCGAGTAGGGGGGACCGGGGCTCTCACTCTAGTGAGATCATTGAGCCTCGACCTCAGTGTAGAGATGGTCATGTCCCCACAGAAGGAACATGAGTCATCCACGAACGCTGCTGCTGCATGCTGAATGCCCAGGCATACAAAGCAGCGATCGTGACCATCAGATGACGACAGAAATCTACCACACCCAGAAGAACACGGGCGAACCATCTTTAAAAAGACGTGCCACGTGCAGCTCTTTCAATGAGAGGAGGAAATTCACACTTTCAGCGCTGAGGCGACCAGGGAGAAGCGCAAAGTCTGGCAGACCACTGCACAGATCGCAGGCGATGCAGAATCTCGCTGGGTACCGCCGTCACACCAACACTGAAGAGGACGCTCGTCTCGAAGAGTCTTGAAACAGTGAGAATGGCTTTCAGGAGTGAAGAGGTTCTCTTGGCTCCGAAGCGAAAACATACTGCGGTTGCGTTCACTTCCTCCTTTTATACTCACGGAGTAGGGCGGAGTACGCTATGCAAATTTCCGCAGCCCCAAGGCATTGCATGCCATTGGCTCGTTTTTAAATACTCGAAGAGGATTGGCTTTCTATGCGAAACCCCCCAATCTCCATCACTTCTGACGTAACTCGAAGTGACTACGAAAGGGAACTAAAGACAGGGGTGGACTAGATTTACCTAATTTCCATCATTATTTCTTAGCAAATAAGTTACAGTATATTTGGCTTAAATGGCTTAAACCTAGTGCATTAGATGAAACATGGATGGATATAGAGCAAGCACTATGCGACAATCTGGAAATTTCTAATCTACCGTATTTCAGCTCGAATATTAAATCTCATAAGTGCTTTAAGAGCATTAACATCAGCACTTGTTTGACAGCTTGGTGGGAATTTCTTAAAAAAACAGATTCTTCAATGATCCCATGTAGACTCACCCCTATATGGAATAATCCTGATATCACGCTAAACAAAAATATGATCAATTTTATCCAATGGAAAAACAAAGGAGTTAAATATTTAGACCATTTAATCCATAACTGTAATTTTTTACCATTTCAAATAATCACCTCACAGTATGGGATAAGTAATAACAGATTTTTAGAATATCAATGTCACTGTCCTTCGTCTGCACCAGTCTGTCTTTGTCATCTGCACTACACGTCCCAGGATCCTCTTGTCTCCATACCTGGCTGAACTCACTCCCTCATCAGCCACCTGTTCCTCGTCTTGTTCATCCGTATCACCTGTCTTCACATCGTTATGTTTGATTCTTGCCTGTATTTAGTTTGCTTCAGTTCAGTTAGTCATTGTTGGTCATTGTAGATGTTACCCTGAGTTTAGTGAGTGTTTCTGCCTGTACCTGTTTGCTGTTTTGATTTATTAAGTAAAGTAATTGCATTGGAGCATTTACCTCGTCTGTCTTCATATGCCTACACTCCACACCAAAGTGTGACAATCAACAACTCAAATCAGTAATAAGTAAAAAATTCTCTCTTAATCAAATAAACCTGGAACTCCCACCAAGTGTTACAGAATTTAGGTGCCTTGGTACTTCAAAGCTACTATCGGAAATATATAGAGTTCTAAAATAGATGATACAATTTCATTATCAATTGCAAAATGGGAGTTGGATTTATCACTAAATCCCACCAATCAGTTTTGGTCAGAAATAATATTAAACAATTTTAATATGTCTGACAGCCTAAATCTACAACTTGTACAATATAAAATCCTCCATAGAACTTATTATACAGGACAAAGGATGTTCAAGATGGATTTTAATCAATCAAATACTTGCACACAGTGCACAAATAATACAGCAGATGATTACATGCATGCCTTGTGGCTTTGTACAAACATTTTGGACTAAGGTTAGTGAGGACTTATCAATATGGTTTAATTGTAATAGGCATACCTACTTGTCCAAAGCTATGTTTATTAGGGGATTTAAATGATATCAATATGGAGATCAACAAAGCACGTATGGTCCTTACCTCATTATCTGTCGCAAAGAAAACGTCTCAGGTTACGACTGTAACCTATGTTCCCTGAGAACAGGGAACGAGACAATACGTCGAATGACGCAATGGGGAACGCCTCAGGCGTGACAGGTGTCTGAAATCAAATATCAACTCACAGTAATCAGGTTGACCGGCGACAGCCCGTGCATCATCAGCTTGAATGATGAGCGCGTCAATCTGGATGTATAAGAAGGGCGCCTTGAAACCATGACAACATCCTATCGTCTGAAGGGACTGTTGCAGGCAGGCCCCGAGGCATGGCAACGAGACGTATTGTCTCGTTCCCTGTTCTCAGGGAACATAGGTTACAGTCGTAACCTGAGACGTTCCCTTTCGAAGGGAACTCAACAATACGTCGAATGACGCAATGGGGAACGAAATACCCACTCCGCCATGCTGAGGGGAGTGCATGCCGAAAAGGCAGTGACAACTGTCAGAACCAGTAATTCCAAGGAACACTGAAACCACCCTATGTTACATCGGGCTGTCAGTGACAGCACTCCCTACCGGTCATAGCCCAAGCTAATGAACCAAGAAAAACCAGAACGTAATAACGTGGGTAAATCAGGGCCAGCTCAAAGGCTTTAGGACCACAACTTCAAAATAGAAGGGGTCCCTTCTAGGGAGTGTGGCTAGGGGGCCAAAGGGACCCCCAGCCAGTCACTATTCAGGAGAACACTCCTCCTGAAATGCCCCCAGGCTGGCCTGGTGATCTGTACTAAGACACACAGTCTGGCCATAGCCTGTCCGTCCAAGACAGAGCCTCTGGAAATTGCCTAGAAAAGGCATCCAAAAACTGAAGGCCCGCAAAGCTGGCAGATACCATCGAGTTTCGGATCACAGAGACGGGATCCTCCGGAGAGTGTGACTCAACCTCAAAACAACAGGAATCGTACACTCAATCCACGAGTTTACACCCAGTGCTCGCTTTTGAGCACTGAGGAAGTAAGAGAGGGATCAAAATCAGGAAGGTCAAAGAGACTTAAGACCTGATGACCCCATGTGTGGGGAGCTCCGATACATGAGGGCTCATGTCAGGAAGGCCGTACATTGTGCGGCCTGAAACCCAACGACCACAGTATGTGGAAGCTCATCCTTCAGGAAAGCCAGAGGCTAGAACCTGACAGACCCACAATGTGGGGCTACCTTCGAAAAAGGTCTAATGAGACCTAAAACCACCAGTTGTGGGAGATAGCTCGAACAAGGGAAGTGCCTGTCGTAATGTCTTGCGACAAAGACACATCTAGAGTGGGACCCAAAGTGAAGAACCGGAGTCTGAACCACATAAGAAGGGACCGAAGCATACCGCGCGTGACCCCCACCATAAGAAATGGATTTTAAAAAGTGCACAAGACATCTTGTCGGGTGACTTATCACAATAATAGGTGAAGTATGGGTTTGTGTACTTCACTCTGAATTCAGGAAGGCCTGTTGAGGCCTGTAACCTGTCGACCACAGTAGCCGCGTTTCCACTGCCGGGCCAGGGCCGGGCCGTGCTAGTGCGTGCCAGGGCCAGTCGCGTTTCCACTGTCACTTCCGGGGCTTGATCGGGGCTTCCTCAGGGCCAACGGCCAGGATTTCTGGCCCGTCGAATACCTTGGGCCAGAGGGGGCCAGCTCGGGCTAGAGGCGTGCTCAAGGTAAAAGGCGGAGTTTATCGGTGTTATGGAACGTTATGATCTGAAGCAAGATGCACATAGGGATGTCCATGTTTAACCGATTAACCGTTTAAAATTACATAACATTTTAATTTGAACATATAGGCCTATGCCAAATGCTGCGCAACAATATATAGGCTAGCTATATCGACGAATTTTCAGACATTTGTTTGATTTTTTTTGCCCCTTAAACATTTAAAATATTTGACAAATTAATATGAAAAAAATATATATTTTACTGGTTTTCTGAGGCCAAATTAGAACCTGGAAATGATATTTTCCCCGCAGTGCTGAATGAGAAGAGACGTAACCACAGCCTACAGAAAGGGGATTTATGGGTGATTTATAGGCTATAATAAATGTGTCTGATAATAAAATAATATAAAATAACGAGGCATTAATTGTTTATTAATAAACTATTGTTTTCTAAATGATTTTCGGCTAAAAACATATCTCCATCTCCGGATGCACATTTAGAGAGAAATTAAGCAAACACAGAAGATAGTGGCTTTCGATTCGAATTTGTTCGTTTTAAATTGGACATTTAAAGCTTTAATCTACAAAGGATATAACCCCTGTAGACTAAAGCTTTAAATGTCCAAATTAAAACGAACAAACTCGAATGCGGTGGCTGTTTCAGGTCTCGCGCTTCAGTTCAAGGAGATCATGAAGCGCGCCTTGATTAGCCTAATTAAAGCACAACGTTTTCTTGTTATAAATAAATGTATTTGCGAATAATGTATTATTATTTTCTGTATGACCAGAAATTAAAGAGTATTTTAAGTTGTTTCCACTAAAAGAAATGCAATGAAACTGTTCACATGGGCGTCTCGCAGCCATCAGTGCGTGCTCCACACACACTGGATATGCGCTGATATTTGTCAAAAATATTGTGTTTATTTGTGCTCTGTTCCTTTTTTGGATAAAGGCGTCTTCTACATATGCAGCCTAATAAAATGTTACAATAATGATGATGATGGTTATTATTATTATTATTTGCAGACACTGAGTTTTTGTGAAATGGACGTTTTGCTTATTTTCAATTGGCAATTTCAGTTTGAAGGGTGATGGAAATGCGGCTTTAACTGCTCCGTAGGCTACTTGCTGCGTTTTATTTCTATAAATTAATTTCGTTTCAAATGGGGTCCAATCAGTTAGGCTATTAAAGGTGTTAAAAATTTACTCTGTATCTCGAGGTTGCGGCGCGCACACTATGCACCGAGTATTAACCGATGGGCATCGGTTAACGATTAATGAATAACTTGAAAACGTGCCCGCAGCCCTACTTGTTATATCGCGCAAAAAATCGCTGCTTGAAATGGAGAATCGCCTGTACTGGTCTCGGGACACTATTGCAGCCACTACGGCAGGTGAGTTAATGCTATCTTCCTAATTTAAAAAATAAATTAATTCATAATACCCGCTGAAATGGGTTGGGTTTTATGACGTTTGATCCAGAAAGGCGTGTTAGGGGTGGGGTCTGGGGCAGCGCTGTGGGGCTACTGGCCCGGCAGTGGAAACGCAAGCCCGGTGCTTGAGGCCCGAGGCCACTAGCTCGGCCCGGCTCGCTGTTAGCTCTGGCCCAGCCCTAGCCCGGCAGTGGAAACGCGGCTACTGTGTGGGAGCTCATGGCCAGGAAGGCCTGGTAAGGCCTGTAACCTGACGACCACAATATGTGGGAGCTCGCAACCTGGCAACCACAGTATGTGGGAGCTCATAACCAGGAAGGCCTAGTGAGGCCTGTAACCTGGCGACCACAGTGTGGGAGCTCGTGACCAGGAAGGCCTGGTAAGGCCTGTAACCTGGCGACCACATCAGGTGGGAGCTCGTACTCAGGAAGGTCAGTCAGACCCAGCCTGGTGTACCTGAAAAACCACACCAAGTGGGAGCTACTTCCAGAAGTTAGCTCTTAAGAACTCTTAAAGTGGGACCCGAGGAAAGACCGGGGTCTGAGCGACATAAGAAGGGACCGAAGCATACCGCGCGTGACCCTCACCATAAGAAATGGATTTTAAAAAGTGCACAAGACAACTCGTCGGGTGACTTACCACAATAATAGATGAAGTATGGGTTTGTGTACTTCACTCTGAATTCAGGAAGGCCTGGTGAGGCCTGTAACCCAGCAACCACAATATGTGGGAGCTCATAACCAGGAAGGCCTGTTAAGGCCTGTAACCTGCCGACCACAGTGTGTGGGAGCTCATGACCAGGAAGGCCTGTTAAGGCCTGTAACCTGGCGACCACATTGGGTGGGAGCTCGTACTCAGGAAGGTCAGTGAGACCCAGCCTGGTGACCACAACCTGTGGGAGCTTACTCCACCAAGTGGAAGCTACTTCTTCCAGAAGTTAGCCAGAGAAGGGTGTCCCTGTAGCCTACTTAAGTGACAGGACACCTCTTAAAGTGGGACCCAAGGGAACACCGGGGTCTGAGCCACATAAGAAGGGACCGAAGCATACCGCGCGTGACCCTTACCATACGAAATGGATTTTTAGAAAGTACACAAGACATCCCGTCATGTGATTTACCACAATAATGAAATGGATTTTAAAAAGTGCACAAGACATCTCGTCGGGTGACTTACCACAATAATAGGTGAAGTATGGGTTTGTGTACTTCACTCTGAACTCAGGAAGGCCTGTTGAGGCCTGTAACCTGGCGACCACAGTGTGTGGGAGCTCATGGCCAGGAAGGCCTGGTAAGGCCTGTAACCTGGCGACCACAGTATGCGGGAGCTCGTAACCTGGCGACCACAGTATGTGGGAGCTCATAACCAGGAAAGCCTAGTGAGGCCTGTAACCTGGCGACCACAGTGTGTGGGAGCTCGTGACCAGGAAGGCCTGGTAAGGCCTGTAACCTGGCGACCACATCCGGTGGCAGCTCGTACTCAGGAAGGTCAGGGAGACCCAGCCTGGTGTACCTGAAAAACCACACCAAGTGGGAGCTACTTCCAGAAGTTAGATCTTAAGAACTCTTAAAGTGGGACCCGAGGAAAGACCGGGGTCTGAGCCACATAAGAAGGGACCGAAGCATACCGCGCGTGACCCTCACCATAAGGAATGGATTTTAAAAAGTGCACAAGACATCTCGTCGGGTGACTTACCACAATAATAGGTGAAGTATGGGTTTGTGTACTTCACTCTGAATTCAGGAAGGCCTGGTGAGGCCTGTAACCCAGCAACCACAATATGTGGGAGCTCATAACCAGGAAGGCCTGTTGAGGCCTGTAACCTGCCGACCACAGTGTGTGGGAGCTCATGACCAGGAAGGCCTGTTAAGGCCTGTAACCTGGCGACCACATTGGGTGGGAGCTCATACTCAGGAAGGTCAGTGAGACCCAGCCTGGTGACCACAACCTGTGGGAGCTTACTCCACCAAGTGGAGGCTACTTCTTCCAAAAGTTAGCCAGAGAAGGGCGTCCCTGTAGCCTACTTAAGTGACAGGACGCCTCTTAAAGTGGGACCCAAGGGAAGACCGGGGTCTGACCCACATAAGAAGGGACCGAAGCATGCCGCGCGTGACCCTTACCATACGAAATGGATTTTATAAAGTACACAAGATATCCCGTCATGTGATTTACCACAATAATAGGTGAAGTATGGGTTCGTGTACTTCACTCTGAATTCAGGAAGGCCGAACTTGAGGCCTGTAACCTGGCAGCCATAACAAGTGGGAACCCATAATCAGGAAGGCCTGACAAGGCCTAACACCCGATAGTCCCAATGCATGGGGAGCTCACATTCAGGAAGGCCGCTGAGGCCTGCAGCCTGACATGTGAAGACTCACCACTACAACTTAGCGACCACGAAAAGTGGGGGTTTCACATTCAGGAAGGCCTGGTGAAGCCTGCAACCTGACATGTGAAAACTCATAACCAGGAAGGCCAATGAAGCCTGAAGCCTGGTGACCACAGAGTGGGAGCAAAGTGCTCAGGAAAGGTGGTGAGGCTGTAGTCTGGCTACCGCAGCATGTGGGAGCCCACATTCAGGAAGGCTGGTGAGGCCTGTAAACTGACTACCACAGTATGTGGGAACTCATAACCAGGAACTCATAACCAGGAAGGCCCCTTTGAGGCCTGTAACCTAGCGACCACAATGTGTGGGAGCTCATAACCAGGAAGGCCTGGTGAGGCCTGTAACCTGGCGACCACAGAAAGTGGGAGCTCATAACCAGGAAGGCCTGGTGAGGCCTGTAACCTAGCGACCACAATGTGTGGGAGCTCATAACCAGGAAGGCCTGGTGAGGCCTGTAACCTGGCGACCACAGAAAGTTGGAGCTCATAACCAGGAAGGCCTGGTGAGGCCTGCAACCTGGCGACCACAATGTGTGGGAGCTCATAACCAGGAAGGCCTGGTGAAGCCTTTAACCTGGTGACCACAGTATGTGGGAGCTCATAACCAGGAAGGCCTGGTAAAGCCTGTAACCCAGCGACCACAGCATGTGGGAGCTCATAACCAGGAAGGCCTGGTGAGGCCTTCAACCTGGCGACCACAGTATGTGGGAGCTCATAACCAGGAAGGCCTGGTGAGGCCTGTAACCTGGCGACCACAATGTATGGGAGCTCATAACCAGGAAGGCCTGGTGAGGCCTTTAACCTGGCGACCACAGTATGTGGGAGCTCATAACCAGGAAGGCCTGGTGAAGCCTGTAACCCAGCGACCACAGCATGTGGGAGCTCATAACCAGGAAGGCCTGGTGAGGCCTGTAACCTGGCGACCACAATCAGTGGAAGCTCATAACCAGGAAGGCCTGGTGAGGCCTGTAACCCGGCAACCACAGTATGTGGGAGCTCCCACAGATGTCTCTCCGTGGCCACCGACGGCTTGTTTTCTAGAAAGGAATGGAAGGCTCATCCGGGCTGGTGGCTTATGGGTGGGGAGGAACCAGCCATCCAAAATACCATGAGGGGTTCCTCCCAGACGCGCCTCCACTGCAACTGCAATCTGTCTGTGGCGCGCCCCATAATGTCAACCAGCTCAGCGTGCACTGGGCAGGAGGGCTGAAATGGTTCGGTCTCAACCAAACTGACATCCTTTTCTATATATATATATATATATATATATATATATATTACATATTACAGCCAACTCCTGCTCTGCCCGAAGAGAACAGTTACAGATTCACCAAAGAGAGAGAGCGCTCATTTTCTCTCTTCTTAGATGTTCAGCGTTAATCTGTAACTCACCCTCGTCAGCTGGTAGATCATCCGCGAGGTTAACGCCCCTCTCCCGATAATCTGCCAGCTCCATCTGAAAGCTCCACGAGCTCAACCGCCACTGAGCCTCAGCCCGAGCGGGAACCGGAACCGCGGGGTTCAGATGCCGCGCCCACTTCCCTCGAGAAGTGGGTCAGACGAGAGCAGAGAGTTCTGAAAGGAAAACTCTCAGTTCGCGGAAAAAACTCCCTCGAGAGCTTCCCGCGAATGCTCTTCTCTCAGGCAGAACACGCACAGATTGTGTGAATCCTCCGGTGTCAAATATCTAGACACAAGTCGGCACACTCGCGCAAAGTGTTTCTCCACGTCTTTGCGCGCTTAATCGTTGATACTATCACACAGACAAACAGTCCCTGAAGACGAAAAGATGTTGTCATGGTTTCAAGGCGCCCTTCTTATACATCCAGATTGACGCGCTCATCATTCAAGCTGATGATGCACGGGCTGTCGCCGGTCAACCTGATTACTGTGAGTTGATATTTGATTTCAGACACCTGTCACGCCTGAGGCGTTCCCCATTGCGTCATTCGACGTATTGTTGAGTTCCCTTCGAAAGGGAACTATCCTTTTGAATTGGAAAACTAAAAACAATCTTATCATTAACCAGTATGCAGTTAGCATAAGCCCCTGACCAGCCTGTGCCCAGCAGTCTGCAGCTAGCAGAAGTCCGTTACCAGGCTGTGGACTGGTCCAGTGGCTTACAACTACTAGCCCAAGCCATCTTACAGTCTATGGACCAATCTGTCACCCAACAACTAGCCTAAGCTAGCTCACAGCCTGTGGACCAGCCCGACATCCAACATCCAGCCTAAGCCAGCTCACAATCTGTGGGCAAGTCTGGCATCTTAAAACCAGCGCAAGTCAGCCCACAGTTTTTTGAACTGTCAGATAGCCTTCTGTCAGCTCAAGTCAGAACACAGTTTGTGGACCATGCTGGCATTCAACAACCAGCCTAAGTCAGATGACACTCTGTGGACCAGTCTGGTATTCAACAATTAACCTAAACCAGCTCTCAATCTGTGGACTGACGTGGCATCCAACAACCAGCCTAAGTCAACACACAATCTGTGGACCATTTAACAACCAGCCTAAACCAGCTCACAGTCTGGCATCCAACAACTAGCCCAGGTTATCTCATAATCTGTGGACCAATCCGACATCCAACAACCAGTCCAAGCCAGATCACACTCTGTGGACCAGTCACAACTGGTAGACCAGCCTGGTATCTAACAACCAGTCCAAGTCAGCTCACAGCCTTTGGACCAGTCTAACGTCTAATAACCATCTCAAGCCAGCTTACAGTCTGTGGACTAGTCTGGCATCCAACAACCAGCACAAGTCAGCTCATAATCTGTAGTCCAGTCTGGTATCCAATAACTAGCCTAAATCAGCTCACAGTTTGTGGACCAGTCTGGCATTTAGCATAAATCAGCTCACAATTTGTGGACCAGCCTGGCAGCCAGCCAAAGTCAGCTTACAGCTTGCGGACCAGTCTGGCACCTAACAACCAGCCCAAGCCAGCTTGCAAACTAGGGACTAGTCAGGCATTCAATGACTAGCTTAAGCCAGCTCACAGTAGGTGGATCTGTCTGGCATTCAACAATCAGCCGAAGCCAGCTCACAATCTATGGACTAGTTGGACATCCAATAAATAGCCCAAGTCAGCTCACAACCTGTGAACCAATCCGGCATCCAACAACCAGCTCAAGTTAGTTCACAATCGGTGGACTAGTCTGGCATCCAGCAACCAGCCCAAGTCAGCTAACGGTCTGTAGACCGGTCTGGCATTTAACAACTAGCAAATGCCAGGTTACAATCGTCAGTCCAGTCTGGTATCCAACAACATCCCAAGCGAGCTCACAATCTGTGGATCAGTCTGGCATCGAACAACCAGCCCAAGTCAGCTTACGATCTGTGGCCCAGTTTGGCATTCAACAACCAGCCCAAGTCAGTTCACAAACTGTGGTTTAGTCTGGCATCCAGCCCAGTCAGTCTGTAGACTGGTCTGGCATTTAACAACCAGCACATGCCAGGTTACAATCGGCAGACCAGTCCAGTATCCAACAACCAGCCCAAGCGAGCTCACAATCTGTGGACCAGTCTGGCATCGAACAACCATCCCAAGTCAGCTTAAAGGTCCCCTGACATGAAATTTTCATTTTCTGAGGTTTTCTAACATTAATATGAGTTTCCCTAGACTGTATTTGGTCCCCTCGTGTCTAGAATTTTCAAACGGTGTAAACCGAGCTTTGGCTATTTTTCTCTTCTCTGCATCCGTCTGCATCTCAGACTCGCTGATCTAAAATCTCCCCTTATATAACGTCATATAGGGGAAAGGTTACTCCCCTTTCACTGCTTTGCCCGCCGAGAGAATTTGGCCCGACGATGAGAAAACGAGCTAGAAACAGGAAGTACGAACACGTGCAGACACGATTTTATTTTTTCCTAGAAAAAATAGGAGATTTGAGTTTTTCCTCGAGAGATTGCAAATGAGCGAAGCATGGCAGTTGCTCAGTGTTCGGATGTACAAATGAACACAGAAGTATTTTTTAGTTCCTTCATCTGCGCCTCTGAAGAAACAATGGGTTAATTTTATTTTCTCTGGAAATGCGGCGACTCAACTCTCAAAGTTTTGTATGGTCCAAACGGGTAGAAGACAGGTAAGTTAATCTTTCTCTCAACATCGTTCGATACTGTTTATGCATCAGTAAGTCAAGTCAGACTATTATCAACTTCACATTGTTTCATTGAGTAGGATGAAAATAATCTTATTTAAAGAAAGTGTTTAGCAGGATTGATATTCTAAAGGGTAATTCTAAATTGATATTATAAAGCGCTGCATTGTTTACGTTATGTGTATCTGCAGCCCCGGCAGCGTCGGTTTTCCTTTTTGAATGACGAATATAGACTTACTGTATAACGTTATATCTGCAGAAATAGACAGTTGGCTTATTAAAGGATTAGTTCACTTTTGAAAAAAATTTTGCTGATAATTTACTCACCCCCGTGTCATCCAAGATGTCCATGTCTTTCTTTCCTCAGTGGAAAAGAAATTTAGGTTTTTGATGAAAACATTCCAGGATTTTTCTCCATATAATGGACTTCAATGGGAACCGGATGGTTCAGGTCCAAAAGATAGTGTTAATAACTGTTTCAGATGCAGCTTCAAACGACACCAGACGATGAATAAGGGTCTTATCATGCGAAACGATCGGTTATTTCAAAGCTTATTCCAAAAATGTAACTTTTCTAAGGACAAATGCTAGCCTAGCTCTATTCTGTGAGGCGCGTTTGTAACGTCACGTAATACGTAATTACGTTCAAAAGGTCACGGGCGACGTAGCCAGAAGTACAGAATCAAAATCGTCCGACATCGTTGTTTTACCTTTTAATTCCTTTTTTGTAAACGCCGTTTAAGTTAGTTTTCACGTTCAACCTATGCGTTCAACTTGTAAACACTCTGACTCTGTACTTCTGGCTACGTCGCCCGTGACTTTTTGAACGTAATTACGTATTACGTGACGTTGGAAACGCGCCTCACAGAATGGAGAAAGGCTAGCATTTGTCCTTAGAAAAGTTACATTTTTGGAATAAGCATTGAAATAACCGATCGTTTCGCATGATAAGACCCTTATTCATCGTCTGGTGTCGTTTAAAGACATTTGAAGCTGCATCTGAAACTGTTATTAACACTATCTTTTGGACCTGAACCATCCGGTTCCCATTGAAGTCCATTATATGGAGAAAAATCCTGGAATGTTTTCATCAAAAACCTAAATTTCTTTTCGACTGAGGAAAGAAAGACATGGACATCTTGGATGACATGGGGGTGAGTAAATTATCAGCAAAAGTTTTTTCAAAAGTGAACTAATCCTTTAAACGCAGGTGCAGAACGCATAGCTGACAGTCGCCTGTAGTTCTCTCGATGTGTTCAAGTGCAGCTTTTTACCTCGACGAGAGCGGACGAATTTCGGGCTTTAGAGAGAACAGAAACTCCGTTACACTGCACAACGAAGCTCTGGCAGATTATTTGTATTATATATGTAAAAGAACATATCGATGTCTAGCAATCAATTAAACTAATACATTGTGTTTCATTTGTATTTTAATGAGATGTAATATGTGTTTGTGGCAAGAATTTTCACGTGACGAAATACAGAGATCTGACAATGACACACAAGCATTTCATTAGTCCAGTGGCAGAACTTTTGCCAAGTGTGACAGAGGTTCTGGGTTCTATTTGCGCACTCGTATAATTTTTTTTCTCTCTCTGATTAAAACCGATTATGTTTATCAGTTGTATATTTGTGTGCATTTTACTTTGTGATTTCACCGGATCCAATGTAGTCTCCACAACGGATTAAAGCGCGAGTCCGTGTGAAGACTGTGTGCGACAGCGCGAGCCACAAGAGAACTGTATCCACGCCACTGATCGCAGCGGCAACGAGCACTTTGACTACTTGTTTTCAAAAGCAACACATTTCAGCGCTAGATCGCCTCTTATTTAAAGAAATGAAATAAATGAATGCTCTGCTAGTTAACTAGAGATGATTTATTTATTTGTATAATTTACATCCGTGCCGCGAGAGATGTTTCAAAAGTGGTGGGGACAATATCGACCCTGGCTAAAAGTGGTGATGTCCCACCCATCCCACCCACAAATTACGCCTATGCGATTCAGTAATCTTGATATCTGTAATAGTAAAAACGTATAATAGCTGTAGTAAAACGTATTCAAGAGAGTTTCACATGTAATATGTAGCTATTTCATATGCAAGCATGTCAGCCAATCACAGCAGTGGGCGGTTACATTGAATCCCACAGCAGACACGCCCCTTCTAACAGAGCGTTCCAAGCAGAGGCTTAAATCAGGCTAGGAAAAATGCCTTTTATTTCTAAATTATGACTATTTTTGATCTAAAAAAACATACTAACATTATAAGGGCAACCCAGGAAACATTATAAAATAATAATAAAAAAACATGTCAGGGGACCTTTAAGATCTGTGGTCCAGTCTGGCATTCAACAACCAGCCCAAAGTTCTCACATCCCCATGATTGATGCTTTGATTATGGCCTACACTGTGGAGATGATCAGCATCGAGATGGTTGTGTCCTGCGTGAAGCGGTTCTCCACATTCAGTGCCTCCAAAGAGCTCCCCTTTGACCTTGAGGATGCTATGATCTTCTGGATCAACAAGGTGAACCTGAAAATGAGGGAGATCACAGAGATGGAGCACAAATCAAAACAGCATCTGCTGGATTCTCCAAGTCATCAGAAGGTACGGTATCGCCGGGATCATGCCTCAGGTTGACAGATGCCCTTCTTCCCCCTTTTGGAGGACCTGATCAGGGACGTGTGTGACGGTGCTGCACTGCTGACTGTGGTCCATTACTACTGCCCAGACCTAATGAAGCTTGATGACATCTGCTTGAAAGAGGTGACCTCAATTGCAGACAGCCTTTATAATATCCAGCTGCTGAAAGAGTTTGCCAATGAGTACCTAAACAAAAGCTTCTATTTGACTTTAGAGGACATGTTGTATGCACCTCCTGTGCTCAAGCACAACGTCATGGTATTTATAGCAGAGCTCTTCTGGTGGTTTGAGATTGTCAAGCCTTTAGTTTGTCCAGCCAAGAGATGTTCAGGAATTTAAAGGTGCAAGAGCAATAACTCAGCCCAAGAGAGCCAGGCCTACAGTGCCCATCTCCAATGCCACCAAACGGAGCTTCCTGGTGTCTCCTGGTGTGGTTGATCCAGCTCTTCCTGTCCAGAGCAGCCTGGAAGTTTGTAAAAGTACTAAGGGGAGTTCCAGCTTCAGCCCCTCCCATCCACTTCTGCCACTGAGACAAAGACAAAAGAAGGCTCAGCCAGGAGAGGAAAGCACAGCAAGAGCAATAACTCAGCCCAAGAGTGCCAGGCCTACAGTGCCCATCTCCAATGCCACCAAACGGAGCTTCCTGGTGTCTCCTGGTTTGGTTGATCCAGCTCTTCCTGTCCAGAGCAGCCCAGAAGTTTGTAAAAGTAATAAGGGGAGTTCCAGCTTCAGCCCCTCCCATCCACTTCTGCCACTGAGACAAAGACAAAAGAAGGCTCAGCCAGGAGAGGAAAGCACAGCAAGAGCAATAACTCAGCCCAAGAGTGCCAGGCCTACAGTGCCCATCTCCAATGCCACCAAACGGAGCTTCCTGGTGTCTCCTGGTTTGGTTGATCCAGCTCTTCCTGTCCAGAGCAGCCCGGAAGTTTGTAAAAGTAATAAGGGGAGTTCCAGCTTCAGCCCCTCCCATCCACTTCTGCCACTGAGACAAAGACAAAAGAAGGCTCAGCCAGGAGATGAAAGCACGGGACCCAAGCTTTTCAAGGAGCTGAGCTCGAAGTCCAACAAACCAATAATCCACAACGCCATCTCTCATTGCTGCTTAGCAGGGAAAGTAAATGAACCACAGAAGAACTCCATTCTAGAGGAGCTGGAGAAGTGTGACTCCAACCACTCGATGATTCTCTTCCGGGACAGTGGGTGCCAGTTCAGAGCCCTTCACTCCAACTTCCCCGACACAGAGGAGATCCACAAGCTCACCGGCACAGGGCTCAAGAGCATCACTAAGAAAATGATCGACAAACTCTAAGTACAGCTCGGACCGCAAGCAGTTCAATGTAATCCCCGCCAAGGCCGTGTCCGTTAGTGTTGATGCGCTGACTATCCATAACCACTTGTGGCAAGCCAAAAGCAGGACCAAAAAAGAGTGGAAAGTGAAGTCCGATGGCACTCATAAGATCTGCACTTTAACATCGAGGCCAGTAATCACTTTTCTGCTTCCGTCAGAGTTTGAATGGAAGAGGCTCGCTGGACATAACAAACAGGCATGAGTCAACATGCACTTCATTTGAATGTGTTTTTGGGTTGAAGTAGTCCTTTACCCCCAATCCTGTGGTCTTTTTACCTAATACATTTTTTGTTACTCTTAAGTATTTATTAGTTTGGCACTGAATAGCGAAATGCTTTCCCCATGATTGTTTTCATTTGATTTGTTTCCCTCTTTTTCGCAAGGGATATGACTATTCCTTTTACCATCTTCAAAACATGTCTGCTGCCTCTGAGGATTGCCAGAACACGAATTCATGTAAAAAAAAAATAATAAAAAAAATAGCTGTTTTAGGGTTAAAGGAAATGTCTCTAAACTTTACAGAAAATGTCCTGGCAGACAATTACCGGTGCCTTTTCTGTTTTTCTACAGATTTGTATTTTACAGTGAGGATGATCGGTGTATATTGTTATTCTGTTATTCTATAATATATGAAGAGTTCAGATGCAAAAGCCTCTAAGTGCCATTTGAAATTTTCTTCTAGAATGATCATTTTTATCAAGCTTGAATATTTAAGTTCAGTAATTTCACTTAAATTGCTATTAATTGTCATTTAAGTTAAATTACTGAACTTGAATATATAAGCTTGATAAAAATGACCATTTTAGAAGAAAATTTCAAATGGCACTTAGAGGCTTTTGCATCTGAACTCTTCATATATATATATATATATATATATATATATATATATATATATATATATATATATATATATTTCATATAGCCCTACATTTTTTTATGCAGTAATTCTGAAGGGCAATTAAACAATTAGATTACCATATCTTTAAGACATCTATCTTATATTTGTATAAACTCTGCAAGAGATTTATAAACTGAGAGGTGTTTATGCACTCTCCTGCATCACTGTACGCACACTAATAAAAATGCAATAAAGCAAAATGTATAGCATATACAGAACATTTGCTGCAAGTAAAATAAAATTGCAATATCCTTACCATTTCTCTATCAGGTTGTTTTCCTTGGGCAGATGAAAGCTTACAGTTGAATAACTCAGTTTCTTTTATATTCCATGGATCAAACATCCACCTCCATGTCCACCATGATTAAACAAATAATACCAGGCAGGCTACAGTTCAATTCCAACAAATACAGTTTTTCTTCAACTATTTACAAAATTATTTATCCCAAACATGCACAACCCGAAATGTCCGCAGCAGGAGATACAGCACGAGCCCACATGACAACATGGATGAGAACGCATGACCCTAATGAGAGATGGAAGACCCTCTGATGTCTTGCCAGTTGCGCCTCCAGGAAAGGTTTAATGGGGCAGCCAGAGGGGGACAGTTAAGAGACCTAGGGTGGCACACTAAAGCCTACACTGGAAGAAAATCTTACCTTCATTTGTAATTTCAAGATATATTCCTATTTTATCTAACCCACAAAAAAACTACTTCTTTATCTAAACCACAAAATTAAATTAATTTATTGGATGTAATTTGTCAAATTGTTATTTAAATGTTTTACTTGCATGAAATCTGTTAGTTTAGATGTTCTTACATAAAACACATATATTCACCGTATCTTGCACTTGTAAATCCTGTGTAAATGTATTTATACTATTGTATCGGAGGGAAAATTCAGGATGCACTCTGCCAAAAACCAAGGAAATTAATGTTTATTTAATAATTAATCAAATGTATTTGATAATCAACATTCAAATAATACACAGCTGTACAAACATTTAAATTACACATAGGGCAGTTTTTATATTAACCTTTTAGTAATAGAATTATGCTTCTTCTCCAATTTGTTGGTGAAATAACCTGCGGTATGCTCACCTGGCCACTGAAGCAGAACAGCGAGGATGGAGAGTCCAGGTTTATCCAGTGGAATTGGGTTGTCGAAGTTTTGTGGCACACTCTACAACCTGGTTCCTCAGAGACGTCGGATTCAGTGGCCAAGAGTTGCATCGCACAGTAAAGAACTTATCTGAAGCAGCAGAAAGGAGCAGCAACTGGCTGTGGTTGAGACAGAAAGATTCTAGCTGGTTATGTACAGGCCGCCACGCTACGGTTTCGAAGAATTCTTGAAAAACTTGACGAGTCTGTTGGTTTATTTGTATGGGTTGCATAGTAATTAGTCATTACGTTCCTGTGAATATTGCGTGAATGACGGGTGGTTGGGCAGATATTGTGTTTTGTGGTAGGTGTTATGCCATACGGAAATATTGCCACTGAAACTGCTTTAACGCACCAGTGGGGCTCGACAGCCTTAGTCAAGCGTGTTGGCGTATATGGTGGGGTTGCGGAGAGATTGTGGTTAGGTCACATGTGAACTACGAGAAAGGAGCAACCTCAGCAGTAAGAGGGATGTAGAGGTCAGTAAGCAGTAAGCCTTAGTCAAACGGGTTGGGGCGTGTGGTTGGGTTGTGGAGAGTTTGTGAGATTGTGGTTAGGTCACATGTGAACTATGAGGAAGGAGCAACCTCAGCAGCAGGAGGGATTTAGAGGTCAGTAAGCTGGGCTGAGTTGAGTGGGGGACGGTGGGGGGTGATTCTGGGACGCCAGAGTCGCTGTCGAGCCCTCTTGAAGTGTTGTGGGCTAGTCGACGAAACACTGAGGACGGAAGGTGCCCACTTGAAGACCCTAGAGATGTCCCCTACTCGGCTCAATCCAGACGGTTGTCATGCTGGTCAACTGGGAAGTAGTGTTAATTTTACCAGCCATTTTTAAATTTAGTTTCAGTTTTAGTCCAGTTTCAGCATCGCTTATTAGTTTTTATCACATTTAGTCGACATCATCCCATTTTTATTTAGTCTAGTTTTAGTCGACTATAAGTCGAGCATTTTATTCGTTTAGTTTTAGTCAAAAAAAACTGTCAACATTTTAGTCTAGTTTTAGTCAGGACATCATTTTAACCTTTTACTTTTTTGTCAGCAGATAATATTTAACATTTCCTAAAATTATTTCACATTTCAACATTTTCTCTCATCTTTTTGATAAAAAAACACAATTTTAAGGAACACATGCAGACATGGAAGATGTGCTACTCTGACTGTGCCCGCCTGCTCCAGGTTTGAACGTGGGTGTGTGTGGCGGAAGAGCTGACGCGGAGGAGGCGGAGAAGGAGACAGGATTTGACAAAACCATATCATATAATAATATGTAATTTTCGTCTCGTCTTTGTTCGTGAACTAAAATGTCCATAGATTTTAGCCCAGTCTTTATTTACCGAACTGCATTTTCGTCTCGTCTTTATTAGTCTACGAAAATTATTTCTGATTTAGTCCCAGTTATTGTTTATTAGTGGGGATTTTAGTCTCGTCTCGTCTAGTTTTCGTTCGGTGAAAAATGTGCGTTGACGAAAATATTTTCGTTTAGTTTTCGTTAACGAAATTAACACTACTGGGAAGACCATACTATAGTTGCAGCCGTCGTGTGCACCAAGTACACTGCAGCCGTTGACGCCGGACAGAAGGGGAGTCGAGCCCGTTCTCATCCTTTGGCGTCATATAGGTGACGCCATATGACATTTCATCAAAATACAATGCACATGGCACCCTTTATAACACGCAGAACCCAAGGCATCATACAGATGACTGGCATCCTTTAGCATCAATATGAGACGCAGACCCAACCCCAGACCTAAACCTACCCATAACAGTGCGTGTTATATTGATGCAAAAGGGTGCCATGTGCGTAGTATTTTGACGAAATGTCATTTGGCGCCAAAGGATGAGAATGTGTTGGGGAAATCACACCACCATATGGAAAGAAGCGTAAATGGATGGGGAAGCATAGGTTACTGTAAGCTACGTCTTAGTTGTGCTTATCTTGGCGAAAGCCGAGTACAAATCAGCATGAAGTTTAACATCTACTCTCGTGTAATGGAAATCATAACCACTTAAATAAACGGCAGTGATAGTCTAACTTGTTTGAAAGTTGAAAGATGAAAAGATGTACTTAAAAGATGTACTTAAACATAACCTATAATGATGAAAACATTATGTCAAGTCAAAATATAATGAAAGGGTTGAGTAAAAAATAATGAATATGTAATTTCATATATGTCTTTATCAAAGTGCTCCTCTTTAGAATTATTTTTTTTTCTAGATAACTAAAGGGTTATGGTCATTGAATAGCTTTGCTGAGGTAAATCTAACATTAGTGGCATTGTTCATAAGCTGTTTTATTGATGTTTTGATGTTCCATTTATTGATGTTCCATTTATTGATGTTCCATTCCTCTCCATCTCTTCCAGCGACCTCTCCATTCCTCTCAATCAACTCCAGCGGTCTCTCCATTCCTCTCAATCGACTCCAGCGATCTCTCCATTCCTCTCCATCTATTCCAGCGGTCTCTCTATTCCTCTCAATCGACTCCAGCGATCTCTCCATTCCTCTCCATCTATTCCAACGGTCTCTCTATTCCTCTCCATCTATTCCAGCGGTCTCTCTATTCCTCTCAATCGACTCCAGCGATCTCTCCATTCCTCTCCATCTATTCCAGCGGTCTCTCCATTCCTCTCAATCGACTCCAGCGATCTCTCCATTCCTCTCCATCTATTCCAGCGATCTCTCCATTCCTCTCCATCTATTCTAGCGACTTCTCCATTCCTCTCCATCTATTCCAGCGATCTCTCCATTCATCTCAATCGACTCCAGCGATCTCGCCATTCCTCTCCATCTATTCCAGCGACCTCTCCATTCCTCTCAATCAACTCCAGCGATCTCTCCATTCCTCTCCACCGACTCAAGCGACCGCTCCATTCCTCTCCATCGACTCCAGCGACCGCTCCATTCCTCTCCATCGACTCCAGCGACCTCTCCATTCCTCTCCATCGACTCCAGCGACCGCTCCATTCCTCTCCATCGACTCCAGCGACCACTCCATTCCTCTCCATCGACTCCAGCGACCTCTCCATTCCTCTCAATCAACTCCAGCAATCTCTCCATTCCTCTACATCTATTCCAGCGACCTCTCCATTCCTTTCCATCGACTCCAGCGACCGCTCCATTCCTCTCCATCGACTCCACCGACCTCTCCATTCCTCTCCATCGACTCCAGCGACCTCTCCATTCCTCTCAATCAACTCCAGCGATCTCTCCATTCCTCTCCATCTATTTCAGCGACTTCTCCATTCCTCTTCATCTATTCCAGCGATCTCTCCATTCATCTCAATCAACTCCAGCGATCTCTCCATTCCTCTCCACCGACTCCAGTGACCGCTCCATTCCTCTCCATCGACTCCAGCGACCTCTCCATTCCTCTCAATCAACTCCAGCAATCTCTCCATTCCTCTCCATCTATTCCAGGGATCTCTCCATTCCTCTCCATCGACTCCAGCGATCTCTCTATTCCTCTCCATCTATTCCAGCGATCTCTCCATTCCTCTCCATCTATTCTAGCGACTTCTCCATTCCTCTCCATCTATTCCAGCGATCTCTCCATTCATCTCAATCGACTCCAGCGATCTCGCCATGCCTCTCCATCTATTCCAGCAACCTCTCCATTCCTCTCAAACAACTCCAGCGATCTCTCCATTCCTCTCCACCAACTCCAGCGACCGCTCCATTCCTCTCCATCGACTCCAGCGACCGCTCCATTCCTCTCCATCGACTCCAGCGACCTCTCCATTCCTCTCAATCAACTCCAGCAATCTCTCCATTCCTCTACATCTATTCCAGCGACCGCTCCATTCCTCTCCATCGACTCCAGCGACCTCTCCATTCCTTTCCATCGACTCCAGCGACCTCTCCATTCCTCTCAATCAACTCCAGCGATCTCTCCATTCCTCTCCATCTATTCCAGCGACTTCTCCATTCCTCTTCATCTATTCCAGCGATCTCTCCATTCATCTCAATCAACTCCAGCGATCTCTCCATTCCTCACCACCGACTCCAGTGACCGCTCCATTCCTCTCCATCGACTCCAGCGACCTCTCCATTCCTCTCAATCAACTCCAGCAATCTCTCCATTCCTCTCCATCTATTCCAGCGATCTCTCCATTCCTCTCCATCGACTCCAGCGACCGCTCCATTCCTCTCCATCGACTCCAGCGACCTCTCCATTCCTTTCCATCGACTCCAGCGATCTCTCCATTCCTTTCCATCGACTCCAGCGACCTCTCCATTCCTTTCCATCGACTCCAGCGACCTCTCCATTCCTCTCAATCAACTCCAGCGATCTCTCCATTCCTCTCCATCGACTCCAGCAACCTCTCCATTCCTCTCAATCAACTCCAGCAATCTCTCCATTCCTCTACATCTATTCCAGCGACCGCTCCATTCCTCTCCACCGACTCCAGTGACCGCTCCATTCCTCTCCATCGACTCCAGCGACCTCTCCATTCCTCTCAATCAACTCCAGCAATCTCTCCATTCCTCTCCATCTATTCCAGCGATCTCGCCATTCCTCTCCATCGACTCCAGCGACCGCTCCATTCCTCTCCATCGACTCCAGCGACCTCTCCATTCCTTTCCATTGACTCCAGCGATCTCTCCATTCCTTTCCATCGACTCCAGCGATCTCTCCATTCCTTTCCATCGACTCCAGCGACCTCTCCATTCCTTTCCATCGACTCCAGCGATCTCTCCATTCCTTTCCATCGACTCCAGCGACCTCTCCATTCCTTTCTATCGACTCCAGCGACCTCTCCATTCCTTTCCATCGACTCCAGCGACCTCTCCATTCCTCTCCATCGACTCCAGCGACCACTCCATTCCTCTCCATCGACTCCAGCGACCTCTCCATTCCTCTCAATCAACTCCAGCAATCTCTCCATTCCTCTACATCTATTCCAGCGACCGCTCCATTCCTCTCCATCGACTCCAGCGACCTCTCCATTCCTCTCAATCAACTCCAGCAATCTCTCCATTCCTCTCCATGTATTCCAGCGATCTCTCCATTCCTCTCCATCTATTCCAGCGATCTCTCCATTCCTCTCCATCGACTCCAGCGACCGCTCCATTCCTCTCCATCGACTCCAGCGACCTCTCCATTCCTTTCCATCGACTCCAGCGATCTCTCCATTCCTTTCCATCGACCTCTCCATTCCTTTCCATCGACTCCAGCGACCTCTCCATTCCTTTCCATCGACTCCAGCGACCTCTCCATTCCTCTCAATCAACTCCAGCGATCTCTCCATTCCTCTCCATCGACTCCAGCGACCGCTCCATTCCTCTCCATCGACTCTAGCGACCACTCCATTCCTCTCCATCGACTCCAGCGACCTCTCCATTCCTCTCAATCAACTCCAGCGATCTCTCCATTCCTCTCCATCTATTCCAGCGACCTCTCCATTCCTCTCCATCGACTCCAGCGACCTCTCCATTTCTCTCCATCGACTCCAGCGACCGCTCCATTCCTCTCCATCGACTCCAGCGACCTCTCCATTCCTCTCCATCGACTCCAGCCACCTCTCCATTCCTCTCCATCTATTCCAGCGATCACTCCATTCCTCTCCATCGACTCCAGCGACCTCTCCATTCCATTTCATCTCCATCTCATCTACCGTTATCACTTACTATTCATCTGTTTAAATAAATAATTTTTTTCATCATCACCTTCAGTCTTGAGTCTGTGTTCCATAACAGTGACTGCTTAAATGAAAAAGCCACAATATGTATTTTTTCTGCTTTAAAAATAGCAAAAATAAATGTATCTATGTTATATATTTCTATTAGATGTGTACTTACATTATCCCGACAGTTTCCTCCAACTTTCAAATACGGAGAAATTTATAGTTTAATTCGAAGACACGGGAAGTTTCTTTATTTCCGTTTCGTCGCCAGTCTATGGCGTCATGTAACCTTTGACTCCTCTATTTTCTCTAACTTCCTTGCGGAACCCGGCGAAACCGCCAAACACAAAGGGGAACACCGGACTACCGCCAATAAAGCAAAGAAAATGACGAAGAAAAAAAAAAGTAGTACGTATTTTTATGTGTGTAAATCACGTGCCCGCTCACGAGCGCTCACTCTTAACAGACACACTGTCCCCGATGCTGCTCGCGCATAAAGCGCTCCCCGTTCACAGTAACCGGGTCGTCTCATTCAAAACAGCCAACTGTTGCTGTTAGCGAGCTGCGCACATTGAAAACTCATATGAGTCAGAGTCAGGCTGCGAATGTACTGTGTGCCCGCTTCAGCGAGCTCATGCTTACTAAATAAACGCCTCACCTCCAGCGCCGCGCACTACATTCCCTTTAGCCTTTAGCACATAGTGGATGCATAACGCAAACCCAGTCAAACGTTTGACTGCAGTATCTTATGTGCTTTATAATCCGGTGCGCCCTATATATGAAAAATGTTCTAAAATAGGTCATTCACTGAAGGAGCGTAATATGAATATTTATATTCGTCTGTATTATAGTTATGGACCACGATTACGCTTTGCCTGCACGTTCTGCTGCTACAGCCAGCTCAGTAAAGCTCAAACGTACGGGTGAAAAATATGACCCGAGAAGGGTTTGGGACAGGAGAAAAAGCATGACACAGGTAAACATTGGGGTTGCATTTAAAGCTTCTTGACAAGCTAAATCTACAGAGAGATGCCGTATCCGTATCCGTATATTTTGTGAAACGATGATGTCATGTCATGAGATGAGCTGATTGTCATTGACAGCGACAACAACTCCCGTGAGCCCACGCTCTTTCCCGACGTCATCAAAGTATGTCTTTTGTTATTATTTTAAATGAGTGACCCCTGGTGGCCAAAAATCACATACTGTGCATTTAAGACTTCACTGGGACAATTCCAGAAAATAATTCATCAACTTGTTGACTGCTGCGGTTGTTTTAATTCTTTCTAAAAATATAAAGGTTTTTGGTTTAATATATTCTTAATATATAAGACTGTCAATGAACTACTGTATTGTTGTTTTATATTTTATTTGTTCATTGTTTATTTTGTTGGATTTTAGTTGGACTTGGTCAGAACTGTCTCAGAAATAGTTATCTGCATGATATCTGCTGCCTTTGGGCTCAGTGATATTGAATGATTTTAAATTTAAATGTAAAATAAAGATATATGTTTTCTGGAAGAGACTAAAGAACAAAGTATTTTTATCAGCTGAAATGCAGAATACAAATGTTTTATCAAATAGACATTATATAACAGTTTCGGGTTATGTTTTAGTTTTGGTAACATGTCTCACATTGTCCCACACAAACTAGTAATCGTCCCACGTTTGGTTTGTTTGATGGTGGTCAGGTCCCCCTACTGGTACTCGACCCGCTGTGAGGCGACAGCGCCATCCATTGGATCGTTTGGAAGACGCCTTTAAATTCGTGAGCAGAAGTTGTGTTGAAACGCCATGAATTTCAGTGTGTTTTGTTGATTACTTGAATTGTTTCGAATAAATTATTATCGTTGCTGAAGACAGCGTTGTCACGTGATACTTGTTACATTTCCCAGTGCCTGTCCAAATGGACCAATTACAGTTGTTTAATGGATAAATGAAGACATGTTATTTATAGCAATTGTTAGGACAGATTTTCATACTAATCTTTGGAAATATTCGTCTAGATGTGCACCAACCCCTCTAATTAGACAAAATGACATGAGGATATGACTCAAAAAGGCCAAAGGCTCATTTCTGGGCAGTCAAGCGCCTCTGAGGAATGCAACTTTGTTACTTCAGGGGAAAGCATTCTTGTACAGTAGATGCCATGGACCCCTCCACCCTAAAATTTATAAGGCATCTGTTTTTTTTTTAATAAACAACCAGTTTTTATAGAAATAAAATAAAACTTAATATTAAAAAAAGTTATTTTTTGATTATTTAATATTAATACAATTTGTATTTACTTTGTATTTATATTCATATATTTTTATTTCATTTATTTTGTTCTAATTTAATCTATTTAATGGATACACAACTAGCTCATTTTTTATTTTTAAAATTATTTATGTATTTATTTCGATCTAATTTATCGATTTACTCATTTATTTATATTATTATTATTATAATATTTTTTTGTAAATGTTTTTCTCTAGCCTTGTCACTCCCTTGCAGTCCCCTGGGGGTCAGCAGACCCCAATTTGAAAACCTCCAACTTGTTGAGCACAGTCTTTAGCCAATAACATTTACATAATCCGAAATACAGTTATTAATTATTCCATAAAAAAATGCAAGTACAAATTTCTAAAATATTGAGGGCCACTAAATGTAATGAGCTATGGCATATATTAAAGAATCAACAAATTGTGCAATATAAGATCTCGCGTGAGTTCACCTCAGTGTAGAGAATCTGCGAGATTTGCGCGTCCGCCATCACTAGAGCCCGAAAGTAGCTGAATGCGAAGCGGTTGTCAACAAGTCCGAAGAGTGAGACTCGTAAAGAAGGTCAAGTGGGGGCTCAGCGCTGCCTCAGTATACGTGTTCCCCGTCTTTTGTCAGAGAAGACTTTCATGTGAAAGGAGACAACGGCGGGGAATAAGCCAGACATGTCAAATCTCAGCAAAGGGGGGACTAAAAAAGACACCAAGATGAGGATACGAGCCTTTCCTGTGAGTATGAGCGTTCAGAACAGGCGGAACATCCACTCGAGCTCCGGGGATCCAAGCTGACAGGCCTATGTGGACAAATCCCTTCACACTGCCTCGATGTTTTCCCATATCCCACAAATAATCAAATAACCATCATGAGAGGAGTGCCAGGTTGATCTAGATTTAGGATCTCATGCGTTGTTTTTTTTTGTTGGTCATAATGACAACGCAACGAGCCTGTTGTTAGCTGGCTAACCTGTTTAACAGCAGTAAGTTGGAGATAATAATAAATAAACGCACGATTTCCCAAATACAATGATGATTTCACTGTAGAGGTTCCCTCAGTGTACATATACAATCACCGGTAAATTTGAGTTAAACACTATTCAATCAGATTCGCTATAGTAGTGTTGTTTTTGGCAGGTTGATTTGTCTATGATAACTTTTCCCATGATGTGTCGTTGTCTTGTATATGTCACACATGGCCAGGCAAATTCACCTGTGTGATGTGACACGCTTCTAGTGAGCGTTTAGTTCTTGCCAGCGAAGAAACAAGTTCACTAGCCCTAATGCTGCAAGAGTGTGTGTGATGTTTACAGTTGGTCTGGTCTAAATACTCAATACTGTAAAACCAAACCGATGCTGACGAGCAGTTTTGTTGTGAATCACATCTATTGATCTGAACTGTTTGATATTGCAGTTTGATTTTAAGCAAATATAGACTACTCCAGAACACACACCTGTTTTAAGATACTCAGACTTTGAGACAGCTCCCCATCCCCGTCCTGTTGGCCAAGACTTCTGCATTGCCTCAGTAGACATATGGATATGGTAAGCTACAATGTATGAGTGTCATGAAACATTGAAGTAAGTGTCGTCCAATGTTCTCTAAGCCGTCGCCTAAAGTTCACACAGGTGTCCCAGTAGAGTAACCATTACATAGGTGTAGTCTGTTATTAACCATGGAGGTTTTCCGTGACAACCAGAAAATGGCACAGTAATTGTGCCTTTTCGTGAGATGCTATGCTTGTCAAGGTTGTTTGTGTTATCTTTCTTTATGAAAAATGCACTTTGTGGTTGTTGTAATATTCCCACATTTTCTTACATTGTGTATTAATTTAATATCTAGATTGGTAATCTGTTACCAATTCAGGGTTATGCTGACTCATATCAAGAGGAAGGTACTGCTTCTGATGATGCTTTATATTTTGAATCGGGCAAACTTCATTATCACATTATTATCGAAAGTTTTGAGCAACTCTATCACCGTTTCTCTCTTAATGGTTTCCCCACTTATTTGATCTCCACCTCATTACAGATGACCATGGATGAGAAATATGTCAACAACATCTGGGATCTCTTGAAAAATGCCATTCAGGAGATCCAGAGGAAAAACAACAGTGGGCTAAGCTTCGAGGAGCTCTACAGGAACGCCTACACCATGGTCCTTCACAAACACGGAGAGAAGCTCTACACAGGCTTGAGGGAGGTGGTCACAGAACATCTCATCAACAAAGTAAGAGCCATATGTCTCTGTCGTTCCTCTTTTCCACCATGAGGGTGCTGGTGTCTGATCTGGAACCATTCTGTGCGTTTCCACAGTTCTCAGATCCCCTGGCCGAGTACTGAATCTGACACAAGAACTGATACATTTATGCATTTGGCTGATGCTTTTATCCAAAGTTCATACATTTACTGAGAATGTTATCCTATGGCGTTGGTGTTGCTAATGCGATTCTGTGCTGTTTAAGCTACCTGAAGATCCAGCACCAGTTCAGTGGAAGAGGGATATCAGGGGGTAGAAAGTAGCGCTGCAGGATTGACGATGTTGTGATTATATGATGCAAAATGCTGCGATTTTATATGAAATAAACAAATTAGGGCTGTTAACACAATTAACACAGCATCTCTTATTTTTTTGCCAAACCTTGGCTAGTGTTATGATCCCGCTTGGCTCTTATTCGTGCGAATGCTTTTAAACTATTCATATGTGACAAGTCAAAAGAGCACGCTGCATGTCTGTATATGACTTGCATAAAGATGCGCGCCAGTATCATGTGCATGCACCGACCACGGGCCAGAATACAGCTCTATTTCACACTTGAACGAACAATAGCACACACAATTATGCCAAAATGTTGTTTTGTCCAGTTTCTTCATAACGTAAGAGCAGTCTTATGATGGACGTAAAGAGTCAACAGTGGCTGCTTTTAAAGGGCCAGGAGCCAATAAAGCAGGGGTCTCAAACTCAACTTAACTGGGGGTAGAGTCTGGGTCAGGCTGTCACAAAAAAAAAGTATTCAAGTGTTCCAAAAAAGGAGCACAGCTGATCCAATCTTTATTATTAACATTTCTTCTGAACTGTTCCTCTGAAGTTCTCTGAGCAATCCTTTCTGTACATGATTGGTTCTTCATGAGCTGTCCTTCTGACAGTTGCAGTTCATTTTACACACTTTCTTTGTCTTTTCCTTGTACACAACATCTTTGTGATGCTTCATTTTACAAACATTCTTTTTCTTTTCCTTATAACACTTGTGATACTTATACAAACCCGATTCCAAAAAAGTTGGGACACTGTACAAATTGTGAGTAAAAAAAGAATGGAATAATTTAGAAATCTCATAAACTTATATTTTATTCACAATAGAATATAAATGACATATCAAATGTTGAAAGTGAGACATTTTAATTTGCCATGCCAAATATTGGCTCCTTTTGGATTTCATGAGAGCTACAAATTCCAAAAAAGTTGGGACAGGTAGCAATAAGAGGCCAGAAAAGTTAAATGTACATATAAGGAATAGCTGGAGGACCAATTTGCAACTTAAGTCAATTGGCAACATGATTAGCCGCGTTTCCACTGCCGGGCCAGGGCCGGGCCGTGCTAGTGCGTGCCAGGGCCAGTCGCGTTTCCACTGTCACTTCCGGGGCTTGATCGGGGCTTCCTCAGGGCCAACGGCCAGGATTTCTGGCCCGTCGAAAACCTTGGGCCAGAGGGGTCCAGCTCGGGCTAGAGGCGTGCTCAAGGTAAAAGGCGGAGTTTATCGGTGTTATGGAACCTTATGATCTGAAGCAAGATGCACATAGGGGTGTCCATGTTTAACCAATTAACCGTTTAAAATTGCATAACATTTTAATTTGAACTGTAGGCCTATGCCAAATGCTGCGCAAAAATATATAGGCTATATATAGGCTACATATCAACGAATTTTCAGATATTTGTTTGATTTTTTTGCCCCTTAAACATTTAAAATATTCGACAAATTAATATGAAAAAATATATATTTTACTGGTTTTCTGAGGCCAAATTAGAACCTGGAAATGATATTTTCCCCGCAGTGCTGAATGAGAAGAACCGTAACCACAGCCTACAGAAAGGGGATTATAGGTGATTTATAGGCTATAATAAATGTGTCTGATAATAAAATAATGTAAAAAATAACGAGGCATTAATTGTTTATTAATAAACTATTGTTTTCTAAATGTTTTCGGCTAAAAACATATCTCTATCTCCGGATGCACATTTAGAGAGAAATTAATTAGCTACATAATTACATAGAAGATATTGGCTTTCGATTCGAATTTGTTCGTTTTAAATTGGACATTTAAAGCTTTAATCTACAAAGGATATAGGCCTAACCCCTGTTGACTAAAGCTTTAAATGTCCAATTTAAAACGAACAAATTCGAATGCGGTGGCTGTATCAGGTCTCGTGCTTCAATTCACGGAGATCATGAAGCGCGCTTTGATTAATTGTTAAAGCACAACGTTTTCTTGTTATTAGGCTATGAGTTTACGCAAATAATATATGTATTTGCGAAAAATGTATTATTATTTTCTGTATGACCAGACATGAAAGAGTATTTTAAGTTGTTTCCACTGAAAGAAATGCAATGAAACTGCAAAGTGTTCACATGGGCGTCTCGCAGCCATCAGTGCGTGCTCCACACACACTGGATATGCGCTGATATGCGTCAAAAATATTGTGTTTATTTGTGCTCTGTTCCTTTTTTGGATAAAGGCGTCTTCTACATATGCAGCCTAATCAAATGTTACAATAATGATGATGATGGTTATTATTATTATTTTTATTTGCAGACACGGAGTTTTTGTGAAATGGACGTTTTGCTTATTTTCAATTGGCAATTTGAAGGGTGATGGAAATGCGGCTTTAACTGCTCCGTACTTGCTGCGTTTTATTTCTAATTAATTTCGTTTCAGATGGGGTCCAATCAGTTATTAAATGTGTTAAAAAATTAACTCTGTATCTCGAGGTTGCGCACACTATGCACCGAGTATTAACCAATGGGCCTCGGTTATGAATAACTTGAAAACGTGCCCGCAGCCCTACTTGTTATATCGCGCAAAAAATCGCTGCTTGAAATGGAGAATCGCCTGTCTGACATTGCAGCCACTACGGCAGGTGAGTTAATATACATGCTATCTTCCTAATTTAAAAAATAAATTAATTCATAATACCCGCTGAAATGGGTTGGGTTTTATGACGTTTGATACAGAAAGGCGTGTTAGGGGTGGGGTCTGGGGCAGCGCTGTGGGGCTACTGGCCCGGCAGTGGAAACGCAAGCCCGGTGCTTGAGGCCCGAGGCCACTAGCTCGGCTCGGCTCGCTGTTAGCTCTGGCCCAGCCCTAGCCCGGCAGTGGAAACGCGGCTATTGGGTATAAAAAGAGCCTCTCAGAGTGGCAGTGTCTCTCAGAAGTCAAGATGGGCAAAGGATCATCAATTCCCCCAATGCTGAGGCAAAAAATAGTGGAGCAATATCAGAAAGGAGTTTCTCAGAGACAAATTGCAAAGAGTTTGAAGTTATCATCATCTACAGTGCATAATATCATCCAAAGATTCAGAGAATCTGGAACAATCTCTGTGCGTAAGGGTCAAGGCCGGAAAACCATACTGAATGCCCGTGATCTTCGGGCCCTTAGACGGCACTGCATCACACACAGGAATGCTACTGTAATGGAAATCACTACATGGGCTCAAGAATAATTCCAGAAAACATTGTCAGTGAACACAATCCACCGTGCCATTCACCGTTGCCGGCTAAAGCTCTATAGGTCAAAAAAGAAGCCATATCTAAACGGGAACCAGAAGCGCAGGCGTTTTCTCTGGGCCAAGGCTCATTTAAAGTGGACTCTAGCAAAGTGGAAAACTGTTCTGTGGTCAGACGAATCAAAATTTGAAGTTCTTTTTGGAAAACTGGGACGCCATGTCATCCGGACTAAAGAGGACAAGGACAACCCAAGTTGTTATCAGCGCTCAGTTCAGAAGCCTGCATCTCTGATGGTATTTGGTTGCATGAGTGCGTGTGGCATGGGCAGCTTACACATCTGGAAAGGCACCATCAATGCTGAAAGGTATATCCAAGTTCTAGAACAACATATGAAGAGTTCAGATGCAAAAGCCTCTAAGTGCCATTTGAAATTTTCTCCTAGAATGATCATTTTTATCAAGCTTGTATATTTAAGTTCAGTGATTTCACTTAAATGGCGATGAAGATTACCTATTAATTGTTATTTAAGTGAAAAAAAAATCATCATTAAAGAAGAAAATTTCAAATGGCATTTAGAGGCTTTTGCATCTGAACTCTTCATATGCTCCCATCCAGACATCGTCTCTTTCAGGGAAGACCTTGTATTTTCCAACAAGACAATGCCAAACCACATACTGCATCAATTACAACATCATGGCTGCGTAGAAGAAGGATCCGGGTACTGAAATGGCCAGCCTGCAGTCCAGATCTTTCACCCATAGAAAACATTTGGCGCATCATAAAGAGGAAGATGCAACAAAGAAGACCTAAGGCAGTTGAGCAGCTAGAAGCCTTTATTAGACAAGAATAGGACAACATTCCTATTCCTAAACTTGAGCAACTTGTCTCCTCAGTCCCCAGACGTTTGCAGACTGTTATTAAAAGAAGAGGGGATGCCACACAGTGGTAAAAATGGCCTTGTCCCAACTTTTTTGAGATGTGTTGATGCCATGAAATTTGAAATCAACTTATTTTTCCCTTAAAATTATGCATTTTCTCAGTTTAAACATTTGATATGTCATCTATGTTGTATTCTAAATATAATATTGAAATTTGAAACTTCCACATCATTGCATTCTGTTTTTATTCACAATTTGTACAGTGTCCCAACTTTTATGGAATTGGGTTTGTATTTGCTCATGTCCTTTTTATTTTCTTTATAGCCTACAACATATGATATTGAAGGTTTTTTGGATGGCACTTTTCCATTTATACTTAAAAAAACAATTATTGCTTTTGAAATTCAAATATTTGCAGTCATCTCTGCCGTCTTATTGAATTCTTTCTACTAGTGCTGGGCCGTTATCGGCGTTAACGTGAGACTCTTATCGGGCGATTAAAAAAATATCGCTGTTAATCAAAGTTGGGTTGGGATCATAAATAGCTTTTTCGAAAATCGTTATATTTTCGCGCAATTCTGACATTTACAAATGAATCACTCTCGATTCTGTTCAAAGACTTCATCAAACAAGCTGTCAGATCTGTCTAAATCGGTTCTCGAATCAGTTGATCTGTTCAGTTCCTCACGCGCTGAATCGTCTGAAGCGCTTTCAATTCACACTCGAGGAGTCGTAATTAACAGGAAGATTTAAGAACATGAAGAGCGTTGGATGAAGTGGCCATGGATCTACAGTCTAGTCTAGTGAAAGCAAATCTGCAAATGCATCATATTTTTTGCCAGCGATGAAGATCTTTATTCGTTGAACATCTTCGTATGCTCTCTGTGAATGAATGATTCCACAGGATACATTCGATTTAATTTCATTCAGGTAAATTTACAACCAAACAGATTATTACGCCACGACAGCACTAAAAAGTATGACATTATCCGGTTTTTGGACATACATTAATTTATAGCCTACAAAAAAATGCTTCAGAGCGTCGGCGCGATGGTTAACAGGTTAAATAAGCTACCATTGTCCACAGTTTATGAAATGAACACCCGCCATCCAATTTTCACTTGCACAACCGGGCCAGTCTTACCAGGTTAAACATTCAAGCGATGTTAATCTAATCTAATCTCTCTGGGATGATTTTCTATTCAATTGGCTTATATTGCTTTAACCCTCAAAACTGTGTCAATTTCGGTCTTCGTGAGTATACTCTAAACATAGTCGGTTTTGTCTTTAATAAGCATAAAACGCATGCCAGTATAATGAACAAAGAGTCCGTGCACTAGCTCTTAAAGTGACAGCACCCATATGTGTCGGTCATTAATTTTGTCGTCAAAACAACAAAAGAGAGCTTTAAGTTAAAGGAATCAGGATTAATAGCCTATGTGTTTAATTTATTCAGAACTAAAATAATACCCAGTGTTATTTTCCATTTGATTACTTTATTCAGTTTTTGTCTATGAATACTAGTGTTAGACCTATTCAAAAACTTTTCTCTTTATTTGTATCTTAATTATTTTGTGTTTATTTGTGCTACTTATTTTAACGTAATTAAATAATTTAAATCAAGCCTCTTCGTGTTGTGTAAATTCTTATCAACAATATTACCCCATTGTAAAATGCAGTGAGCGCAAACATTTAGGCAAGATAAATGTAATAATTTAGTTTGGAAAGTGCGTGTTGGTTTGCACAGCACAGACACGTTAACAGACTTTAATTCAAAGGAAAATGTTTTGGCACTGAACATTTGTCTTGATGTGAACAGGCTATTGGATTAATGAGATAAAAGGGACTCTCTTAAGTGGGTTTGAGGTGTGATTTTTAATGTATGTCATGTGTTTAAGTTAAAAGAAAGAAAAGTGCTTCATTAATGAATTAAATTACACCAAGTTGGGTTTCTGCTTGCTGGGTTGATATGAATTATCAGGTTGTTTCCCTATCTTTTTTTTGTCCTTTAAAAGGTACGCGAGGATGTGTTAAACTCCCTGAATAACAACTTTCTGCAAACACTGAATCAAGCCTGGAACGACCACCAGACGGCTATGGTGATGATCAGAGACATCTTGATGTACATGGTGGGTCCTCGTGGCAACCTTTCATTGTGTGTGGTTTGATTTTCATCTTGCTACTTGTCTGTGTGAATGGAGCTTTTCACAGGGCTTGCATTACAACTGGGCTTGCATTAGCACTGGGATGTTTTCAGCAACTGCAGATATATTTTAGTTTCTCCTGCTGGGTGGTTGTGGATATTTCCAACTTATCTGACTGTTGCTCGGAGAAGAGCTGTATCTCCTTTATTATGCTTATCCCTCTCTCTCTGTCTCCCCTTCTGTCTTTGTATAGGACCGGGTGTATGTTCAGCAGAATAATGTGGAGAACGTCTATAATCTAGGCCTCATCATCTTCAGAGACCAGGTGGTTCGATACGGCTGCATTCGGGACCATCTAAGGCAGACCTTACTAGACATGATTGCCCGAGAGAGAAAAGGAGAGGTGGTGGACAGGTGGGTCTCGTCTTGTCTTGTCTTGTGGTTGCATAGCAGATATAGACCATGCAGAAATCTTTGTGTAATTGATCAAACCCTATGTCTGCTAAGTTCTTTGCCAAGGAGATTTTATAAATCCTGATGTGAGGCCCACATGTGCTCTCTTTGCTATTCCCTTTTTGTGCACACACAACATCAAAGCATGAGCCTCTGGCTTGAAGGTCTGAGATTAAACCCTGGAATGAACTGGGGTGTAAAAAGTACTGAGAAATTTAACATAAAATAGGTCATATATCAGAATTATATTTGAATTCAAAATTACAAAAAAAGAAATTCCACAATTAATTGTACTTAATGATCTATTCCCTTGATTCGTTAAATCAAGAGTGAGTGCGGTTGGTTTCATTAAAGGGAGAGTTTACCAAAAAAGACATTTCTGTCATCAATTACTCACTCTCAGGTCGTTCCAAATCTGTAGGACTTACTTTCTTCTGTGAAACACGAAATAAGATATTTTGAGAAAAGTCTTGAAGTTTTTTGTCCATACAGTGGAAGTTAATGGTAAAAAACTGTTGGATTACAATTCCAACATTCTTCAAAGTATCTTATTTTGTGTTCCACAGAGGTAAGAAAGTCATAGAGGTTTGGAACGACATGAGGGTAAGTAAATATGACAGAATTCTCCTTTTTGGGTGAACTATAACTTCAAAATCTCTTTATGCATAAAGCATACTGGTATGAAAAATATGATATTGTGACAAGTTTACAAAGCATTAGCATCGGTAAATATGAGGAGCCGCACAATAATAGGGATAAATTCATCCTCTTGATGTATTGTAAAAAATAAATAAATTGTTGTTTTAATTTTTTTTTTGCCTAACAGACATAAAAGACACTCAAAAATGAACTGATATTAATATCACCTAAATAGGGCTGCACCATATAGAAATTATCAAAATATAGATATGTACGGTACAAAAGATATGTATATCGCAATTGCTTACAATAACGCAATGATTTTAATACTTCAAAAGATAACGAAGATTAGATTTCAGGTTATTTCTGCAGTTTAAATGGCCACATACACACATTTATGTCCATAATCCTGTGTTGGTGAGCACTCACAGAACCTATATATAGTACAATTTTAATTTATTTTATACACTTAAAGCATTATCGTGTCACGTATTGAATTATTTAACGAGTTATTGCATTTTTTTTATTTACTTTTTTCTACAATAGTGCAGCCCTACTCCTGAACTTCGCATCAGTTTGTTAGATGTTGGTTAATTAAGTCTTTATTCCAGTATTTCAGTATATTAATTTTAAGTTAAGCTTTACCAAACTTTCTTTACATACTTGGACATTCTTTCTTATTTTCATTTTTCTGTTCTGTGTCAGAATGCTTTCTTTCTCTGTCGTTTTTGATGTGACGTGGACAAAGGGTTAGCAGTCACCATGCAGAAGCAAAAGGCATTTTCATATAAAGCCGATGTGTATTATGTCACTGCATGAAGGTGGAAATGGGGGATTACATATTTTGAAATTAAAATGGTGGCACAAATTTTATTGTGATGATATATTTTAGGCCATATTGCCCATCTCAGTAGGGCTAGTGACAATTTGGGACTTGGCCAGTGGGAAAAAAGCCCTGCTGGGTATACAGTGATATCGTTTATGCATCTTACACGAAAGTAAGACTGCGTTCAGTGCGGAAGATTGCTGTGGTAGCAGACTATTTTATTGTAATAGTGAGTAAAAACATCCTGCATATCAGTAAATTGAAATATGTAGTTTTTGCTCACTTGTTTCTGTGAAGGATCCAGTTAGACGTGTAGTTCTTTACTTTTTCAACACGGGCACTCTTACAGGCACCCTACTGTACGTGTCCTTCGCTTTAGATTAACTAATCTTTTAAGTGTAAATTAAAAATGAGAAGTTTGGGATCGGCATGATTTTTAAAAGAATCTCTTCTGCTCACCAATGCTGCATTTATTTGATTAAAAATACCAGAAAAAAAAACAAATCAGTAATATTGTGAAATATTATTTCAGTCTAATTGAAAGCTGAATAGTCAGCATCATTACTTCAGAAATTATTGTAATATGATGATTTGCTGCTCAAGAAAAAAGTTTATTACTATTATAATTTTTTTTCCAGGATTCTTTGATTAATAGAAAGTTCAAAAGAACAGCATTTATCTGAAATAAAAAGCTTTTGTAACATTATACACTACCGTTCAACAGTTTGGAGTCAGTAATATGTTTTTTTTTTTTTTTTGGGGGGGGGGGGGGGGGAGGGTTAGAAATAAAACAAATCAATACTTTTATTGAGCAAGGATGCATTTTGATTGATTAAAAGTTACAGTAAAGACATTTATAATGTGACAAAAGATTCTATTTCAAATAAATAGAACTTTCTATTTAGAATTTTCTAGAATCCTGAAAAAAAAACTGTTTTCAAGATTGATAATAATAAAGTTTTTTGAGCATCAAATTAGCATAATCTGAAGGATCATGTGACACTGAAGACTGGAGGAATGATGCTGAACATTCAGCTTTGATCTTAGATCTTGATGGATTGTCATAATAGTTAACAATATTACTGTTTTTTGTTGTTGTTGCACTTTTAATTAAATAAATGCAGCCTTGGTGAGCATAATGGCGCTTTTCCACTGCTGGTACGGCTCAGTACGGTTCGGCTCACTTCGCTTTTCCATTGCGTGGTATGACTCGGCACGGCTCGGTTCGCTTTTCCACTGCAGTTATTACCGCTTCAAAGTGGGTGGGATTGTAGTCTGACCACTATAGTTTACTTGCTCCTCAGCAACCAACGAGAGGAACTTTGTCCATTGACCACGATTCAGCCATTTCTTTTTTGGAAGTTTTCTTTCTTTCTTTTGTCAAGTCAAACAAGGAGTTTTAAAACTGACCAATGAGTGATCTGCAGTGTGTTTGCGTCACATTTTAGGACCGGTAAAGTTTTGCCAATTTAAACATTCAAACAATTTTAAACCATTCGGTACTTCCTCGTTGCAAAGCGCATGTTTAATGTTAGACTGCACAGAGTAAGCCTAAGTAAGAGTAATATTAGACTGCACAGATGTTTGCCATTGCAGAAGATAACTGGAGCTCCACCCATTCTTAGTTTTAGCATGTGTACATAGATCTACATTTACTGTTTTCCACAACCATCAGATAGACAGAATATGTTAAATGTAACAGGAAAAGTTATCTAACCGTAGGTTTTTCTTATAAATGTTTGTCTTCATTCAGGGGTGCCATTCGTAACGCTTGTCAAATGTTAATGATTTTGGGATTGGAAGGACGTTCTGTTTATGAGGAGGATTTTGAGGCCCCATTCTTAGAAATGTCTGCTGAATTCTTTCAGGTTTGTATAGCTAGATTACACTTTATTGCAGTAGTATTTCTCTATTAGTTGGAATATGTGACATATAACATTTAACACATTAAATATATATATTTACACTTTTATAACATATATATATATATATATATATATATATGTTTATACTGTACATACATGCATACAATACCGGTCAAAAGTTTGAAACATTACTATTTTTTATGTTTTTGAAAGAAGCCTGCATTTGTTTGATCGAAAATGCGGTAATATTGTGAAATATTATTACAATTTAAAATAATGGTTTTCTATTTTTCATATACTTTAAAATATGATTTATTTCTGTTATGCAAAGCTGAATTTTCATCAGCATCATTACTCCAGTCTTCGGTGTCACATGACCCTGCAGAAATCACTCTGATATGTTGATTTATTATCAATGTTGGAAACCGTTGTGCTGCTTAAGATTTTTTTTAAAACCTGTGATACTTTTTTCAGGAATCTTTGATGAATTAAAAGTTAAAAAAAGAACAGAGTTTATTTAAAACTACCATTCAAAAGTTTGTGGTCAGTCAGTCTTTTTTTTGAGAGAGAGAGAGAGAGAGAGAGACAAATTAATACTCATTATTCAGCAAGAATGTGTTAAATTGGTTAGTACATTTTTATATTGTTAGAAACTATTACTATTTTGAATAACTGTTGTTTTTAACTATTTTATTCATCAATAAATCCTGATAAAAGTATCCCAGTTCCAAAAAATATTAAGCAGCACAACAGTAAATAATGACTGATTTTTTTTTATATCTGTTTAAAGATATATTGAAGGAAGTATGTTTTTTTTTTTTCTTCTTTTGGTTTAAACCTATTAATTTGTTATATCTTTTTCAGATGGAAAGTCAAAAGTTTTTAGCTGAGAACAGTGCGAGTGTGTACATAAAGAAAGTGGAGGCCCGGATAAACGAGGAGATTGAGCGAGTGATTCACTGTCTGGATAAGACGACGGAGGAGCCGATCGTAAAGGTGGTGGAGAGAGAGCTTATCTCCAAACACATGAAGACCATTGTAGAGATGGAGAACTCTGGTCTGGTACACATGCTAAAGAATGGAAAGACAGAAGGTACACCGTCATTTATCATTACCATTGTTGGTTACTCTTTACTTGAAGGGGTGTGCATAAGACTGAAATGAAAATTCATAATCATGACATGTGATGAATATGAAGGGGTGTTTATGCAGGTTTATGGCAACTGTCATTAAAGCTATGTCCACATTAATCTGGATACATTTGAAAACAGCGTTTTCGTTTAAAAACGCTCTCCGTCCACATTAGCGTTTTCCGGCGTTTTCCTCCGGCTTCATAGTCCACACTACAATGTGAAAACGGCATTTTCAAGTTTATCCGCTTTGGAGAGCGTATTCCAAAAGCTATATTTTCATTTACTTAAAATGCTGTCGCAGTGTGGACGGAAGGCCAAACCGGAGAGAAAAATACACGTTTTTCGCTCAATTATGACATTTTTAATGCAAATATGACATTGTCTTGACATAAACCAATACATCATAACCTGTCATAAATATGACATAGCAGATTAATTATCAAACTTAAGAACCCACTTAGCTTTATGGGGTAACTTTACATTAAACTGTCAGGTGGTTGGTTTTGACAAAAATGGATCAGGAGATTTTTTTCCACTTATATAATTTTTTCACCTTGCGGTGTCCACAAATCAAGAAATTTTGATAATGACATGACCCCTTGCTTGGGATAAAAGAATTTGATGAATTAAAGATCACAATTAATTTTGTTCCTAAGTTCAAAATAAAACACTTAATGTGTATGAAATACATTTAAAATTAACATTAAATACAAAATTAATAGGAAATTGACTTCAATGGTTTGAGATCTTTTCTATGTGAGTAGTATTAAGATAATATTCGTGTGTGTGTGGACAGATCTGGCCTGCATGTACAAGTTGTTCAGTAGGGTGCCAAATGGCCTGAAGACCATGTGCGAGTGTATGAGCTCATATCTGAGGGAGCAGGGCAAAGCTCTGGTGTCTGAGGAAGGAGAAGGCAAGAACCCTGTTGACTACATCCAGGTACCAAGATAAGAGATAAAACCGTACCTAACTAGAAGAACACAAACCATTCATGTCAAACCTCCCTCTTTCTTTCTGCTTCCTTTCTGTAGGGTCTTCTCGATCTGAAGTCACGGTTTGACCGCTTCTTGCAAGAGTCTTTCAACAACGACCGTTTATTCAAGCAGACGATTGCAGGGGACTTTGAGTATTTCTTGAACCTGAACTCTCGTTCACCTGAGTATCTCTCGCTCTTCATTGACGATAAGCTGAAAAAAGGAGTGAAAGGAGTGAGTCATTTTCTCTAGTCACTAGATTAGTGGACACCTTCCAACTTTTGTGATAATTGTGTAAATGTGAATGCTGTTTTCCTTATACCATTTAAGGCAGGGGTTTCCAATCCTGGTCCAGGTGTGTTTAATCAGGAAGGAAGATAAACTCTGGGAGCAGGATTGGACAACCTTGATTTAAGGGGTTATAAAACAGCGATTTAACATACTTTTGTTCCTGCTGGTAAAAGTGGCTTATGTGGCCATCTAAATTTATAAGCGTTTTTGACGAGCGTGTGATGCGCGTACATGTGCGTGGGCAGACGGATATTTTAATTAATAAAAAGATGGTGAGAAACAAACTTGGTGACTGTGATGGGTTGTTCAGAGTAGAGCACATCTATTGATCAACTAAAATGTAGGCATTTTAAAACCTTTGACCGTTAAGAGTAATCAGTTTTTGTAGATATTAATAGTAAGGTGTTATGTCTGGTGTTTGTCCCTCCTTCAGCTGACAGAGCAGGAGGTGGAGTCCATCTTGGATAAAGCCATGGTGCTCTTCAGGTTCATGCAGGAGAAGGATGTGTTCGAGCGCTACTACAAGCAGCACCTGGCCAGAAGACTCCTCACCAACAAGAGTGTCTCTGATGACTCAGAAAAAAACATGATCTCAAAGCTAAAGGCAAGATCTGCTGCTGAACAGAGCAGAAGGTCAGTGTGCATATAATACTATATACGTCTTATTTCATTTGTCTCTCGTTCCACAGACAGAGTGTGGCTGTCAGTTCACATCTAAACTGGAAGGCATGTTCAGGGACATGAGCATCTCAAACACAACGATGGACGAGTTTCGGCAACACCTGACGTCAACAGGGGTAAGGTACAAATGGCACTCGACCAGAATCAGTGTTGTTTTTGGCAGCCCTTTTAGTCTTAGTCTTAGTCTTTTGGACGAAAATGCTTTTAAGTTTTAGTCACATTTTAGTCACTTATAAACTAAACTAGTTTTAGTCAAGTTTTAGTCAACGAAAACACAAAAGGTTTTAGTCAAGTTTTAGTCGACGAAAACACCAAAAGGTTTTAGTCAAGTTTAATCAATTTTAGTAAAAAAAAAAAAAGTAGTCTTTAACAAATTAATTTAGTTTAAAAAGTAGTGGAAATGGGCTTAGGTTTGACAGATTTAGCAAGTGTTGCAGTTCATAAAACAAGCTAACCTTACAACCTTTGCATAATAAACTAGACTTTCTCATTGATGGAGATGCAGTGCTGCCATTGCCAAGCTGTACTTCATTGTCACATTGGGCAGAAACCTTTTATCCCCATATTTCAAGTTATAGTTTTACCCCTGAATATTAAAAGCTATTTTCACCAGTTATCACAGTAATAAAGGAATGGTTTAAAGTTTAAACAGCAAAAACGTTGAGCTACTAGAACATTGTACACAGATAAAGTGGTAACAGTGAAATCACTGTTTTACTCCAAAAAAGCCAAGAATAAAAACATTCTTACTTTGGCAATTGTGGCTTTATTTGAGAAATTGCTAAAGTGCAATGAACAACGTAGTATGCAACAATAAGATGCACATTTTTTGTAAACACAAACATTATGTATATAACCCAGTCTATCTTTAACTTGTGCAAACTGCAAAGTTGCAAACATTCTGAAACAAAATAATAAAATAAATATCTAATACTGAGGTGCATACTCGAAGAATGCATACTCGAATATAAAGTATGAAACAAACATGACACTTGGAGTGTGTTGAACATAAAAATGAATAAGACAATCCCAGAATAAACACTGTATTTGGTCTTGGTTAGTTCAGTATTTTACACTTAAGCCCTGTTTTACGATCGTTTCTGATGAAATAGAACGGTTAAGATTGAAATTTGGACAAATGCTGTCCCGAGAATTTTAGGTTTGTGTGTTAGCACCCACACAATCATTCATAAAACGCATTAAACATTCGTTAAAGACGTCAAACTCACCGAGTGCTCAGGGATGTTCACTGATATGCTCACACAAACATCGCTGCAAAATATGCTTTCCAACAGGTTTTATCCTAGTTTTTGTCCGACTCTATTGACTTGACTTGGTACAAAATTTACCATTAAACCCTGTGTTGTTGTTGTGTGGAATCTAGTGCGCGCGTGGCGGCCGGTGCTGGGCGCACAAGCAGCATTGCTGATACTTATTTTTAGCTCAATACAGACCGATTTCACGCAAAACAGGCATAAATTGCATGCATTGTGAACGTCAGACTTTTAATCATTTTCGTTCCGTCTCGTCAACGAAAACTTGAAAACGTCTCGTCATGTTTTAGTCACCTCAGAGCTATTTTTAGCTAGTCATCGTCGCGTTATCGTCATAAAAAAACGGTGCGTTAACGAAATCATTTCGTTATCGTCATCACTGACGAAAACATCACTGGCCAGAAGTGAGTCCCGGTTACTGCTGCCGTTTTTGCGGCACATGCGTTTACTCCTGTTGACATTGCTATAACCATAGACTAGTTATGACATAGACAAATGTGTATTTCACAAAGTGCATTTTCACGATTATATTCTCCTTGCCATAAAATAAAAATGATTGGAAAGGTGGATTACTCGCATGGCAGCATTAAGAGTAGCAGCCTAGATTTCTAAAATATGGTTTAGTATGCTTTGTTCATATTTCATATTTGCAACAAAGAAAATTTTTGGAAATTTACTTTTAATAATCAAAACGCTGTGCATTGCAATAGGTCATGCACATACGTTATTCATTATCTATTCTCTTTTTAAATCTTTTCCCATGCTGACAGCCCTCATTACTCCTTCTGTTCATGCTCAAGAGAGATTTACACTGAACCCCCTTTCTTTCTCTCAGCCACATATACTGGCTGTATATGTATGCCTGTCGCGATAGTCAATAAATCAATTAAACGCACAATTAAAAAAATAATGAGCTTGATAATCTTTCCGGCCGCGATAATTCCTGCAGAATTCTCATACCAATTACCATTTGCATGCCTGTTGGTTTTCCTCGTCTCTCTCTACCAAAGAGACTGGATGACAACTCTCGGTTACTTAGCGTGAACTAGACCTTAGATTCTCTGCCCGAGCCCAAACTTGACCCGACACTGTCCTCGGGCCGGGCCCTTGATCTAGAGACGTGCACTCCCAACGCAATAGAGTGCGGCGCAGCACTAGATTTGATGGTCGAGTGCGAGCGTGACCGGTAATGCACTCTGTGTGTGCGGGTTGCAGGAGAATAGAGTGCCGAATTTACAACGTCGCTTTGTGAGTTATCATTTTAGCACTCCCGCTTCCCTCGCTCTAAAGTCTATGGGATTTTTGAATGGGTTTTTGCTAAATCGCCTGAAATAAGGTCTGTGGTGAACAAAGCCTCTAAATATTTTCACGTTTTAATCTATGACCTAAAACACCAGTTATAATCTGCTTGTGGTTTTTTAAACTTTATTGTGTCTGCTTGTGTTTTAAAAAAAAAACTTTATATAGGCTTCAATTAGGGCTGGGTATCGATTCACATTTCAATTTCGATTCGATTTCGATTCGCAAGCTCTCAGTTCGATTCGATTTCGATTCTCGATTCGATTTTCGATTCTCGATTCCTGATTTGATTCTCGATTCAACTATAATGAAGATGTAATAAAAATCCTATATTTATAATTTATAAAAAAGAACAGTGGACATAAGTTTACTAGTGGTTAATTAATACAAGAAAATTAAGAGCCATAAACCTATATATAAAACACTTTTTATTTTAGGTACACTAAATGCATACAAAGACTAGACAGGATTTTGATGCAATATGCAAAAAAAGAGTCGCACAGTCGCACAGAACAGTCGCACAGCTTGATCAAATAGTATCATGTTATTTTATGTTTAAGATAGATAAATATATAAATATTTAGACATTTTTTACATTGATCTTACCTAAATGTTAATGTATTTTTTTTTGTTAAGAGTTTATGTAGGGAAGCTTGATTTCAATCTTTGAATTAAATTGAAAAAAGTAGCACAAATAAAAACAATAGAATAAAGACAAAAATTAAGAGACATTTTGGGGTCGTTTTTTTGGGTATGTCAGAAATACTACAGAAACTGAATAAAGTAATCCAATGTAAAATAACACTGGATAGTCTTTTTAGTCCAGACTGAATTAAATACAAAGGCTATTAATTCTGATTGCTTACAATTAATAGTATATTCTGTTGTTATGACAACAGAATTAATGACTGACACAAATGGCTGCGTTCACTTTAAGAACTAGTGTGCGAATCCATTACTGTTTCATAAACTTTCTGTCACACGCGTTTAATGCTAATTTAAGACATTATCGACTGTCTTTACGAGTTACTCACCAAGACCAGAGTTTTGACATAATGTCGCGTGTTTTAACTGTTAAAGTGATATAATCCAGGGATAAAACTATTGTTTCTGGCGAGCTGTTTGTGAGGCGGATTTAGGCTGTGCACGCAGTGAAAGAAATCTCTGAGAGTGCGCGAGCACGGGATGGTTTAACATTGCTTGAGCAAATAAATGATAAATGTTAGTTACGATCATAGGTCACGATGCAATGCTGGCCCGATTGTTAAGTGAATATTCTGTCATGTCCCGACTCCTAAACGCGTGTGTATCGACAGCTGCAACGCTTGCCGCTTGCCTAGTGCAGAGAGACGAGAAGATGCAGCACCGCGTCCGCGAGCCCTTTATATGGAAAAAAATCGATTCGTGGCCGTTGAGAATCGATTTTGAATCGACCACATTTTAAAAAACGATTAATCGAAAAATCGATTTTTTTGCCCAGCCCTAGCTTCAATATGTATAAATTTTGGATAAACTTGTAAAGACAAATCGTGTAAGGGTCACAACTCTGTGTTGAACACAGATCTTATTTTTTGCGATTTTCCAAAAGTCTATGGGGAAAATGCATAGCGCTGCTGAGTTGTCCTACAAATTGTCGTCATCACTTCGGCACTGTATATGCTGATATTACGCAGCTGCCATTTTGAAATGGCTCCAGTGGGAAGAAAACCTGAAGTGCCGCTTTTAATCATAGGAGAGTCGCGAATGGATGGCGTATTGTTGTGTTTAATGTAGAAATTAGTTATTCTAAAAATGTACATTAAAACCCCTAAATTTCTTTCATACTTTAGTTTAGACTATATACAGTGAAATTCATTTGGTAACACTTTACTTGAAGGGGTGTGCATAAGACTGACATGACACCTTCATAACCATGACATAAATATGAAGTAGGGTTTATTTATGTGTATGACAACTGTCATTAAGTATCTTTCGCTCAATAATGACATTTTGAATGCAAATATGACATTGTTTAAGATGTCTTTATGGCATCTTGACATAAAACAATACATCATAACTTTGTCATGACAACTTGACACAAAATTAAGTTATACTGTCATGTGGTTGGCTTTGACGTTGGCTGTCATGAGGGCATTATAACTGTGTCATGAATATTTTTCGTGAGCTCAACTACAGTGGTACACATTGAATTTGTCATTAAAATGTTAAAATGGCTTCATGACAGCCAATATCAAAACCAACCACCTGACAGTTTAATGTAATGTTAACCAATAAAGCTAGGTGGTTTATTAAGTTTGATAATTAATCTGTTATGTCATGTGTATGACAGGTTGTGTTTTAGTAATGTCAAATTGTCATGACAAAGACACTGACAGGTTACGATGTTATGGTATTTTCGTTACACCTGTCATAATTATGAAGGTGTCATGTATTATGCACACCTCTTCAAGCAAAGTGTTACCAACAATTTTTTTTTATATAATTCAGAACGTAAAAAAAGAAGCAGAAATGAACTATAGACGTATCCTATATTGGATATTAACATTCAGTGGTGTAAATTGTTGTCTATCTGTACCTCTGGGGTTCTTCCCACCGGAGCCTCGCTTTCGATTTCAAAATGGTGTCTGCGTGAAATCAGCGTATAAAACGATTCGCGAGACTCCCGCAAACTAGAAATATCTATGAACAAAGCATAAAAACGAATGGATTTTTATTCATCTGTTGCAGAAAAGCAACAAGAACAACTAAAACAAAATCGAAACGATTTGCAGGCCAGAGTTTCTATTCATAACATGTCCAGTCATATTATTACAGTCATATTATTAAAGACAAGAAAACAGTCAGTGATAAAATAAGACCAAATAATCAAATCACAAGCAATAGCCCAAATAGAACAGAGATGCCAATGAAGTAAACTGTGCCATTCATGTTTTTCAGGCAGGTCTAACAGTAGTTTTGGATAAAGTAATCAAATGTAACTTATTTACTGAATAAGTTTAAATCCTAAATGTATCCCTATTTGAAGTTACAAAAGTTATTCAGTCAGTCAGCAGTGAGTGATTGTTTTTTTTTTTATTAAAAACACAGGACTATTAGGCTGCGGTCACTTTAACGTCTTTCAACTTCTTTCAAAAGTGCACAGATCTAGAACCCTGATACTGTACACATGCATTTTATTTAGCTACTGTTTACATTCACTTTCTGCATGCCATTACCATTATTATGAGTAGTGACATTTGAATGGAGCGTTTGACATGTGTTTGTTTCTTCTCAGGTGTCTTTAGGTGGCGTTGACCTCACAGTGAGGGTTCTGACGACAGGATACTGGCCAACACAGTCCGCAACTCCCAAATGTAACATCCCCCCTTCACCAAGACATGCTTTCGAGGTCTTTAGAAGGTGTTTATTATTGTATTTTGCCATAGCTTAGTTCCTTTTTGTAGTTCAGTTTTTTAGGAAGCTCATTTGTGAAGCACTCTAATTTTGAAAGTCAATCGTGGGGTTTTGTGTGTGTTCACGGCGACTCTTGACTCTTTCATTGCAGGTTTTATTTGGCCAAGCACAGTGGTAGGCAGCTCACATTGCAGCATCACATGGGTTCAGCAGACCTCAATGCCACCTTTCATGGGCCGATAAAAAAGGTGAAACACCTTTAACAATCAATCACAGATGGTCAAAAACACACAATCTTAACTTTCTAACTCCCAGCCCCCTGTGCTTCTCCCTGCAGGAGGATGGCTCGGATATGGTCAGTGGGGCTCAGGTTACAGGCACTAATACTAGGAAACACATTCTGCAGGTTTCCACATTCCAGATGACAATCCTCATGCTTTTCAACAACCGAGAGAAATCCACGTTTGAGGTACTGCACTCATGACATGATTTGTAAAGTTTGTGAAGGTAATTTCTCAGCAAATGTATGTAATAAAAAAATTGTGTTCAAATTAGTAAAATTAGAACTTGCATTCATGCAGAGGAAGTCTTCATTTGTACATTAAAAAAATATATTTTCTTTAGTGGTTTTTAGGCTGCTTTGGGATTTAGTTGGTTTGGGTTCAGGACTCAAGAATAAAGAGTGCTACCAATGCATGATTCACCTCACAGAATAGTAGAGCATAAAAAGTGCTTTATAAGCCTAAATAATGCAACACAGCCCTTAAAATGATAACATCAGTCGATAAAGACTAACTAAAAGTCTCAGTACCTGGAACATAGTTTTCTTAACCAAATCTGTAATTTATGAGCTATTAACCCTCTGGGGACGGATTGGGTGTTACTGCCCAAAATGGCATACTTTTACAAATGTGTAATTATCTTAAAAACAATTAATGATAGAGAGGTGCAGTGTTTTTTGCCGTCTACCTCAGATTCCGCTGAAAACAGTGATAACTTACCCGGCTTGTATACACACTTCCTTGTTGCGCAATACCACTAAGTCAAAGGCCAAAGAAATCGATGTTGTTTGGCAGATTCACGAGCAACAACCAATGGAAAAATTGCAGATGGAGAAATATTTTCCTTACCCAATCAGGGGAAAGTTACCATGACGTATTCTAGCAAATCGGAGGACTCTGTTGCCTTGCAAGCGGTGGTACTATAATAAGGGATATAACGCAAACAGCGTCGAGTGGAAGAGACGACAGAAAGCGAACGGACACGGCGAGTATAAACAAAGCTTTATAGTATAGAGCGAGAGCACATATATATATATATATATATATATATATATATATATTTGAAGAGTTCAGATGCAAAAGCCTCTAAATGCCATGTTAAATTTTCTTCTAAAATGACCATTTTTATCAAGCTTGTATATTTAAGTTCAGTAATTTCACTTAAATGACAATTAATAGGTCATCTTCATTGCCATTTAAGTGAAATTACTGATACCAAACCATAATGACATTAATGACACTGACACTAATCCATAGATACCAAACACATCAATGGAGTGTTCCATCTCCATTACATAAAGCAAAGTGTCTTAACTGAAAACCCGCTGCGCTGCCAAAACGTTCACAAGCGCCCACAACTAGGCTAAAAACACCAAGGTGGACTCGTGGCCGAAGGTGTCTCAACAAGTCGCTCATGTGATCATGATTGATTCTGCTTTGTCATTTCCACCACTTGCTGTGTTTCAGATGACAACATTTACACGTATGCTTTTATCCAAAGCGACTCGATTTGCATTTCAAGGTATTTACATACTTATCACTTCTTGATAAGACCCATGATCTTGGCGTTGCAATGCTCTGCTACAGTTCAACTATGTTTTGAATCTAGATTTCTCGACAGTCTGCATGCAACGGTGCCCATGAAGCGTGGGAGTGGTGCTCATGACCACATTGTTGTGAGGAGTTGTATAAAGTCCTGGAAACTTGCGATCCAATCTCTTTCAGCTTGGGTCATTATTTCTTTCACTCCATTGATGAATCTGTCGGTTACATCATCTGGAACATTCACATGTAGATTCTCATCCGTGCAACAATGGTTTAACGTGTGGAAAGTAGTGCTTGGTTTCACACAAGCACAATGTCATGGTTACACCATGCACGCTTGGTGCACGTTAGGGCCTTCATTTTGAGTCCGGCTCTATCCTCCTGGTTTGGAACTGTAAGAACCAGTGAGCCGTATCGCTTTATCAATGCATTGTGAACTCAACTGTGCTCTGTGCAGAGAAATCCTCGGATCACAGGAGTATTCCTCAGGTTGTGTCGGGCCATTGAAATTGCCTGTATCGCGATAATTCAATGTGTCTTTTGAATGACATTTCTTTAAATAAAGTGTCTTTAACTATCATAACCTCACGCTCAAACGGCCCAAAATCCGGCATCCGACCAGCACGGAAGGTCTTTACGTGTTACTGTCTTTTCTCGTGGCAAAGTATTTTTGATTACATTTCTAATGTATTCTCTCATTATTTCGTCTGACTCCATAAATGAAAAGATTTTGTAATTAAATATAAGTGAATGTTTGAATATTCCATTTAAATCTATTCCTTTGAGTCTGTTAGAATAAAATCAAATGTTTACAATTTATTATGTGCGATCATTTCAGGATCAGTTCAAGATAATCAATACAAAACAACAAATGCTCTGGAATAAAGAGAAGACGAACCCAACATTAGGAAATACATGAAGCGTCGACTCCCGGCCGCTCTCAGCCTCACGGGCTGATCTGAGATACAGAAAGGCCACGCGAGCCCTTTGCTACATCTCATTATATAGACAGATGTTACACCTTTTGAGAACAGGGGAGTTTGGCTATCCCACCTTCCTTTTAGGTGTATGTTAGCTCTTAACTCTTAAAAACCGTGTTACCTTTTGTTTTACTTATTTGGAAATGAGACATTTGTACCAGTCGCACTGAGACATTTCAAATGATACCAAACATGTATAAAACTTGATTATAATCATTCACATTAAACTATTTAGATTCTTGTGAGTTTGGGTCAGTACAGGTAGAAAGTTTGGAAACATGAATGTTTTTGAAGTCTCTTATACTCATCAGGCCTATTTGATTTGATCAAAAATGCAGAAACTGGAATATTGTGAAATGTTATATACAATAAATATCATTTATTTCTATGATGCAAAGCTAATTTTTCATCAGCATCATTACTGTCATTAGTGTCACATGACCCTTCAGAAATCATTCTAATATGCTGATTATTATCAATGTTGGAAACAGCTAACGATCCTTTGAAAAAAAAAAAAAAGAACAGTGTTTATTTAAAATGGAAATCGTTTTTAACAATATACAATTTGGGGTCAGTCTTTTTTTTCTTCCTTTAAAAAAAAGAAAAGAAATGTGAAATGTGAAAAGGATGTGTTAAATTGATAAAAAGTGATAGAAATATTTTCTAACAATATAATCTATAAATACTATTTTGAATAAATGCATTCTTTGTATTCATCAATGAATCCTGAAAAAAGCATCACAGGTTCCAAAATAATATTAAGCAGAAACATGATAGCATTGTTTCCAACTTGGATGATAACCGAGTATCAAATTAATATCATAGAGTGATTTCTGCAGGGTCATGTGACACTGAGGACTGGAGTAATGTTGCTGATGAAAATTCTAAGAAATAAATTATACTTTAAAGTATATCAAAATAGAAAAACATTATTTTAAACTGTAATATTTCACATTATTACAGTTTGTTCTGTATTTTGGATCAAATAAATGCAAGCTTTTTATTTGTCATTAGAACAAAATGAGGCATCAAATTACGGTTTCATCAATTTACAGGTTATGAAGTTTATTATTCTGGCTATGTGGGCGCTAAGTGTTTTCTGTCATTTAGCCAAAATCACGTGTTATTAAAGACTACACACAGGCTAGTTAAGGCAGTATTAACTTTATTGCAGGTCAAAGAAACTTTGCAGTCACTCTTAAAATCTTTTTTTTTTGAGATTCAGATGAAACTTTTTAAACAACTGGGTCCAGAAATTGAATTCTGGAAGTCATTCACCTTTATTTATATAGCGATTTATACAGTACAGATTGCTTCAAAGCAGCTTCACAGTGATTAAAAAATGCCTGAAGTAAGGGCATCACCATACTTTCCCTATATCCCTGTTCTCATGTCCCGATTGTGTTTTCCTCTTTTGGCAGGAGATTCAGCAAGAGACAGATATCCCAGAGAGAGAGCTGGTGCGGGCACTGCAGTCTCTAGCCTGTGGAAAACCCACGCAGCGAGTCCTCACTAAAGAGCCCAAGTCGAAAGAGATCGAGAGCGGCCACGTGTTCACCGTCAACGACCAGTTCACCTCCAGACTGCACAGAGTCAAGATTCAAACCGGTAACAATCATCTGGTGCTGATGCTTTAGAACTTGCTGTAAGCCAAGTCAATAATGAAAACCCCCCAAAAATGCATATTCAATGCATATTCATCTGAGTGTGAAAGAACAATTTTCACACACACACACATATTCATCTTAGTGTGAAAGAACAATTTACACACACACACCGATCAGGCATAACATTATGACCACTGACAGGTGAACTGGTTATCCCCTTATCGTGGGTGGGATATATTGGGCAGAAAGTGAAGATTTTGTCCTCTAACAGTGCGCTCACACACGTCAAAGTGTGTATTAATTTTTATTAAGTCTTATTTCTTCAGGTCTTAAAAAGCCAAAAAAATGTGCATCAACTCTAGTAAGGGAAGAGAGATGTTTTCCTAGGTAATCATTTGGAAAGCCCGTTCCACTAACCTGTGTGTGTCTCTTTCCTACAGTTGCAGCCAAACAGGGAGAATCAGACCCTGAGAGGAAGGAGACGCGACAAAAGGTGGATGACGACAGGAAGCATGAAATTGAGGCAGCTATTGTTCGAATCATGAAGTCCAGAAAGAAAATGCAGCACAATGTTCTTGTAGCAGAGGTGCGGAGACTACTTTTTTTTTGTGACAAAAATTTGAGCATTTAAAAAAAAAAGATGTTTGTATGAGAGTTTGTTTCCGCCACAGAGTAAAAAATAAAAAACGTAATTGAGACTTTTTATCACAATTTGATGTAAACTTGCTATTCTCAGAATTGCACTTTATATTTCGCAATTGCGAGTTAATAGCTCACAATTTTGAGAAAAGATGGCAAAATATAAGTCAGAAATTTGAGATATAAAGTCACCATTATTTTTTTTTAAATGTGTTATTCTGTGGCGGAAACAAGCTTCCATATATTTGATCTATTTAAATATTGTAAAAACATAATGAAGTATGTAGCATTTGAAGCATAAAAGCATAATGAAGTATATAACATAAAAACATAATGAAGTATATAGAATAAAAGCATAATGAAGAATATAGTATACAAACCTAATGAAGTATATAGCATACAAACATAATGAAGTATATAGCATACAAGCATAATGAAGTATATAGAATAAAAGCATAATGATGTAGCATACAAGCATAATGAAGTATAGAGCACAAAAGCATAATGAAGTATATAGAATAAAAGCATAATGAAGTATATAGCATAAAAGCATAATGAAGTATATAGCACAAAAGCATAATGAAGTATATAGCACAAAATCATAATGAAGTATATAGCATACAAGCATAATGACGTATATAGAATAAAACTGATGTAGTGTACAAGCATAATGAAGTATATAGCATAAAAGCATAATGAAGTATATAGCACAAAAGCATAATGAAGTATATAGCATACAAGCATAATGAAGTATATAGAATAAAAGCATAATGAAGTATATAGTATAAAAGCATAATTAAGTATATAGCATAAAAGCATAATAATGAAGTATATAGTATAAAAGCATAATGAAGTATATAGCATAAAAGCATAATAATGAAGTATATGTATAAAAGCATAATGAAGTATATAGCATAAAAGCATACTGAAGTATATAGTATAAAAGCATAATGAAGTATATAGCATAAAAGCATACTGAAGTGTATATAGTATAAAAGCATAATGAAGTATATAGCATAAAAGCATACTGAAGTATATAGCATAAACGCATAATAATGAAGTATATAGTATAAAAGCATAATAATTAAGTATATAGTATAAAAGCATAATAATGAAGTATAAAGCATAAAAGCATAATAATGAAGTATATAGTATAAAAGCATAATGAAGTATATAGCATAAAAGCATACTGAAGTATATAGTATAAAAGCATAATGAAGTATATAGAATAAAAGCATAATGATGTAGCATACAAGCATAATGAAGTATATAGCACAAAAGCACAATGAAGTATATAGAATAAAAGCATAATGAAGTATATAGTATAAAAGCATAATGAAGTATATAGCATAAAAGCATAATGAAGTATATAGCACAAAAGCATAATGAAGTATATAGCACAAAATCATAATGAAGCATACAAGCATAATGACGTATATAGAATAAAACTATAATGATGTAGTGTACAAGCATAATGAAGTATATAGCACAAAATATTAATGAAGTATATATATAGCACAAAAGCATAATGAAGTATATAGCACAAAATCATAATGAAGTATATAGCATACAAGCATAATGAAGTATATAGAATTTCAGCATAATGACGTATATAGTATAAAAGCATAATTAAGTATATAGCATAAAAGCATAATAATGAAGTATATAGTATAAAAGCATAATGAAGTATATAGCATAAAAGCATGATAATGAAGTATATAGTATAAAAGCATAATGAAGTATATAGCATAAAAGCATAATAATGAAGTATATAGCATAAAAGCATAATGAAGTATATAGTATAAAAGCATAATGAAGTATATAGCATAAAAGCATACTGAAGTATATAGCATAAACGCATAATAATGAAGTATATAGTATAAAAGCATAATAATGAAGTATATAGTATAAAAGCATAATAATGAAGTATATAGTATAAAAGCATAATAATGAAGTATATAGTATAAAAGCATAATGAAGTATATAGCATAAAAGCATAATAATGAAGTATATAGTATAAAAGCATAATGAAGTATATAGCATAAAAGCATAATAATGAAGTATATAGTATAAAAGCATAATGAAGTATATAGCATAATGAAGTATATAGTATAAAAGCATAATGAATTATATAGCATAAAAGCATACTGAAGTATATAGTATAAAAGCATAATGAAGTATATAGCATAAAAGCATAATGAAGTATATAACATAAACGCATAATAATGAAGTATATAGTATAAAAGCATAATGAAGTATATAGCATAAAAGCATAATGACGTATATAGCACAAAATTTTTTGTTGTTGTTCACCCATGTTAATAACCGTACATAACTGTGATGTCTCTGGTTGTGAGGGACTCCAAGGGCCACAAAAAATAAGATCAGCAGCATTTTGTGTTTCACTGTATCCAGAAATGTGTATTTGGGCTTCTGCTGCGAGAAGTTCAGCTTGTCTCGTGTGTGTTTGCCTTTAGGTAACCCAGCAGCTGAAGGCGCGATTCCTCCCGAGTCCTGTGGTCATTAAAAAGCGTATTGAAGGACTTATTGAGAGAGAATACTTGGCAAGAACACCAGAAGATCGCAAAGTGTACACATATGTAGCATGAAGGAGCGAAGGTGAATCTGGCATGAAAGAGCGAGTGAGATTGAGCAAGCAAGCATCGTTTTTGGGACTTTGTCACACACCTCACATGGGATGTTATTTTATTTTATGTCCTTTTTTTGCCTTTGTTGTCATTCATACTGGGAATAAACTGAGAAGAAAAGCTTCACATTCTAATGAACTTGTTTTAAATTGTTCTTACCGATTCCCACAAGGCTTTCCACTGGATTAGATTCAAAGCTTTTACAGAAGGTTTTGGTCTCTATGAGAGAATTTTTTTGTGTGTGTGTGTGTGTGTCTGTCCCTTATAAGCATACAACCAAATTAATAAATTAAGTCACACTGTGTCCCATTATTAGATTTAATTAAGACCATTCATGTCATTTGGAAATTCCTTTTTTGTTTTTAGTTTTCTTCTATGTGTGTAAGCGAGTTTGGTTCATGGCACCTTATAGTTAGTTCAGGTCCTCATCTCTGACTGCTGCCGCCTGTGCCTCGCTGTCAGGGCGCCGGAGTGAACACAGGTGGACTTGCACCGCATACAAAAAGGTGGTTTGGCTGTATTTTTTTTTTTCTTTTTTTTTTTCTTCATGTCTGACATGGCCAATTGTAAGATGACTTAAAAGCGTTTTATTTTAAAGGAATTCTTTTGAATGCTGTTTAAACACAGATGGGGGGCAGTTTGGGTTTCAGCATTATTATATTTCAATGTGTATAAATTGTAAAATAATTGTTATTGTACTCAATGCTGAAGTGAACTGTACAGGGCCTTGTTTTCATCAATAAATTTAGAAAAAGAACGGGAAAAAAACAATAAAAGGATTGGCCGTTTTGGGTCAGACTGTTCGTCGTCTTGCTGTTGTAGTCTTTCACAGTGGAGGATCCTGGGAGTCAGGACATGAAAGAAGCGACAGTTGTCTGAAATTACACATTTCTTTTCACACAACATGTTATTCTTCTTTTCTTCAGAAGACTGGAAGAATAACTTCATAGGACAAACTGTATGTGACATCATCACATACCCTTCACCATACCATGGTTTTATTTCAGTTAGCCTAATAGCTGGTTTGATTTGCATTGAGAGATGATCTTATGGAAAGTACCCCATGTCAGTCTCTTGGTATGGTGAAGGGTGTGTGATGATGTGGGTCTATTTTAATTTCAAAATCCAAGGGAACTTTATCTGGATGCAGAGTATTCTAATTAGGGGCCTAGCACCGAAGGTGTGGAGACACCTATTGTATCTGTTCTCGTTCTTATTATTATTATTATTCCGACTGGGCGTCTATGGCAGCCCATAGACCTGTTTGAGGGAAAGTTGTTCTGATTTGACATTCTGATAGAGGACAGTCCCAACATTAAATACACCAATTTTGGTGTCTTTAACTCATTCCCTCTAGCGCCACCACCAGTCCAAAGTTTCACTTTTATTATGATAATATTGAACCATAAGGCCTATCAACAAACTTCTTTTTTTTCCTCTGATTCCTGAGCTCATGACGATTCGATTGCACCCTATAACGTCATTTTCCATCAAAAAAATAAATAAATGGTCGCCATTTTGAATTGGTAGCCTACTTTTGTGAACTCATCCTAGGCGGTTTGTCCGATATTCTCCAAAATTGTACCAGATCATCTCCAGGCAGTGCCGACAAGAAGTTATGGAATTCAAGTTCATTCGCTTAACCGTTTTCGATAAACACACACACAAATTAATTTTACGTACCACATGCGAAAACAGACGTAAGGCTGTATCTCCGCACAAGCATGACCTGAGGCTACATGCTGCGTTTCGGCGCAGCGCCACCTACTGGTCCAGAGATATGAAAAATGCCTATTTTTGCTCATAACTTCTGAATGGTTTGTCCAAAAATAATAAAAGTGGTCTCGTTAGATTCAGGGCGTCATGCCGAGTCCATGACATGCAGAAATAGCGCCCCCAGTGGTAAAATTACATTTTCAAATGCGTATAACTCTGGCTGTGGTCGACGTATTTTTATGGGAGTCAACTCGTTGGATTCCTGAATCGATACCAACGATACCAATCATTCTAGGTTTCGTCTTATGGTTTGTGTAGTGTTACGATTTAGCATTTAAAAACATTTGCCGATGTCTGCGAAACTGCTAGTCCGATCGAGACGAAACCACCGTCAGAAGTTTGGAAATATAGGTCGCTGGCTTCTCATTAATGCCTAAATGCAAAAATATTGATATAGTAAGGGGTAGTAAAATTCAATCAAAGTCATGTGTCAGTCATTAGGCTTGTTCGACTTCATGCAGCTCTGCGCAGACCGATCGTCGGCTGACTTGAAACAGTGCATGCCGGTTAGAAATTTTGTCCGACTTGATGCAGCGCTGACTCCACGTGACTGTGACATATGCCATCAAAGTACCGCGAGAGCGATACGAGAGTAGCCGGAGGACTCAGCCAGCGCAGCTTCTCAAGAGCGGCTGCACGAGCTCTGATGATGTCACAGCTGTTCCACGATTCGCCGGATTCACCGCATGACAACGATCACGTGCGTTTCGTGTTTATTCTCACACGTTTAGTTCCACTAAAGCTCACAAATCAGTATTTTAAACACTCTTTTCATGTAGTCGCAATGTTATATTGTGTCATGTTTATTATGTTTATCAAAATAAAACTGATTAAAAAACGTTGATTCCACGTCATTGATTATAGGCTTATTTTGAACTTTATTCTAGTTCAAACAGATGCTGTATGAAGCAGTAAAGTATTGAATGAAAATGTGTCTGAAATATCTGTTTATTTGGCAAATGTTGCATTTATTTCACTTCAGCTGTGGTAAGCATGCAAACACCACGTGAGCCGTCACTACGGGAACCAGAATTGTTCGACTTCACGTCTCCGTTTGCAGCTCCTCCCCGCCTGCACGCGGCTGTTCTCGCCGATCGGTTGCATCCAGCCGCAGGCGATGTCGAACACACCTATTGTTTACGTGTTTTTTTTTACATAACTCCGAAGCGAATTGAGATATTTTCACCAAAATTGGCACACAGATGTATGGGCTCATTCTGTGGACACGTAAAAAAATTGTTGGGACTGGGCCTCTTGGTGGCGCTATAATAGAACAAAATGTGAAATTGCAATTGAATTCAGTACAGTTTTGTGATATAAATGCTATACTTAACAAATGCATTGGTGTAACGTTACGAAACTCAGTGTGTGCCATAAGCAGCATGCCCTGAAGGTACTCAAAAGATTTTTAGACACCTGTTGGTCAAAAGTTATAATTAATTTCTGAAAATGCTAATAACTTTTGAATAAATTTGCCTATTTTAATGACACTGTTCTTAATATATTTCTTGGGTTATGCCAAAAACATAGATACCAGGTTTGCCATAATCAGCCAAACTTCCTGTCCGCCATCTTTATTGTTTTTTAAAACTTTCTTTTTTGAACTTCTAGACCGTTGGTCCGATTTTCACCAAAATCAAATCATATCATCTCCAGACCGTGCCGACTAAAAGTTATGGATTTTGTGACAATAGATTTAGTTTTCGTATACCACAGCATCAAAGTTGAGGCATGCTACGAAAATGACTATTTAAGCTTTATCTCTGAAATGCCTTCACATTTTGACACCAAACTTTGTATGTCATTGTCACCTCACTCTGATCACAATGTATCGATTTCATAACTGCGCCACCTATTGGTCGAAAGTGATAAACCATTAAATAATTTTATAAGTTTCTGTATAAATAATTTAAGCCATTTTGCCCAAATTCATCTTTAAATGTCTTTAATTGCTCCTTGCTGCTGTTGGTCTGAAACTCCCAGCCATGTTGGCATGTCTTGTCGTCTTCTTTTGTCCTTGGCCCCGTAATGGCTGCTTGCAGCTATATTTTGCTCATTATTATTATTATTGTATGTGTGTGACGTTTTATTTGAAAAAAGAAAAGAAAACCACCTCTGTTATAGGATCATCGAATGCTTTGTTTGTGAGTTTGTGGGTGAGAGAGAGAGTGTGAGTGTTTACCACATTGAGAATGTTGTACGGATCCCCCTTTTATTTGTGTGTGTATGACATGCATTGTGTTGGATGATCTATTGTCTTTTGTTTTGTTTTGTTTTTGAGTGACACTCAATATCTCAATTTTATAGCAGAACAAAAAATATAAATCCAAGTGGATTGATGCTCACTCACATTGATAATCCAAGTGTCTCGCACGCACACACACACACACACACACACTCGTCTCCGATGACAGCATCTGCTCGGGTTCAGACCCCTCTCTGGACTGTTATTGTGAGGAGCCCTTCCCCCGACTGTTCTCAAAAGACACTTCTTCTAGTAGCGACTCCATCTAAAAGATCGGTTAGCTTGATATTTTAGGTTTATAGTTTGAGTGCCTCATCATCAAAAATGATGAACGCTGAAGTGACGTCAGCGTGAACTCGACTCCTCGAACACAAGCGGGTTTGAACGACGCTCGCCGAAGACCTCGAGCATGATTACAGCTGGATTTGCGCTCGAGTAAACGCACATTATGCTCCTCCGACAACCGCTTCTCTTCACGGGTAGGACGGAGGATGAGGCGGCGGACTCGGGCGCGGACACTGCGGGGTGAGTTAGCGGAGAAAGCTAAAGATAAACTCACTTTTGTTTGCGTCTCTAAGGGGGAGAAACACGGTAACCGACAGCAGCCGAATGCTTTATGACGTCAGCAACAAACGGTACACTGTAACAATACAAATAACTTTTTTACCTTCTAGTATGCGCGATTTAATGTTATTTAATCAAATAGACTAGTAATCCAATTATTTAATAATACATATTATTAAATATATTTAATCAAATAGTAAAGCATGGCATAACGGCAACAAAATCTAAATCCCACAACTAACGTTACTCTTTTGTATGCAACCTACTAAATTTGTTTTGATTGAATGAACATTTGAATGAAACGGTAGCACTTCACAATAAGCTTCTTTAACATTAGTTGACCACTTTAGAATGGCTAAATCTTCAGCATTTATTATTCTTAGTTAATATTAATTTCAACATTTAGTAATAAGTTGTTAAAATTAAATGTTACATTTGTTAACATTAGCTAATGCACTGTGAACTAACATGATAAACCATTTACATTAACAAAGATGAACAATGTATTGCTCATTGTTAGTTCATGTTAATTAATACATTAACTAATGTTAACTAATGAACCTTATGCTTTTTGTTAAGTGTTACCAATTAAACTTCATTTAAAAAGTTTTTAATGTTTGATTTCTGGGAAACAACTGAAAATAATTAAAATTAAAATAGTCTCATGGTCACAATAGGCCATGCTAAAGGATGGATGTCATCAGAACGGTATTAAACCCATTATAATAAGTGTTTTGGTTTCACTTTATTTGGTGGTCCCTTTAACACATTCTGTTATATGTCTATACTAATTCTCATACTAGAGTGAACAGTAGACTGGCAGGGTTTGGGTTAGAATAAGTTGACATCAAGTTTCAAATTTACTCATAAACGTCAAAATAATGTTCAACAGGGACCATCAAAAACACAAGGTAACACTTTATTTGGAGTCCACTTTACACATTCTACTAAATAACTTTGCAACTTCATGTCAACTTGCTCTCATTAGAGTATTAGTAGACTCTCTTCTTAATATCTGCTATCTATCACTTTATTTTGATGCTTCTCAACAGACATTATACTGACTATGAGTAACTTGGCAACTAGTCAACTTATTCTCTTAACCCGAACCCAAAACATACTGACAGTCTACTAATACTCCATTGAGAGTTAGTTGACATGTAGTTGCAAAGTTACTTTTAGTTAGAAGAATGTCTAAAGTGGACTATCGAAATAAAGTGTTACCATGTTTTTCTTTTCTTTTCTTTTTTTTAGATCTGACTGCGGTAAAATGTCATGCAGTAGCAGCAGCAGTAAGTCCATTTTCCATAAATTACTATTCAATATCACATGAGCGTGTGATTCAGCCAGATCTGCTGTGATATGTTCCTGTCTACCTGTTACACAGCTGAGCTTGTGTCCGGCCCGGGTCAGGAGGAGCGCCTCCTGGTTACCCTGCACCTACTCACCAACCCCGGGGACTCGCTCCTGCTCCAGCTCACCCTGGACCGCCTGCTCCGCTGGGTCCGGCCCGGTCTGCGCCTCTTCCGGGTATCTGAGCGCGCCTGTCCCCTTCAGGAGGACGCCAGGACTGACCTGTGCCCTGTGGACGGCTTCCCCTCTCTCGCGGTGACCATGTTCTTGCACGAGTCTTTCGGGGAGGAGCGTATTCTCAGGGTGCTGGACTTTCTGCAGCGCCCGCCCTGGCAGATCCACCACGCGGAGAGCTTTAACTCCCCGGCCAGCGCCCCACTGAGGCCCTACCTCCTGCCCAGCCGGGACTTCTCCAGCCTGGGTGCGGGGATGCCGGTGTGGGGAGTGCGGACGGTGCACTACGGGGAGGAGGTGGTGCGAGTGACCCTGCACAGCACTTATGATAACTTTGAGGACAGCGTGCGTTTGTACGAGACGGTTCTGCGGAGGAGGGCGGAGGAGCAGAAGCCCGGGTTCGTCTGGTTCACCCTGCTCTCAGAGCAAGGCTTCCGGCTGCAGTTGGCCATCAAGCAGCTCTCGCCGGGGGTGCGGGTGCAGCCGTGCTGCTCCGCCGTGCTGCAGTTCAGCGTGGGAGAGATCGGACAGCTCGTGCCCCTGCTGCCCAACACCTGCTCGCCCATCAGCTCCACCCGGTGGCACACTGAAGACCTGGACGGCAACAAGATCCTGTTTCAGGTGGGTCAGGGGAATGCGCTCTGTTTTTTATATCCCCTCTTATACTTGCAAATCATGATATAAACCAACCCTAAACTAATAGGGTTCTTTAATATATGATATTTGACTTAAATTTACTTTAAGTCAGCAGCTATACACTCACCTAAAGGATTATTAGGAACACCATACTAATACTGTGTTTGGACCCCCTTTCACCTTCAGAACTGCCTTAATTCTACGTGGCAATCATTCAACAAAGTGCTGAAAGCATTCTTTAGAAATGTTGGCCCATATTGATAGGATAGCATCTTGCAGTTGATGGAGATTTGTGGGATGCACATCCAGGGCACCAAGCTCCCGTTCCACCACATCCCAAAGATGCTCTATTGGGTTGAGATCTGGTGACTGTGGGGGCCAATTTAGTACAGTGAACTCATTGTCATGTTCAAGAAACCAATTTGAAATGATTCGAGCTTTGTGACATGGTGCATTATCCTGCTGGAAGTAGCCATCAGAGGATGGGGACATGGTGGCCATAAAGGGATGGACATGGTCAGAAACAAAGCTCAGGTAGACCGTGGCATTTAAACGATGCCCAATTGGCTCTAAGGGGCCTAAAGTGTGCCAAGAAAATATCCCTCACACCATTACACCACCACCACCAGCCTGCACAGTGGTAACAAGGCATGATGGATCCATGTTCTCATTCTGTTTACGCCAAATTCTGACTCTACCATCTGAATGTCTCAACAGAAATCGAGACTCATCAGACCAGGCAACATTTTTCCAGTCTTCAGCTGTTCAATTTTGGTGAGCTCTTGCCAATTGTAGCCTCTTTTTCCCATTTGTAGTGGAGAAACACTTCTGCTGTTGTAGCCCATCCGCCTCAAGGTTGTCCGTGTTGTGGCTTCACAAATGCTTTGCTGCATACCTCGGTTGTAACGAGTGGTTATTTCAGTCAAAGTTGCTCTTCTATCAGCTTGAATCAGTCGGCCCATTCTCCTCTGACCTCTATCATCAACAAGGCATTTTCGCCCACAGGACTGCCGCATACTGGATGTTTTTCCCTTTTCACACCATTCTTTTAAACCCTAGATGCATTGAAGCAACTGCCATGTGATTGGTTGATTAGATAATTGCATTAATGTGAAATTGAACAGGTGTTCCTAATAATCCTTTGATTGTGAGTATATATACTGTATATATACAGTATATATATTAGGGGTGTAGCTGTACCCTCATGTCCCGATTCAATACATCTCACGATACTGAACTCGCAGTATGATATTTTTGCGATACTCCATAGAATTTTCCTAAGTTTATCTGCTACATTTTAAGGTTGTTTTGAAATTGTCATCTTATCCCACACGTGCTGCTGTAACGAACTACACTGACTGAAAACATGGAAAAAAGGTTACATTTTGTACATGCATTTATTTAAAGTTCATGTATATATCTGTTCAGAAATATTCCTAACCCTTACCCCAACTCCACCCATTAGGAAATTTTATATTTTTAAAGATAGCTTTTTGTTCTAAAACAGCAAATAGCAATCAAATAATTTAGAAATAATTGATCAAATATATAAAAGCCATGCCAAAATGACTAGATTTGATCAATAAATAATAAATACATAGCACATTCCTAACATTCTTTCTTATTTTTTTCTTATTTTAAATTCAAAATAACTCACAATTTAATGCACAACTTTTAATTCAGCTCAAAATATTTTACGTCGGGTAAAATATTTTTTCTTCTTCTTTCTTTCTTTCTTTCTTTGCCGACCTCTTGTGGAAAAAAAATATACAGTGATGTGAATAAGTTTGGACACCCATGCTACAGTTGCCTAAAAAGAGGAATAAAAAATCATCTTTTGGATATTGAACTTAATGCCTTAATTAGAAAAATGAGGAAAACTCCAACCTATAAGGACACAAATTTTCTTTGTGAATGAATAATGTATCATAAATAAATAAATGTTTTTCCTTAAAATACAGGGTGCATAAGTCAGGACACCCCTATGTTAAATTCCCATAGAGTCAGGCAGATTTTTATTTTTAAAAGCCAGTTATTTCATGGATCCAGGATAATATGCATCCTGATAAAGTTCCCTTGACCTTTGGATTTAAAATATCCCCACATCATCACACATCTTCCACCACACCAAGAGATTGGCATGGGGTACTTTCCATAAGATCATCTTTCAATGGAAATCAAACCAGCTATTAGGCTAACTGAAATAAAACCATGCCAATCTCTAGGTGTGGTGGAAGGTGTGTGATGATGTGGGGATGTTTTAATTCCAAAGGCCAAGGGAACTTTATCAGGATGCATATTATCCTGGATCCATGAAATAACTGGCTTTTAAAAATAAAAATCTGCATGACTATGGGAAATTAACATAGGGGTGTCCTGACGTATGCACCCTGTATTTTAAAGAAGAACATTTATTTATTTATGAGACATTATTCATTCACAAAGAAAATTGGGGTCCTTAAAAGGTTTGATTTTTCCTAATTTTTTTTATTAAGATCAATATCCAAAATATGATTTTTTATTCCTCTTTTTAGGCAACTTTAGCATGGGTGTCCAAACTTATTCACATCACTGTATATAACATGATATTTCATGACTCCAGATGGACTTATAGCTCTGTCTATATGGAGCAAAATGAGCTGTTCCTCTGGGTCCTAAAGTCAATTTTTCTTCAGGATGCATTCAGATACACATGTAGACATTATAAAATAATATCTTGGTAAAGTTTTAGCATTTTTAGTTTGATTATGAGCATTTTACGTGTTTCTATGCATACTGAAACATTCCTTGCATTCAGTTCATTCCTCAGGGGGTCAAATTGACCCGCAAAGGAATTATTTGTTACTCTTTTTGTTACACAAAACTCCTCGAATCCATTGATTTTTTTTTTCCGTGTGTGTGTATTCATGGTTCAAGTGCGACAAAAGTCATTCAATTTAGGGTACTGATTTGTTTAGGTCTTGACCCCTCTGATGAACACTCAATAAAACTTTTAAAAACATTGAGCTTTCGAAATATTTACCCTCACCATATAGAAGGATGAGGGTGATCAGTTACACAAACATACTTAACAAATGCAAGTGTAATGCATGATTGTAGATATTTTTACTTTTTGATGGAATGATTTTGGAATTAATGATAACTGTTCCTAAAAAGTGTGAATTGTGTTGAAATGACAAAGCGTGGCCTCTTCTGCAGGTTAGCGCCCCAGCTCAAGCCCAGGCGCTCCACACGTCTGCGTTTCCCCTGAGCTGTCCCAGGACGCATCTAAGGAACGGGGAACGAGGAACCCCCTGCAGGAGGCCGTCCCGTGTGAGGGAGCAGCCTGTGGGACGGTCTCCTCGAGGGTTGAGGTCAGTGGCGGGATCAGACGGCACCTGCAGCACTCCTCCGGGAAGCTCCTGTTACTCGTCCCAGCGCAGCAGCCCGGCGGGCCAGTCCATGAACTGGTGTGAGCCGGCGGGACCCTCCGACACCTCTACATCATGCCTTCTGCTGGAAGAGGAGGAGCCTGAGACCAATGTGGACACGGGTTGTGCTGTAGGGGTGTCTGCGCTGGTGACCCTGTCCCGGGACCTGAAGCATGTGCTGTCTGAGCCGCAGTGGACCTCTGACACGGCGAAGCACGAGTCTCTGCTCCAGAGTCGCCATCCACACGCACAAGCAGAAGAGTTCTTCATTTGACCACTCTCATTGGAAAAGCAGTACATATTCACATGAATGCATTTGCCAGGTGCTTTTATCCAAAACGACTTTATGCCCGACATAAATTCTTTTTTGTTGTTTACTCAAGGGTAAAAAAGCAGTTAGTGAACATCCTGAAACCGCCCGCAGATGAATATGCAAATATGTGCTGCACGCTTTCCTCTCAATAGCAAAATACACACAACAAAAATGACAGCGCTGAGAAAACAGTGGTCGAGAAAGCATCTAATCATAGCGATCTGGATATGCACTCCAGTAAAGTCACGTCACCTTTATTAATAGCACTTTATACAACAGATTGCTTAGAAGCAAGCAGCTATACAGTATTAAACATGGAAAAAATGTCTGACCTCACTGACACTGAATGAACTGGAGAAGATTTCCATGGCGAAGAAGGCGGAGCCTCGGCACACTTATTACATCATCGCCACCGACCAATGGTGGTTCGTTTACCAGCCGAAGCAAACTTTTCCCTAAAGTGTCTGTAAACCTGTTTTGAACTCCTGAAACAATCTCCGAACTAATTTGCTTTTGGCCTGATTTGTTTAGAAATGACGTCACACCAGTTCGTTCTTCGATTCACGCTTGAAGTGCATCGGGGCCTTTACAGTGCATTCAGTTTGTTGTATCAGTTCATGCATTCCCTTTCATGGTTGATTACCTAATATCAATATATGATCATTTAATATAATTTCTTAATTGCATTTTATCTTTTGGATAGGCTATAATATCGGAGTTAAACACACCTGAGGCGGAGTTAACACTCCTGAGGCGGAGTTAAACACTCATGAGGCGGAGTTAAACACTCATGAGGCGGAGTTAAACACACCTGAGGTGGAGTTAAACACTCATGAGGCGGAGTTAAACACTCATGAGGCGGAGTTAAGTACTCATGAGGTGGAGTTAAACACTCATGAGGTGGAGTTAAACACTCATGAGGCGGAGTTAAACACTCATGAGGCGGAGTTAAACACTCATGAGGTGGAGTTAAACATTCATGAGGTGGAGTTAAGTACTCATGAGGTGGAGTTAAACACTCATGAGGTGGAGTTAAACACTCATGAGGCGGAGTTAAACACTCATGAGGCGGAGTTAAACACTCATGAGGCGGAGTTAAACACTCATGAGGCGGAGTTAAACACTCATGAGGCGGAGTTAAACACTCATGAGGTGGAGTTAAACACTCATGAGGCGGAGTTAAACACACCTGAGGCGGAGTTAACACACCTGAGGCGGAGTTAACACTCCTGAGGCGGAGTTAAACACTCATGAGGTGGAGTTAAACACTCATGAGGCGGAGTTAACACTCCTGAGGCGGAGTTAAACACTCATGAGGCGGAGTTAAACACTCATGAGGCGGAGTTAAACACTCCTGAGGCGGAGTTAAACACTCATGAGGCGGAGTTAAACACTCATGAGGCGGAGTTAAACACTCATGAGGCGGAGTTAAACACACCTGAGGTGGAGTTAAACACTCATGAGGCGGAGTTAAACACTCATGAGGCGGAGTTAAACACTCATGAGGCGGAGTTAAACACTCATGAGGTGGAGTTAAACACTCATGAGGCGGAGTTAAACACTCATGAGGCGGAGTTAAACACTCATGAGGTGGAGTTAAGTACTCATGAGGTGGAGTTAAACACTCATGAGGTGGAGTTAAACACTCATGAGGCGGAGTTAAACACTCATGAGGTGGAGTTAAACACTCATGAGGCGGAGTTAAACACACCTGAGGCGGAGTTAACACACCTGAGGCGGAGTTAACACTCCTAAGGCGGAGTTAAACACTCATGAGGTGGAGTTAAACACTCATGAGGCGGAGTTAACACTCCTGAGGCGGAGTTAAACACTCATGAGGTGGAGTTAAACACTCATGAGGCGGAGTTAAACACTCATGAGGCGGAGTTAAACACTCATGAGCTGGAGTTAAACACTCATGAGGTGGAGTTAAACACTCATGAGGCGGAGTTAAACACTCATGAGGCGGAGTTAAACACTCATGAGGCGGAGTTAAACACACCTGAGGCGGAGTTAACACACCTGAGGCGGAGTTAACACTCATGAGGCGGAGTTAAACACTCATGAGGTGGAGTTAAACACTCATGAGGCGGAGTTAACACTCCTGAGGCGGAGTTAAACACTCATGAGGTGGAGTTAAACACTCATGAGGCGGAGTTAAACACTCATGAGGCGGAGTTAAACACTCATGAGGCGGAGTTAAACACACCTGAGGCGGAGTTAACACACCTGAGGCGGAGTTAACACTCCTGAGGTGGAGTTAAACACTCATGAGGCGGAGTTAAACACTCATGAGGCGGAGTTAAACAGTCATGAGGCGGAGTTAAACACACCTGAGGCGGAGTTAAACACTCCTGAAGCCGCTGATTGAGCTCTGAGAGGCTCAGGTGTTTGGAGGAAACTCTGCTGTAGTGCATGAGCCAAAGACGACTTTTGTTAAAGGTGTAACTGTAAACAGAGGTCTAATAGCTTGTAACGTTAGCAGGTTTTATGTTTTCCTGTACACAAAGCACTGTATTTGTCTCAGAACCTTTTATAGTATGTCCACTAAATTATTATTACCACTAAAAATGAAATCTCAGCAGAAAAAAAAAATACTTTTTAGAGTGTATTTTGATATTGGACTGCAATTTTCCAAAAATGTGTAACTAAATATGTAGTACTTTGTATTCCATTCCAGTTATTACATGTAAAATAATGTAATCTGTATGTTGGTATAAAACTAATTTAATACTTATGTATGAGGGATGTTTGGAATAAACTAGAGAAGTGTTGCTTAATATTTTTTGACTTTTTAATGAAGATTCTTTGATAAATAGAAAGTTCTAAAGAATAGCATTTACTTGAAATATAATCTATTGTAACATAATTAATGTCGGTCGCTTGAATCAATTTATTGCATCCTTGAGGATACTATTAATTAAAAGTATTCATTTATTTTAATTTTATTAGACCAAACATTAATGGAAGTGTAGCACAGTTTCCCGAAAATTTTTTGAAGCAACTGTTTTTTTTTTCCAAGTCCTCCTGTAGTCAATCATTTTATCCCTTAAAACTAATCTTTGATCACCAAAATGACATTCATTTCTTCATGTTTTAAAATGTTTTGAATGTAAATCGACACCCTTGCCTCATTTAGTACATGCCGCTCTATGAATATGCAAATAAGCCCCGCCTCCACTCACTCACAGCAGCTCAGAGATCCACTGGTTGACGATCACACGTTGATCTGATTGGTTACAAGGTCGTTTGTGACGTCAGAAACACCAGCGATTTGAAACCGTGTTTTTGGTTCACTGCAGTTTTAAAGGCACAATATGTAAGATTTTTGTAATAAAATATTTAAAAACCCCTTTCATAGTGTCATAAATTTCATGCAGTTGTGTACGTACATTATCCCAAAAGTTCCCAAGGATTTGTAAATCCAAAGAAATTCCAGTTTTTAATAATAGCTCGTCCCTGGTATTATTATGGTCCATTAATGATGTAATATCCGCGCTATCCTCGGTTTCCGCATGTAGAAACCATAGACACGATAGCTAAATGTAAGCCGCTAATGAGGAATCATGCATATCTATGATATAATATCTGTGTTGTGTCATTCAGTCATCATGGTTCATGATTGGTGAAAAAATCTACAGAAAATGCCAAAAAACGTAAACATAGATCAACTTAGGCATCAATATCGGCGTGGCGTTTTCAGGATAGAGAGAGCTTGGCGACAAACTTGATCTGTCCACAGAGACTCCGCTCTTGCATTTGTTTTAATAGATGGGTAAGCAATATAGTATTTATTGTACACTAAAGTTATATTGCACTTTGTTTGTACTTCAGTAACGCCTTTTATTTTTCTATGGCAGTGAAATTAAGTAGCCTATGTGTTACACAAAAATATTTAGCCATTACTTGCAAATACTGTGGGTTCGTTCAAAAGTACTTTTAGTGTGATGGTTTAAAATGTGTAAAACTGCAACATTCACCCTCTAAATCATTTGACATATTAGTTACAGGCTAATATAGCATTACATTTCACGTTCCTGGCAGCTTATTCATTATGATGACATAACAGTGTCATCAAACGTACAGGGGATACAAAACTAATTTATTGGCTGATTCTATACCTCTATATCTCTATATCTATCTCTGGATGGTGAAAACGACTTCTCCCATCGCTTCACTCTCCTTCATAGCCTCATCAAGCTTCGTATTTGTTATTGTTTTGACCATATTGTAGCTTTTTTTTTTTTTTTTTTTTTTAAAGAGCTGATAACTTTAAACGAGTGCTTTATTTATTTATTTTTTTTATTTTATTTTTTTTTTATTTAACAGTCAGACATACATACAAACAAACCAACATAGTGCAGTAGTGAGCAATCTTGTAAATCCATAATTCCAGCAGTGGCAAGAGTGATTAAGTGTTTGATCTAAGTGTGTAAGTGAGCGTGTATGAGCGTGGGTATGTGTATGCGTGTGTACACAAAGTAACCATTTATTATTTATTACCATTGTCATTACCATCACTCCCCACTACCACCATACTGCCCATATTGTTTTTGTAGATTTTTATTTCCATCCTTCCTCCTATGTAACAATTGCCATTGTCAATCCTGTACAAAATATGATAATATAATAATATAATATAATAATATAATATAATATAAGACAACCTTCCCCCACATCTCATCAGTCCCTATCTTTTCTATATTTTTCTTTTTTTTGTGTGTGTGTGTTATGTGCAATGTCTAAAGTGCATTAAAAGAGGGAGTACAGTGCGAGAATGTCTCAAATTGGGCCAGAGATGCTGTCCCGTTGAAACTACTTCTCGCCTGTCTTGCCTGCCTTGGTGTTTGCGATGTTTATCCAAATATACTTATTCTTTTTTTTTTTTTTTTTTTTTTTTTTTCCCTTTTCTATGTTGTGGTGCATTAAAAACCCATGAAGAGATAAGGGGGAAGTTATTGCATTAGTGATGACAATGACGCTTAATTCTAGTTCTACATTCTAATTCTACAGCATTGACAATGGCAATATTGATGATGATAATAATAATAATAATAATAATAATAATAGTAGTAATAATAATAATAATAATGAATGACAATGATGATGGCAGTGGTGATCACAACGGTGAGAGCAAAAGACAGCAACAACAGCAATTACAACAATGAAACAACAAAAAATTAAATAAAAGTGAAAATAGTAATCATAACAGTGACAGTAAAGATAGCAATAACAATGATGACAAAAACAAGTTCAAAACAACTAAAATGCACAAATATTCGTGGGTTGGTTATAGTCTGAGTTAAGAACAGAGAAGGGATTCATAGCTGTAAGAGGTCAGAAAGTGTTGGACGGTAGAGGTCAGTTTCCGATGTGTAATTATGAAGGGGAGATGCGAGTTCCATTGCAATGAAGTCTGTAATAAGATTTTTCCAAATGTTAATGTGTAATTTATTTCTGGTTTTCCAGTTCATGAGGATAGTTTTCTTGGCGATGGTTAGCGCTATGAGGAGTATTTTAGAGTTTATAGTTTTATCAGTGATTATTGTAAGGTCCCCCAGCAAGCAAAGGGAAGGCGACAATGGGATGTGGCAGCCAACTATAGTGGATAGTGATTGTGTGACCTCTTCCCAAAAGTGTTTGATTGGAGTGCAGTGCCAGGTTGCATGGATGTATGTGTCTGTAGAATTTTGATTGCAATGTGTGCAAACTTCTGATGTGAAACCCATTTTAGCTAATCTATTGCCTGTGTAATGTGTTCTGTGGAGTATTTTGTATTGTATTAACTGAAGATTCGCATTTTTGGACATGAGATAGACATTTTTACAGATTTGGGTCCAGAAGTTGGCATCAGTGGCTATTGAAAGATCATTTTCCCATTTTATTGTTGGTAAGTATATAGTCTGAAGTTGATTTGAGATAATTTTGTATATTTTAGAGAGCAGTTTTTTTGGAGAGGAAATGTTGACCATGTCTGATATTGCCGGTGGAAGTTCTAAATTTGTATCTCTGATGTTTATTTTTGCCAGGACAGAAGATTTGATTTGTAGGTATTTTAAAAATTCGTTGTTCCCGATGCCATACTTCTAAGCCAGTTGTGGAAATGGTTTAAATGTGTTGGCTTTGAAAATATGCTTAATGTGGGTGATACCCCTTTCCGCCCATGTGTGAAAATTCAATGTTTTTTTATTGCTTATAAAATCACGGTTGTTCCATAGTGGAGTGAGGTTAGATGGAGCTAATGTAGAGTTTGTGATTTGGTGAAATTTCCACCAGGCTGTCAGAGTGGAGGCTATAGTTACTGCATTAAAACATGTGTGTTGTTTAATTGATTTGGTGAGGAACGGTATGTCAGCTATATTTAATTCTTTGCATAGTGATTGTTCTATATCTAGCCATATAATATCAGATTGGGTGGGGTGAATCCATTTGTATATGTATTGCAGTTGGTTAGCCATTGAGTAATATTGGAAATTTGGTGCTTCTAGTCCTCCTTAAACCTTACTCTTTTGTAGTGTAGTGAGTTTTATCCTTGGCGTTTTATTTTTCCAGTAGAAGTGAGTTATAATGGAGTCTAGTGATTTAAACCAGGTGAGTGTGGGGTGGGTTGGAATCATTGAGGTAGTTAATTTTTGGTAGAATCGTCATTTTTATTGCTGCTATCCTGCCGATTATGGAGATTGGGAGGTTGAGCCACCTGAGCAAATCGTCTTCTATTTTTTTTAGTAGTGGTGTGAAGTTGAGTGTTACCAACTCTGACAGTCTGGAGGAAATCTTAATGCCTAAGTAAGTGATGTGATCCTGACAAATAGGTATTGGTGATTGATGGGGTGCCACATCCCATTTGGTTTTATGTAAAGGGAGGATGGAGGATTTATTCCAGTTTATTGCATAATCGGATATTTTTGAGAAGGACTGGATTGTTTTGATTATTTCTTGAGTAGATGTTAGGGGTTCTTGTATATATAGTAGGATATCATCTGCATAGAGTGAGATTTTATGTATTTGTTGTGGTGTTTCAATACCTTTGATTGCTGGGTTTTGACGGATAGCTGCTGCTAAAGGTTCAATAAAAATGGTAAATAGGGATGGAGAGAGTGGACATCCCTGCCTCGTCCCCCTGTGCAGTGTGAAGCTTTGTGATGTTAGTCCATTCGTTGTGACTGTGGCCGATGGTGATGTGTATAAAATCTTGATCCAGTTAATAAATGACTCTCCAAAGCCGAATTTTTGTAACGTGGTGAATAAAAATTTCCAGTTGACCCTGTCAAAAGCTTTTTCGGCGTCTAATGTGGCAATGAGAGTATCTTTCTGTTGTGTTGATGAGTAATGCATTAAATTGTATAATCTGCGGGTGTTATTAGATGCATGTCTACCTTTTATGAAGCCAGTCTGATCAGGATGGATTATATATGGTATAATTTGTTCAATTCTATGGGCTAATGCTTTGCTAATAATTTTTATGTCGACATTTATGAGTGAGATAGGGCGATAGTTAGATGTGAAGGTGTGGTCTTTGTTAGGTTTAGGAATGAGTGATATAAGTGCTGTATTCATGTGGGGAGGGAACTTTGCATTGTGTTTTATTTCTGTTATTGTTCTGCTAAATAGTGGGTATAAGGTTGACCAAAAATGTTCGTAAAACTCAGCAGGGAAGCCATCTGGACCTGGTGCTTTATTATTTTGCATGCTTTTCAGTGCGGAGTGAAGTTCTTTTTCTGTGATTGGTAATTCTAGTGTGTTTATTTGTTCCATGTTGAGTTTTGGTAGAATGATGTTATCGAGGAATTGGGTTATGTCTTCTTGGTTCGGATCAAGATCGGATGAGTATAATTTAGTATAGTAATCTTGAAATGTCCTGTTTATCTCAACTGGTGAATTGGTTAGCTTCCCTGCCGAGTTTCTGATGGAGGTTATAGCTGTTTTTTCTTTATTTCTTTTAATTTGACTGGCTAAATATTTTCCGGATTTATTGCTATGGTGAAAAGTTTCTTGACGGAGCCTGTGAATCAGAAATTGGTTTCTTTTGTTTATTATTTCATTGAGCAAAAATTTGTTTTCTCTAATTTCTTTATAGATGCTTTCTGATTGATTATTTGCGTGTAAAATTTCTAGTTCTTTTATTCTTTCTTCCAGTTGTGCTTCTTTTTCTCTGTCCTTTTTCTTTTTATGTACTGAATATGATATAATTTTCCCCCGTAAAACTACTTTCCATGTTTCCCAGAGCAGTGATGCTGACGACTTTGGAGAGTCATTTATTTCAAGGAAGGATGTCCACTCTCTTTTGAAGTAACTGTCAAATTCTGGATCTTTCAATAGTGATATATTAAAACGCCATCTGGTGGGGTGCTTCTGTATTGCAGATGGGTTCAATGTGAGAGTTACCGGGGAGTGGTCACTGATAGTGATCGGATGTATTTTGGTTTCTAAAATATTTGGTATGATTGAATTACTGGCTAGAAAGAAATCAATGCGGGAGTAGGTTTGGTGAACGTTAGAATAAAAGGTGTATTCTCTGGCGAGTGGGTGTTGTAGCCTCCAACCATCGCAAAGACCAAAATCACTCATGAACTGCTTTATTGTTTTGGAGGATTGCGGAGATTTACCTGTATGTTTTGACCTGTCAAATGATGGATTGATTACAGTATTATAGTCTCCCCCTATAATTATTGGACCGTTGGAAATGTTTGAAAGAGAGGAGAAGAAATTTGCAAAGAAGGAGGAATCATCAGAGTTTGGTCCATAGATGTTGCCAATTGTGATTGGATTATTATTGATTGAAATGTTAATAATGATAAAACGGCCTTCAGGATCGGAAATGGTTGTATGGTGGTTAAACTGTATTTTTTTGTTTATTAAGATGCATACTCCTCTTTGTTTTGAATTATAGTGGGAGGAAAAACAGTGGTTGAAATGTGTAGTTTTTAAGCTATTTTGTGTATATTGTGAGAGGTGTGTTTCCTGTATTAGACATATATCTGCTTGTGTATTTTGTAGGTAATTTAAAACTTTATTTTTTTTTTTAGTGAACCAACTCCACGAATATTCCAAGTTATGAACTTCAAATGCATGAACCTATATTGTATATTTCATAGTTACCTTGTGTGAGTATAAATCTGTGTGTGTGGATGTGAATGCGGTTGAGTGTGTGTGTGTGTGTGTGTGTGTGTGTGTGTGTGTGTAAATCTAGAACAACAAATGACAAATAAAACAGGGAAAACATAGATACCTATAACCAACAACAGAACATATAAACATTGAGCAAGGTTATTTAGGTGCATTTAGAGTACAATGTGCGTGCGTGGTGCAAGTGATTTAATAAAAGAATATGAGGATTATGAATTGAGTATAAATTGAGTAAACGGATTGGAAATGTTACATTGCTATTATCAATAATCAGTAAAGCCAGGGAGTAGTGTCTTTGTCTCTAAATAATTGTCCATCAATGTATAATTTGTCCACTGTGATGATTGCTTTTTTACCTTGGTTGATCATTGTCTTGCGGATGGGGAAAAGTAGCTTACGTCTGCGGATGATCTCTTGTGGATATTGGTCGTTGAGTCCGTAATGAGTCCCTTTGAGCTGCCGTCCTTGTCGCTGAACCAGTACTTTTTGTTTGAAATGTTCAAATTTGGCGATGATGGGGCGGGAACGGGTGGAGTTGATGTGTTTCTGTCCTAAACGGTGAACGCGATGGAAAGTGATGTGCTCCACAGTCTCCGGTGTAAGTTTGAGCTGATTAACCAGGAAGTCCTTAACAGATTTTTCTGGGTCTTCGGTGGGTGATTCGGGAATGCCGGAGAAGATTAAATTGTCTCTCATACTGCGTGACTGTATATCCAGGATGGTTTCTTGCATGGCTTTGTTCTCTGTGATGACGGAGGTAAGTTGGGTGTTTACAGTTGAAAGTTTTGCAGTGAGTGTGTCCACGGAGCTTTTCAGTGATTTATTTTCTTCTGTGAGTGAATCGACTTGCTGTTGACTGTATTCCAGGCTGTGGCGGAGGTTTTGAAATTCTTTGTGCAGTACTTCGATTAGTGAAAGTCTAGAGTCCAGGTTTGATAAGCGCTCGTTGATTGATAGGAGTATGTCGGAACAGCAGTTTGTTTTGATCGGAGTGGATAATGGTGATGTTGGTGACGGCGGTGAATCGGTTGATGAGGGAGAGTCCGAAATGCGTGGTTTTTTGGCTTTGCGTGATCGGCCCATTGTAACGTTGCAGAGTCTGTTGAAGTGGTGGTCAATGTAATCCTCCAGTTGGTCCAGGTCCGAGTTGTAATCCAGGTTTTAAGTTAGGGTTAAAACGGTTGATTTTGTAGTTGAAAAGCGAGTGAGGGGAAAAAAAAAAAAAAGTTCGTTTGTTTTTCTAGCAACAGCGCGCTGCCATGTTGAATTAGCACCCAACGCGCACACACACACTACGTCAATACGTCATCACGTGTCCTCAATACGTCATCACGTGTCCTATACTCTCATCACGTGTCCTATATCGTATATTGTAGCTTTAAGGAGAAAATACTCAGTAATGCTGTTGACATCATCACAGGTTTACTTTAAAGGGGTGGTTGATTGCGATTTCACTTTTTTCATTTTAAATAGTGTGTAATGTTGCTGTTGGTGCATGAACAGTATCTGCAAAGTTGCAGCGCTGAAAGTTCAATGTAAGCAGAGATATCGTCTTTTAAAAATTAGGAAGTTTAATGCCTACAAAAACGACTCGAATAGGACTACAACGGGTTTTAGACGTCACTAACCCACACATCTGCATCAACCCCTCCCTCCGGAATATGTAGGAAAGGGCATGGCCATATTTCTGTGGCTCGTCGAGTGTGTTGTTCATCCAACTGTCAGGTCTTCTGTGTTCGGCTTCCCACAGATGCTGTTCTTCGTCAACAATGGATACAATATATGTTTGATTATGTTCCTGAAAATGACGATCGTGATTTAGCTCTCTGTGCTGCGCATTTTAAGAAAAACAGTTTCCAGGATCTCCACGAATTCAATGCCGGATTCAACAAGAAACTGTTACTAAAACGTGAAGCAGTTCCAACTTTAAAACCAGAGGCAGCAGTTGTTGGGCCACATCCTGTAAGTAGGCTAAGACTTAATCATTTAAAACGTATTTACATGTTTAATTTCAGACGTAATGTTTTAGTTTTATCAAATGCCAGCGCTGGATTTATAGCCACTTAATTATGCTATTTAAAATGCGTACAAACATTATGGACCTGAATTTTGCATATGTACTAATGTTGTAAATGTATTTTTCATGTATTTATATATATATATATATACTTTATGACGTTAATTTCCATTTGATCAAGAACGTAGACCAATGCCAATGCTGTTGCGTATATAGTAGCCAGTCAGTTAGATGCTATTGTGTAAAACAAAAGTGTATAGTTAAAAAAAAATATAGGCAAATTACCATTCAGAAACGCTTAGTAAGAGCCGTGTGTGGTGAGGTTCTGCTTGTCTCTATTCATTTGGCGCTTTCTGGGTCTAATTCTGGCTCAATAATTCAGTATCGACACTATTATTTACATTTGACAGGAACACATATGCAACTTTCGCCCGTAAAGGTAATGGGCGTGAAGTTTACGGACAATGTGCACTACAGTTTAGCCAATCTCAACACACCGGCCCAAACTAACCAATCTGAGCTCACTGCCTGTTTCTGAGGGAGTGGTTTCATAGACTCAGGAAATCAACCGGTCGTTCAAATGACAGAGGAGAAAGCAGCTTAAGGGGTAAACCACCCCTTTAATTATTCCCAACTTTTGACCACCAGTGTACTCTCGTTGCATACGTTACGTTGCATACGTTTTTCTGTCCTTTCCCAGACAAAACCTTTACGCCTTACATTAATTGCACATATCCCAAACGCCTCTTAATATTGTGGATCTAGTCTGACTGCCTCTTCTGGTCAGAGTTGCTCACTATGATGGAGTGGTGTGGCAGCCGATCCATGGCAGCCTCCCTTCCCACTGTCCAGTCGCAGTAATGCTCAGCTTCCTGGGATCAAACCTCCAGTACTGCCGCTCTTTAAAGAAATACAGTTTTCCATCGGGCCGAGTCAAGGCGCCGTTTACCCCCCGGGGAATCCCCTTCCAGTCCCTCAGGGCACGAGGGTAGTACGGCTCAATGCGCAAAGACTCCAGGTTCAGGACAAAGTAACGGGACCCTTTGAAGAGCACCATGTGGCCCAGAGGCTGGTAGAAGAAGGCGCAGTCAGGGTGAGAAGGTAAGCCCAGTTTACTGTTCCTCCTGGGGAATCCACGGTCCAGATCAGAGCCCGAGTAACGCCACACCCGTCTTCCTACCAGGAGAATAAACATGGAAATGTGTTGAGAATATGCATCTTTAAAGGAATAGCTTACCTAAATATGGCCTTCACTCACTCAAATTAATAATAACGAATTATACAAATACTAATAAATCTAATTCTATACCCAGAAACACACTCATGGAAACTGACATTTACAAATCATATAGCAAATCTTAACTGCTCGATTGTTTATATTGTCGCAAAATGCTAATTATATATTCGCCAGGCGATTTATTAAAAGTTCGATATATAGTACATCCAACTTTATATGCACACATAAAGTACACTGACGTAAATTAATTATACTATAGAAAAAAAATTATATTGTAGCAAAATGTGTTATCTAGTCTGTTATCGCATAGCTCTGTACTGTATATAAAGTTGGAAATCAGCTTTATCCACAAACATACAGTACACTTATAACTCTATGTTTACTAAAAAGTAAACTCTACTTTCTCACTGCTCTAATCTGCTAAATGTGACTATAAGGCATTCAGATTTTAATATTTTATACACATTAGCAGCATCATGATTTTCTGTAAAGCTGCTTTAAAACAGTGTATTGTGAAAAGTGCTTTATTGTATCATGCTAAAAAATGATTTCTCATCCATGTTGTTCGGTTTACTTTTCTGGCTGATGTTGTGCAGAAAAAATGTTGTGACAGTTGGTCAGTGTGGTATTAGTCCCGCCCCTCCTCGACTGTGATTGTGATTGGACGGCTGGGTTAAAAGCGACAGTGATGAGCGCTGCGTTTTATCCAAAGTTGAACATTTTTCAACTCTCGACCAGTAAAAACGCTGGGCGCCTCAGCGTGAAAAAACGTTCAGCGCCTCGTTGCGCTCATGGCGTTTAAAAAACGCGGCCCTCCCATTAAAAAACAATTGAAAACATATGCCAGGCGCATGGAAAAACGCTTTGGTGGACACTTGGCATAAATGTAAAACTTGCTCTTCCTGAAACGGCTTTACTTTTTTCCTGACATATGCCATATTTCCAAACTTGAAGTAAAATAGACATGCAAGAGAAATGCAATCCAATTTTGAATTTAAAACTGAATGCAGGTTTTGTAACTGGGTAAACATATACACTAAACATACACTATATCACCATGAGACCAGAACTGCACTCTGGAACATGGGGGACAGCCCTGGACATTGTATTACTTGTGTTTGGGTAACGGTCTGAACTCCTGAGGTCTTTACCTTTAAAGAAGTAGAGTTTGCTGTCCAGCGGGGAGAAAGCAGCTGCTTCAATAGCCAAGGGCAGCTTCGGCCAGCGAGTCTGAAGCGGAAGAGGATCGCTCACACTGCCATTAGTCACCGTCCAGAAATGATGGCCCTGAAACACCAGCACTGTCCCATTCTCATCTACAGAAAAAACAACAGCTTTACACAGTTCGAGGAAAAGTGTTAATGTGTCAATTAAAATGTCCAGTTCTTACCCATGGTGATGGCATCAAAGAAACCCTGGCAGTAGTGGGGTATGAGGAAACCTCCCGTACGATCTTGAGGAATCTGCCAATCCTGCATGTCCCATCTCAGAGCCCGTCCTACCAGCGGCTTCACTGTATCCCCAGGTGGTTGACCTGCACACACATGCAGAGAATGCCAATGTAATTATTACTAATATACTGCCAATGTACAGACACTCAGACAGACAGAGTTTGGCAGATCAGCCTTCTCTATCAGAGCCTCTAAGCACTGGAATTTAGTCCCAAAAGAGATTAGAGACATTAGTACATTCATTAGTACCTTCACTTGTTTTAAATATAAAGTGAAATTAGGGTTAAAATCTATATAATCATGTACTCATTAATCATGTGAAACTTGTTGTCTGAGAGGCGATTTGTGTGATGATATTTTATGGTATATTTATATGTGTTTGTTGGATTGTTAATTGTATGTTTTCCTTTCCTGCCCAGGGACTACAGATGAAATTTAGCTTGTAGCTAA